>NC_034598.1:66653578-66686119 GCF_900095145.1 Mus pahari
TCTAGCTCCTCCATTGGGGACCCTGTGTTCCATCCAATAGCTGGCTGTGAGCATCCACTTCGGTGTTTGCCAGGCACTGGCATAGCCTCACAAGAGTCCGCAATATCAGGAGAGCTTACATCTTAACCACAAGCAAAGGGCAGAGATTAAGACCAAATCTCCATGGCCTTTTGAATCCTCAAACCCACACCCAGTGATACAACTTTTCTGACTGGCTCACAGCTCCTAATGTTTCCTAAGTGGTCCAACAACTGGAAACCAGGCATTTAAATATATGAGCCTATGGGACCTCATAAATGCACTGAAATAGCTTCTTCATCAAATATTATAGTCCCTGTAACCTTCATCTGACCTAGCCAATCTATCATTTTCTTCTGTGAGGACACTTTGGTCCAAATTTCAAAATTTAATTATAATGTATCCATTGATAGAAGTGATATTTATTATAGATGACATTTTGGAATATACTGAAAGCTACATGAAAGTAAAACAAAACAGTAAAAGATAAAATTTGGGTACTTTATTTCATATTCTTGTCTCATATGATCTGTTTTGTTTTTAAAATTTACTTTTATAAACAATTATCTTTTAAAATTTATGATATATATGTTCTAATATGTTCTAGAAAGCAAGCAGTGAATCAGTTAATAATTTTACTTACATAGAAGTAGGTAATAGTGAGTATTAAATTAAGTTTATCAATGCCACGGTATATTCATCATCACCTTGGCATTACTACCAACATTTTTTTCATCCATTCTGATTTTATAGTTATATAGTATAATATTCTTTTTCAGTACTTTCAGGGACTTTGTCTTTTGTTCATTAACTATTGCTTTGAATTATAAACTGTCATTGTTGCTGTTATTTCCGATGTTTCAAAATCCTATATGCCTGTATTCACCAATTTTTAATTACAGATTTTGTAGTTAATAACCTGAAACAATGTTTATTGCTGTGCCTTGAACCAGGAGTACAATGATATTTAAAGCCCACTATCTACCTGCCCAGTGTTTGTGGTCTAGTGGGTAGGATTCAAAAAAGATGACAGATGAATATATCAACTTTATCAGTCCAGCAATGGGAAGGATGTGCTGTGGAGAAGCACGCCGTGCATCTTTGACCTCCAATACCAAGGGGGAAAGGTTTGGAGACTAGGAATGCTGGCAAGGACTCATGGTGGCAGAAACAAAGAAAGGAATGAATTCTAGAAGTTGATCACCTCTCTTTCAACTGTTGTAAGCAAGGTAGGCTCCTTCCCAAGGGCAGAGAGAAAGCATAAAGTTGACAAAATAATTAGAGTGATGATATATCATTCTAGAAAAATATTCCAATATGGCCAGTTGGATGAGGAGATGCAAGAAAGGAAGTAAAGAGAACAAAATAGGGCTATTTTGGTAACGATCACAATGCTGTCTGTGGAAATGGCGAGGATTGAAGCTCTGGGAGTGAGCCAGGAGGAAGAATTCCATCCAAATGGAGATTCTGACAGTAGTGGAAATATGTGTCTGGAGCTCAGGAAGGAGTCTATGCTAGAGATCAAAGCTGGCGGTCCATGCCTGCGTAATAAATAGTAACTGGACCAAAGGGATGAGTGTATAAGCTTGCTCAAGGAGAACAGACAGAATGTGGGTCTTTAGAAAGCCTTCCTGGAAGTCGGACTATCCAAAGGTTTAAGACAGTGATTCTCTGTCTTAAAGCACAGACAGAAGTAGAGATGGTGAAGGAGGTGGACATTCTCATAGATTAGAGATTGCCCCAAAAGTGAGGGAGAATGTAAGGTTTAAGCACATGTCTCCCAGCATTTTGGCTAAGACCAAATACAAAAACAATGACAGCCATCTGTATTATCCCTTTATTTTCTTTTTAGCCATGTTTTATTTAGTGTTGAATTTCAAATAATATTCATCTTACAAATAAGAATGAGTAAAAACAGTTCACTAACTAGAACAGGTAGATAGGTGTTTATTTGGATGGTTAAGTGCCAAACGACTGAGCTGGCTTGGCCAGAGGCATTTGAAATGGATGCAAACCCATCTTATTCAAACCACCGTGGAGACCTATTCACCACATTACAGTCACTCTGACCTTCATCTGTCTTAGACATTCTCTAGTTTTCTTCTCTAGAGATTTTTTTTTTTTTAGGTACAATTTTCAAAATTTAATTATAAATTTTTGAGGGGTTGAGAGAGGAGAAACTGTGATCAGAATTTATGGTATAAAAATTATTTTCAATAAAAATATTCTGCACACTGTAAATGTGTTTAATTTTATCCACATAATTTTTATCTATGAATCTATTAATTTTTATTCAAAATAGAAATTATAGTTCTACTTTACTTATTTTAATCTCATTTATATATTTTACTTATTTTTTGATATTTAGATTTTTTTAATATTTCAAAAATTCTGGAATTTATATCATATATAATTGAAGTAAAACTATGACCCTATTTATATTAAGCAGTCTGTCTATCTACCTTGTCTGTCTTACCTTACTCTCCATGTTGAATGATTAGAGATGGTAATGGCAACGAATCCTAAGAATTCAGTCTGTCTATACTGTTCTATAACAGCTGTACCTGGTCTCATGGGGTATAACCATCATAAAAATGTTAAAAAGAAACAAACCAACCAAATATCTTTAAATAAACACTATGCAATTTTACATATACGTTTGCCACATGTGCTGGTTATTCCTAGGTTAATGTGACATAAGCTAGAGTTATCTGAAGGAAGGTAATCTCAAATGAGAGAATGCTTCCATAAGGTCCAGCTCTAAGAGATTTTCTTAATTAGTGATAGATGGAGGAGGACTCAGCCCACTGTGGGCAGTGCCATTCCTAGGCTAGTAGTTCTGGATTCTATAATAAAGCAGATTGAATGGGATATAAGTGTAAGCTAGTATGTGCATGTATGTAGATCTGTACTGTATGGAACAAACTATGGGGGGATTTGTCAAAAAGGCAAAGGATTCTGTCTCAGTAAGCAGCCACTGGCATCATGTCATTTGACATCTAATAGTGGGGCTGTGTGGAATTTCCTCTATGCATGTCTACAAGTTTTGTTATTAGTCTGTTAAGCACATTTCTGCAATAAAACTTGAATAATGATAATGACAACAACAACAAAAAAGAGTAAGCTAGTAGACAACACCCCACTCATGGTGTCTGCATCAGCTCCCACCTCCAGATTCCTGCCCCGTTTCTATCTTGACTTTCCTCACTGATTGATATACCTAAAGTAAAGAGATGTAAGCTAAAGTAAACCCCTTTGCTCCCCAAGTTGCCTTGGTCACAGCCACAGTAACCCTGAGCCGCCCCATTTTAAATATTAGTACACATTTTTTTTCCCATTGAACTTTTGCTCTCTCACACTTCTAACCTTTGTGACTTATAATCCCTAGTCTTGTTTCATCCACCTGTCACCTCTGACTTGTTTTTGAAAAGCATCCTCAGGAAAATCAGCTCTTTTATGAGACCTTGACCCACTACTTCCTTCCCATTTGAGCAGCAACTTAGCTGAACACAGAAATTGGTTGTGATTTTTCTTTTTTTTGTCCAGGGATGTGATTCCCTTGTGGTCTGGTATTTGGTATTTGAAAGGAGTGCCAAGCCCTCTTGCGTCTTTGTATTTCTGTTTGACACATTCTTTTTACTTAAAATTCAACATTATCGCCAAGTAATATCCTGGAGTGGGTATGCCTTTGGTTCATTTGTCTGGAAAATAATTATTCATTTTCAAAATATCAGGGTGTTTTTTTTTTTTTTATTCTCTAGAAATTTTCATGTGACTCTTGTTTAAATCCTATTAGGCTTGTTTTTCTGGTGGAGTCTCTCCCAGGAACTGTGTCTACACTTTGGTGTTTTGCTTGTTTTCTCTGTCATTGCCTATTTGACCTTTTCTTGGTGTCTTCCCTGATTCGTCCTGTAAATGGCTAATTAAATTTTCTACAATGTCAAGTCTGCTAATTGTCGATTCGCACTAACTTACTTGTTTGGAAATTCAGTTAAGTGCTGCTGATCCAAGGTTTTCCTTCTATGTGTTTTCTGTCCTTTGTTCATAGGTGCAGAGTCTTTGATTTTTTTCTTCCTTTTGTTCTTTAAGGAGAATTGCATACAGATTTCTTTTCCTTAAATGGAAATAAAGATAATGTTATTATGCTTCTTGTTACTCTGAGTTAGTAACCCTTTAAAAAAACAAAAAGCAAACAAACAAACAAACAAAAAACAAACCACACCATACCTTTTATAGAGTCTTCTTATCATAAATGGGCCTGGGCTTTGTCACAAACCTTTGTAATTCTCCACTCAAATCTTTCCAAGTGGACCCTCTCAGTGTGCCAGTCTTGTCTCCTGTAAATCTTAATGGAACATCTCACTTGCCCATAAAATTACCACGTCCAAACAAGAATAAGAGTCATCTTCATCTCCCTATGAACTCCCACAGCAATTGTATTATCATCCTGCCAATCATCTCCCATCACTCAGAGCATCTTTGGTTTCTCCTCCTTTTGGTCCTTTGATGAAGGCATTCCCAGCTCCACAGTGATTCATGTGACATCTGTTCAGCGCCTTCTCTTGTTCCTCATTTACTACTCTAATGATGACTTTCTGGGAATTATCTTGTTTCAAAGCATGTAATATTTTTTTTCCTTAAAGCTCTACTCTTTTAATGTATTTCTTTAGGAGTCTTGTTAGATCTCTTTTGCATATTTAATTAAGCACAGACTTCTCTCCATTTTATTAATTCTGTCTCAAGTTCATTTAATATGAAAATAAACTCTGTATGTGTGCGTGCGTGCGTGCGTGTGTGTGTGTGTGTGTGTGTGTGTGTGTGAGAGAGAGAGAATGAGAACACATGTTCATGTGTATGTGCAGAAAGGAGGTTGATAGGCATCTTCTGAAGTAATATCACCCTTATGTTTTGAGATAAGATCTTTCAGAATAAGGCTGTCCCAAGTCTGGCTAGACCGGCTGGCCTCTGTGCTCCTGGATCTGCCTGCCTCCACTTAAAGCCTGCACCATGGAGCTTGGCTTTCATGTGGGTGTTGGGAATCAGAGCTCACATCCTTGTGTTATTAAACATCCAGGGCAACAACCTGTGCCTGTTAGGTCTGCTGGCCACCTGTTCTCCATAAGTCAGTTAAAAAAGTCATATTAAAAGTCGAAAGCCGAAAAAATGGAGATTCATTTAATATAACTACATCAGGAAGAGGAATCAATAGATCCAGCAAACCTCTCGAGTGTGCTTTTGGGGTTGTAAAGTGAGATCAGAGTCTAAATAGAAGGCCAAGAATTTTCATAATTAAGCAGTCCTGGTCAATGTATGGTCACACTGACCAGTAACAATCATTATTTGGGTTTCAGTCTTACCCTGTAAATTGTGTACAATCTCTTTCAGAAGGATACATTGCCTTTCTGTTTGGAACCCTTCTTCCAGCATGAGAGTCCTGGGGAATTTTCCACTTATTTGATGCCCATTACATAGTCTGCTAGATTGAGAGCGCCACAGCGTGTCTGTAGAATATTTCTGTTTCTGCTACACTGGTTACACCTATGTTTGAGCAGCAGGCACTTAATTGACTGTCCCTCCATCCCTGCCCCTACTGATTTTAAAGTCTTCCATTCTCAAGTACATATTATATGCATCTGGAATGGACCTGCTGCTCTACAAATATGTGGCTACCGGCTTATATGCCTCTATAAAGAGCTCCCTTTTTACTTACTTCTAGTAATACAAATATCAAGATATAGATATAGATAAAAAATTATATATTTTTAAATTTGAGACCAAATGATTATTATAAATTAAATGTAAACAAAGTACACCTCTGTAATATGTAATCAACTCTGATATGTACAGCTCAAAGCACAATATATTAGTGTGTTGGCTCAAAGCAATACAGTGTGACAGCAACATAGAAAAAATAATGAATTCTTCCCATGGAATTCAGAGAAGGTTACACATGGAAGGGAATTTGGGGATATAACATGAGTAAGACATCAATTGGGGTTTCCTGTCCAAAGAAGAATAAAATATTATTTTAAAACATGGATAATAAGAAGGAAAAACATAACAATTTATAGTATGGACAAAAAGGAAATTGTATGTCATGTTTATCTTCCAGTGTATGGCACATGAACTAGAAGATAGCGTATAGACAATAGGAATTTCACAGAAGAATGAGTAAGATACTTGGAACTGTTACTTGAGCATGAGAGAAAAGGTTGAAAAGCAAGAAAAGGGGCCATATTATTATTTTGGATGCAAGACTTGGGGACTATTGGCCTTGAGAGACAAGGAAACATTTTGTAAATGCAATTAGATGTCAAAATAAAAGTTAGAACCCAAGTTCTAAGTAAACAGATGCCATTCTATGTTAGAAGTCAATCGTGAAATTATTCTCTTGGTTCTTGTCACAGCACTTCATGAAACAGCTCTTAAGCTCATCCAATGTTACATTGAGAATGTACAATTTATTAAGTATGGTTGGAGCCAAAGTTGAGTCAGGCTGTTGAGTGAATGTCAGCCCTCCTTCTGGTGTGGGGAAATTGGGTATGCTTTTTCTTCATTACAATTTCAAAGGAAAGTTTTTAAAGGGCATTCTGTACTATCATAGAAACTTTAAAACTGGAGGCAGGCAGATAGATTGGTGAAGCAGCACACTGTGCCTTTGATAATAACTAGAACAAGGAGAAAGTGGTTTTGATGAGAGAAAGAATGTTTGAGGGCTTTCCACGGGCCAGTTAAAGTGAGGAACTGGAGAAACTCTCAGAGTTCTATCTATCTCGGGTTCCACGTCAGAGCCTGTCTGCAGTTCGTTTTCTTGGATCTGACTTATATGAGCCAGGAAGGACTAACTGACGAGTAGTCATAGAGCTGCTGCAGGTGCTTAAGGAACAGTGCCCAAGAGATCAGCGGTGATTTATCAACCATGAAAACACCAATAAGAGAAAGATCCTGCTGCAAAAAGCGATTGAAACCAATAAGCATCAGCTTGTGACACTTGATTCTGGTCTGCTCTGATCTCCAGTCCCTTGTCCTTTCTATCTCCTTCTCTCGAGGGGTCTGTGTTTGAACTGCTGGAAAGAGCAAAAGAAGTTCAGTCACCCTCCTTTCTTACTGCTATACCCTCTTACCTCATCCTTACAAAATCTTCTCTTGTATCTAAAAGATAGATGGAGGGGAATAAGTCCTGGTGCTGAAAAAAAAAACAAAAAAACAAAAACAAAAACTTGGAAGTTCACTTGAAGAGTTGATATTGTAACTTTGAGTCCAAGAGACAAATTTCCAAGCATGATCAAAAGAGGCATGACACTCTCTGAGATGTCATCCAATAGAAAGGAAACAGATGCATAGTTGTAAGGGACAATGGGACAGTAAAGTAAGTGTGCCCGGTGATCAATGCCATGATTCATACTTATCTCCATATTAATATTACATTAAAAATTCCCTGTTTCAAAACTATCCTGCACATCCTGAAAGGGTAACATTATGAGATGATGCAGATTAGACAAGAATGCCTTTCAGGTCTATACCTTTATGGTATTCATTCATACACTAAGGCATTTCTGATTCTTTATATGTGTCTACCCTCCTGTTGAAGCTGAGCACACTCATCTTTTTTACAAAGATACTTACAGGATACCATTGAGTGGCTATTCTTGATTGTCAACTGGGCTACATCTCTAATCAACTGAAATCCAAGTGGGTGGGCACACTTCTGAGGGATCCTTATGTATTTATTTTTTAATTAAATCATTTGAACTTGAAAGATCCACTTCTAATCTTCTGAGGTGGTAGGATTCACCTTTATTCCGGATCTTTTAAAGTAGGAAGGTTTGTCATTAATCTGGACCATACCTTCTTCTGGAAGACTGTATAAAGAACATGGAAGAAGGAAGCTTGTTCCTCCTTTGCCTGCTTAGTCTTGCTTTCACTAGCATTCTAATACCATGTATATGGTTTTAAAATGTGTGTGTGTGTGTGTGTGTGTGTGTGTGTAGTATATATGTGTATTCATAGTAAATATGTGTATATATACATATTCTGTATATATACATACATTCTATAAATTCTGTTTCTCTATAAAATCCTGCCTAATATAGGAACCTATTGTGTTTCAGAAATGATTATGATTTTTTGGAATATATATAAGATGAAGACATGAAGCTTCTTAGATACATGGGGTTTGTCTTTAAATTAGCAAAAATTGATAATAAACAACATATATAGTACCCATATGAGTGACTTTTTCTACATAATAGAGGATAACTACAGTGGAATATGGAAGCTAACAGGGAGCTCATATTAAGTCCCCTTGAGAAGGTAACATTTGAACAAAGTTTTGAAAGAAGTGATTGGCTGTGTGGATATTTAGCCGACAAGGCCAGTTCTAAAACCTTCATCTTGGATAGCATTTGGCACTTTGGGAAGCAGCAAGCAATTTGGTATGACTGAACACAGTGAACTATAGAGACAAGGAGTGAGATATAAGGTCAAAAATGTAATAACAGCCAAATCATGTAGAGCCTTGAAGGTCATTGCTAGGCCTTTTACATTTATATTGAGCGAGGCAGGAAGCCATTAGGAGATTGAAGCAGAAGCATGCCAAAATTCATTTTCTGTTACAAAAGGAATAATTCCTATGATAGTCTGTAGGTTTCAAAATATTCTTACATTTTTATCATAGTCCTACTTTTGCAATGCCGTTGCCTGTGTATAAGTATCCTATTATAAGTAAATAAAGGTTTAAGTCTGGCTGTCACTCAGCTCTATGGCCTCTGTAGTGAATAACTAGTATTATGCATCTAAGTGGTAGTCACATTTATAAGAATATTGATTTATGTTTGTTTTAACAAATAGTTGTTGTATTTATTGGCTGAGAGTTAAAGAACTATTCTATCAACTAATATGTTTGACTGTCTCAGACAAATTACTCTTTTATGCCAGACAGCATAAAATTGTATTTTACTGTGTTTTAGTACAGTTTCAAATTAGGTCATCCTATTTAAGCTCATCATTCTACAGATGACAGCTAGCTGTGTGGGGCCTCTCTAGTCATAACTTGACCTGATTTTTTTGAAAATTTGTTTGCTTTGTTCTTTATTGTCTGGGTTCCCATATAACCCTGGATTTCCTGGCAATTGTTTTCAATGCAAACCCTAGTGTCTGAGATGCTATTAGGGGAAGAGTAACTGTAGATGTCTGTTGATGAATCCATAAAGGAATGAAGGGAGTCTCCTGTTGTTATGTTCCTGTAACTGTTAAGGGCCGTCCATCAAATCTGAGTCACACAGATATTTCCTGTATCTCACAGATATATAAAGTAAATTATGACATTTTCTATTACTATGTATAAACGTTTTAAATAAAAAAGAAGTGAGGGAGAATAAGGGAAGGGTAAATGGGGGAAAGAAAGCAAAATTAAAAACAAAAGAGGACCCAACAGTGCAGAGAGGAAACTTGCAGAGTCCACCTGCAGTACAAAGACAGGGTGTCAAGAAGAGGGATGGGGTTAACAACCCACATTCAGACCTAGAATTGTTTTCTGACCTAGAATTGTTCCTGTCTAAATGAACTGCAGGGACAAAAATGGAGAAGAGACTGAGGGAAAGGAGTTCTCCAGCGACTGGCCCAACTTGGGATCCAGCTCAAGGAGAGGCCCCAAGGCCTGACACTATTACTGATGCTCTGGAGTGCGTACAGTCAGGAGCCTAGCATGGCTGCCCTCTGAGAGGCCCAACAAGCAGCTGACTGAGAAAGATGTAGTTACTTACACCGAACCCATAAACAGAAGTCAAATTAGGGAAAGGCTGGAAGAAGCTGACCCCATAAGAAGACCAGCAGTCTCAACTAACCCAGACCCCTGACATCTCTCAGACACTGAGCAGCATACGTTAGGTGATCTTAGCCTTGCCCTCTGCCCTCCCCCCACCCCTATATACAGTAGAGGACTACCTGGTCTGGTCTCAGTGAGAGAAGGTGAACCTAAACCTCCAGAGACTTGAGACCCCAGAAGTGGGGAGGCCTGGGGTGGGGGTGGTGACACCCTCTTGGAGCCAGGGGGTAGGAGAAATGGGATGAAGAACTGTGGGAAGGCAGACCGGAAGCGAGGGTAATGACTGGACTGTAAAAACATAGAAGCAAATAATGATGATGATGATGATGATGATGATGATGATGATGATGATGATGATGGGAATGGAGGGAGGAAAGGAGGGGGGAAGAAATAATCTGTGCAGAATTTTCTGTTTTCTTTTTTTATTCACCATCTTTTAGTGTTTAAGCATTTTGAAAGTTGTATTATAAACTAATACTTTCTGACTTGCTTGACATTGAGTGATAAAAAAAAAAATTGCATTTCCTGGAGGGATTTTTCAACCTGTAATAAAGACTAAAACAATAGCTGCTTGCCAAGAAACTGGTGGGATTTACCTAGCGTCGTTTACCTATTAGTCAGTAAGCATGCAGAACAGAAGAACCCAGAATGTCATGATTAATACAACTGCCTGTGGAAATCAACTCAGGTGAATTGGCTTTACTGCCGAATGTTTCACTACCAGGACTTAAGAGGCACTTGGTGTTGTCACATAGCCAGTCTATTGAATGCAAGGAAAGGTGGGATCAGGCCTATTCATTGTATCATCTGGAGTGTTCTTAATCCAAGTTGAACAATTCAGTGCCAGTTGTCTTTACAGATATGCTCAAATGGGTAGGCAGTGTTTCCAACGGGACAAATGGTATATTTCCTAAAATCAAGTATTTATGGTCCCTGACCATTAAGACATCCTACATAAAAGTAATGTACCTTGGCTATTAGTTTAATTGGAATGGAAAAGGCAGTATTTTCAAAGACATAAAAGAGCCAACATCTTATCCTGTCAGCGCCATCTCACACCGTCTTACAAGGTGTCAGAAAACCTTTTAGCTTCTGTTCTTCTCAGAATCTCAATAATAGATGTAGCATCAGCTTTGTCCAGGAGGCAAGGAAGCAATTCACTCAGGAGGCAGGAGAGAAAAGCAAGGGATGGGAGGGAGTGGAAATGTCTTCCCCCCTGGCAAATGTGTAATCCTACCTGCATGGGATACATACTGCAGGTACTACTCATGTACCTGTTACATCTACATTAAAAGTAAAACATGAAAATAACAAAATGAAATTTTTTCCTGATACTTTATGAATGATTTTGTTGGGGGTTTTTTGTTTGTTTTGTTTTGTTTTGTTTGTTTTGTTTTTTTTTTTTNTTTTGTTTTTACGAGACAGGGTTTCTCTGTATAGCCCTGGCAATCCTGCAACTCACTTTGTAGACAGACTATGCTGGCCTCAAACTCAGAAATTCATCTGTCTCTACCTCCCAAGTGCTGGGATCAAAGGCGTGCACCACCACTGCCCAGCATTTTGTTGGTATTAATCAAGGTGTTTTGTTTTGGTTTTGGTTTGCTTTATTCTTGGGCGTTTATTTTGGTTTGGTTTGTGCAGTTGTGAGAACAGACTGAATGGCTTCTGTCAGTGACTCCACTGCTGTTATTGATAGCAATTCCCTCAACTGCCTGATCTCCATTAGCTTCTTTGCTTTTGCATTGGTTGAGGGGTAGAAGGCTCCAGTTATTGAGAGCATTGATCCTAGAACTAGCTGCCTTGATTCTACGACTGAGTTCAATGCCCGATTTAAAATAATTTGCTGTTTCTATACAGTCCTCTCTCTCTCTCTCTCTCTCTCTCTCTCTCTCTCTCTCTCTCTCTCTCTCTGTGTGTAACATTTTTCCTTTAGAATTGCTAATGGGGTTAACTTGAAAGTTTGTATTCCATCTAGACTCCCAGAGTTTATTTCATTTTATCTCATAGTGTCTTATGAACTACCTTGTGATATTGTCTTCATTATGTCATCCCCATAGCTTCCTTGGAGCTGAAAGTGCTAATGAGAATTGATTGTTGATAAAAAGATGACAGGGAATCAAACCATGGAGCTAAACTATGCAGCACACTTGGACTGATAGAGCACTTGATAAGAACTCAAGGTGATTCCATGTATTTGCTAAAATTGGAGATTGACAAAGAAGCATTTCACTCTCCTGGTAAAAGCCAACAGAAGTGATTCAACAAAAACAGTGACAAGAACACTGCACACTATTTAAAGAATTTTTTGTTCTTTTGATCACAGAAGATTTAGACATTTTGAGGACAAAGAATATTATTTTGATTTAATACATGAATTTCAGACTAAATTTGGGGGCTGTCAGGTAGAAAAGCTATGAAAATGGACATCAGGGACTCTGGGGGGGGTGGGCCTTCCAAGTTAAAAAAAAAAAAGCAGTGTTAACATACACATAACAGTTTTCACAGTTTATGGCAGGTTTATCAGTGCAGCAAAAATGCAGGAAGTAGCTTTGTATAATATGCTATTTTTAATAAGTATCCTCACTTGATTTTTTGGCTTCCTTCTTTATAGATAGTAAGAATTTCCCAGATAGATTTGATTAAAGATCATTTTCATAAAATATAGAAGGCCAATGGTGTTATTTTTTTCTTATGAAACCTTTCTGTTTTATATTTTTTATCCTACTAGGCCTCATTTACAAGGAAATTGTTTGTGACACCTATCCTGTTTATTGTAGTCCAGAGGAAGAAATGCTAATGTTTAAGACAAATTAATTCTATTTTACTTTTTTAAAAAAACCAACATGCCTCCTAGAGACACTATCATAATGGCATAAATTTGTCGGTAATTGTTGATATTTGTGTAATGCAGGGATTTGGATAAGCTTTGACTTCTCATTCAGATACAAGAATTGAATTGTAGATATACATCATACTACCATCTTTACTCATGTACATTGTTATTTTACTATATAATTATAATCTTAGAAATGTTAATCTCATTTTTTATGACATTTAGCAAACATGATTCTATTAAGTGTTCAGCCAATGAGATTTTGTTGTTGTTGTTGTTGTTGTTGTTGTTGTTGCCTTGGCAGTGACAGACCATACTAGATATCTTTGTATGTGCTTATGAAGTGCAATATTGTTGTTTGATTCATTTGTGTATTAAGTCATGATGGAATCTGAATAACTAGCATATGTATTATCAGTTCTTTATGGTGAGTATATTCAAAACCCTGTTTTCTAACTACGGTGAGTTCCCCAAGCTACCCATGTTATGTATACTCACTCTGCTGCGCGATGAAATGGGTATAACGTTAGAGGCAGTATGTTCTGGTATCCAGGCATACTTAGGACACACCGTCTTCTCTTACTAAGCTGCCGCTATTGTCATTTAACATTGTCATTTAACAGTCATTGGCATGACTGAGACTGAGCCCCTCTTTCCACGTCTTACACAGCACTCCTGAGCTCTTGTCTGTTACATCTATCTGACATTCATCATAGGGGGCTCCTGTCAGCTCCTCCCCTATGTCATAACAGTACAAATTTTACATAGACTTCCATCCTGTCATTCTCGCAGTTATAATAGCCCTCTGAAATTTTTTTTTTTATAGCTTCAGCAGATACATTCTGGTTTGGATTGGAAGGAGTATAATCACTGTGACAACTAAAACATCTGAAGATCATCATCAACCCTTCAGCTCTAAGACAAGCCACATTGGTTTAAACCTTTAGTCTTTCCACCACTATCTTCTCGGTTCTCAGCCCATCAAGAGTTGTTTATGCATTGAAGCTAACAGTGTGCTCACAGCCCTTTAGAGGTACAGCAGCTCACTAATCATATCACAAACCTGGAAATAGTCGATTCTCTTGTGTTCTAAACATGCTACCTCCTCTAATATGAGGCAAGACAGGTTTCATAAAGATAATGCCTTTTAGTTTCTAAAATGTCCATGCTATCTGCAAGTACATATCACACAGCTTGAGTATCACATCTTCAGGCTGGTCCTCAAATCTGCTCTTAAGTACCCAAGTAGTTTTCAAATAACAACTCGGTCTCTTTAGGATGTGTCCCCTCATGCTTGCTAACTACCTAGATTTGGCTTCAGTCCTCTGTGATCTTGCACTCAAGTCTTTGTGTTTTGACACTCACGCTAGGCATAGTCCAACTCAAGACTTGAAACTTCCTCCTGAGGTGTCATTCTTCAGAGACCTAAGTGTCACTTTCTTTGTGAGACTTAAAGTGTGTGGCAATCAATACAAATGGTAAAACGCTCTCTTCCTTCAAGTTTCTGTCCCTTGCTTGTGCTATATTCCACAGCAATAATCTTTAATGCACTATTAATAAGTCACCCAGTGATGTAATGTACTTCTTACCTGTTGTCTGTTTCTCTCAACTACATAGTGAGCACATTAATGGCAGGAAGTTTTTACTGTTTTTTTAGTATATAGTAATACTCAATAAATATCAATGGAATTAACAGACACATGCTTCTTATTTTTCTTCCTTTTTAAAACACCCATAGATTCCATCTCTCCCTAAGGCTTTGGGCCATGTTCTGTCTTCACAAGGGTAGTGGCTTAATAGTCCCAGGGCTCCCACAAAGGGGACAGACAACAAACTTACTTTTACAGCTAGAGGAAAATCCAATTTAAAAAACCTACCATATTCTGTAATAGAATGTGGCTTGATAAAAGATTTTGAAAGGAATTTAAAAGCTTCCTGGTCAGCATTACCTTTATCAGCTGTTACATCTCTCCTCTGTAGCTCTTCTCTTCAGCTTTGAAATTGTAAAATCCTTTTCTCTGCCGCCATGGCTGAGGTAAAGACTCCCTAAATGCTCTTCTTTACAAGGGAAGCCAAATAGTTAGAAAGAAACTTACCTATAGTGTTCTTCATTTTGCCACTACGTAGAAAAGAATCCATCCAATACTTAGGACCCTCCTCCTGTTAAACAGTCAGTCATGTGTTTTGGGTCCTGTGTGTGCATGGATGATGAATTTTTCCTTTGTATTTTAAGGATGTAGGACAGAGTCATTTAACTCCTTTTGGTTCTTTTTATCCTGAGATGGTGCAAACTATTGAGAGAGCTGGTCATTTACTTCACTTTCACTTCAGATACAAGATACAGTATTCACTGAACATTATTTTTAATTATCCTGTGAGAGTGATTACTTCAGTACAAATAGGAACTATTTCAGGCCCCTTCACTGTTTTGTTGTTTGTTTAGTTAGTTGGTTTTGGGGGGTTTTGTTTGTTTTGTTGTGTTGTGTTGTGTTTGTTTTTTGTGTGTGTGTGTTGAAACAACCCAAATAGATGGCTGCTTAAATACAGTCCTAACAGGCTCAGTCTCAAACTTCTCTCTCCCTCTTTCATTAATGTATATCTTGTTTCCTTGAGGTGTTGTTTGGAGACAAAGAGAGCTTCATTCACTGCGGATTTGCCCAGAGGAGATGTTAATTGAGGGCAATCCTGTTGTGTAGCAATTCACAGACTCTTGTCAGCCGTTTCATATTTGTTGATTACTTGGAAAATGAGAACTGGGAAGCTGCGTTCATGGTGCGCTCTTCTATCTCTCTAGCCTGGTGTTGGATATTGAAAATGGAGGTAAGGAAGTTAAGAGAGAAAAAGAACACAGAAAAGACAGATATATCTCCTGAAAGCTCTTTGGTACAAAAGAAATGGCATGCTGACTTTCTCTTGTTATTTTATTTTTATTACTTCTGGAATTTATCATCAAATAAGTAAAATGGCAACTTATTTACTCCAGTAAGCTATGAAGTCTAAGAACAAATCTACTTCTCTTTCTCCCTCCCTACCTCTCTCCTTTTCTTCTTCTTCTTCTTCTGTCCATTAAGCTAAAAGGAATATTGACTTTATTTCAAGATGTATCATTGAGTGGAGCAACAGCACACCACTTGAGAAAAATATTAGTGCTCTTCAGTGCGTTTCACCACAGAGAACATTTTCATGAGAAGTCAGTTAAATTCATAAAGTGACAGGAGAATGGTGTCCCCAATTTTTAAAGTCAATTTGGAGTGACACTGGAACATTTTTACAAGAGTCAATAAATTACGAAAGATGTTGGTTTGGCCCCATAAGCCATGACATTGTTTGAGAACAAGCCAGGTAGAATTACACACCAAGTGCTCTTTCCTGTGAGTGTCTGTGAACACTGTAGAGTAGGGGGTGGGGCAAATGGAGATATTTTGAAGAGGGCTTTTTTTTTTCCCTACAATTTCCAGAGACAGATATTTCTTTGCTTTCTACTGAGAGAACCCTGGCTAATAAAGCAATCCTGTCCTTGGCTGCTTTCTGTCAGTTTAGGCACCTAGGCTGCAGTTTTTAGAGTAGTGTATCTTGAACCCTGTAAGTTTCAATAGAATTTTGTTATGGATGTTGAATGCTTCTCCTTGTGTGTCATTTTTTTTTTTAAATTGAAGTATATAGGGGTGTTTGGAGAGAGGAAAGGAAAAGGAGAAATACCATAATCAGACTACAATCTCAAAAACTATCATTCAGAAACATACAGATCACTCTTAGTATGTGATCATAAGACTAAGATGAAAGACCCTAGTACACTAATTGTTGTTTTAAAACTATGATTGACAGGCGGCAAGGCTAGTGATGGATGTCAATATATATACTGAGTCTGATGAGGACATTTTATTTTTAGCTTAAAAGCATGTAGTTATTAAAATATTTGATTATTGTTGTATAATAGATACAAGGACAAAGCTGATAAATAGCATAATATGAGTCCAAAAGAATGACTCAATATTATAGAAGAGCCAGCTATCAGAAGAGTTAAATAGAATTTTATCCTCTAAAGGAAGATATTATAAGTAGACATAGATGTATGGATTCACGAACGATAAATTTTAACTGAGAAAAATGGAGGTTGTTGGAATGGTTCACAGAGTTGATGAGATTAAACAGAAGCTGATAGGATGGGGATATGAATGAATGAATGAATGAATGATTGCTGCCTCTAGATTGATTTGTTTGTAGTTGCCATTGCTAATACCCTGTTAAGGCAGCACATTTGACTATAATGTACCTTTTCATTCATCTACAATTGGGTTTTTATTCTTGGTGCATGATTTAGAAAATAAGCTGGTTTTGTTTTTGTTTGTTTTCTCCGGCCCGAAGAAACTTCAAGTCATAGAAAGCTTTCTCAATCAAATATTAACTCCCTCTGATATTAATCGATTAGAAATCAGGTAAATAAGTTCTTACATTCTGGAAAACCACCCTGAGCTCTTTGGGAAAATGAAGACATGCAAAATCAAACCACAAAGGTAGTTTCTTTACGCAACCAGTTACCTCGTTTGTCAGCTGCTCGGTTTTAGACGATGGTCACACAGTGGTAATTAGAGGGTTTTGTGTGTGTGTGTGTGTGTGTATTTCTAAGATAAAGTCAAATCAGATACATGTATACAATATAAAACCACAAAGCATATAAGCTAGTCTGTAATTAAAAGTGATAACAATTATGCAAGCCAAAAGAGGAGAAGGGAACATTGTCCTGAGATGATAATTTTACCTACAACTTAAACAAATACAAGTTCATCATAAGACTGACAGGATGGCTCAGCTGGTAAAGAAAGGTACTTTCTGCCAAGCCAGATGACCAGAACTTGATCCCTGGAAACCATATGGTCACAGGAGAGAACCGACTCTTATAGGTTGTCTATGACCTTCCACATCCACATAGTGCTACACACACACACACACACACACACGCACACGCACACACGCACACATGAACATGTGCACACACACACACACACACACACACACACGCACATATACACACACACTGGGTTGTCTATGACCTTCCTCATCCACATAGTGCTACACACATACACACACACGCGCACACACACATATACACAAACACTGGGTTGTCTGTGGCCTTCTACAACCACATAGTGCTACACACGCACATGCACACACACACACACACACACACACACATATACACACACACTGGGTTGTCTGTGGCCTTCTACAACCACATAGTGCTACACACACACACACACCTGCCACACTAAACAAACAGATAAATAAGGTGATCATAGAAGAAGTTGGGCTGGAGAGATAACTGTTTAAAATCATGTACTGCTCTTGCTGAGAACTAGAGACTACCTCGCAGTATCTACACCGGGCAGCTCACAGCAGGCTTCTAAGTCCCACTTCAGGAGATTTGCTGCCCTCTTCTGGCCTCTGCAGATACCTGCACTTGGGTGTATATACCCTCACACAGATACACATTTACACATAAAGATTAAAACAAACAAACAGACACTCCATCTTTTTATAAGGTAAGTCACTTCTGGACATGTCTGGAATGTGAGTAGCTCTGCTGTGTCTTCTAGAAGAAAGAAGAAGGCTTACTTAGTGGAATTTATTTTCCAGATGAGTTCAAGTGGATGGTAACATCAGTGTCTAGTATTAGCTTGAGTAGTTTTGATTTTGTTCTAATTGCAATGGGAGTCTGTTGAAGGAGTTCCCACAGTTCATTGATATCTATCTGATTTTTATGAAAGTTCTGCTGCTAAGTGAAAAAACGAAATGTGGCTGAACACAGATGGAAGTCTATTGCAGGTCATGATTGATTCAAGTTGTGATAAGGTACACACTGAGCCAACTAAAATAGTAACTTCTTCTCTCTTTAAAAATCATCCTAAAAGTTTTTCTTGAATGTTTCTGATAAAAAAAAAAAAACTTTCCAACATACAAATAAATATTCCTGTTAACAAACAAGCCAATTTACATATATGGCCTATATCTATCATAACTAAAATCACATGGGAATAGCTATTGAAATCTCTCTTTAAACTTCTAGTCAATATCTAATTTTAAAATACTTATTTTGGGTCTGCTTTTTAGAGATCTATTTCATTTTTACTTTTTAAAACAAGATCTATCTATCTATCTATCTACCTATTTTTCTATTTATTTATTATGAGCACTCTATCTGCATGTATACCTGTGTGGTAAAAAGGGCATTAGATTCCATTCTAGGTGGTTGTGAGCTACAATGTGGTTGCTGGGAACTGAACTCAGGACATTTGGAAGAGTAGCCAGAGCACTTAAGTGCTTAGCTATCTCTCAAGGCCTTGTAGTGGGTATAATTGTGTGTGTGTGTGTGTGTGTGTGTGTGTGTGTGTGTGTGTGTGTGTGTGTGTGTTTGTGCATGAATGAGGTACCTACCAAGGGCAGGGGTACCATCCAGCTAGGCTTGGAGTTGAATACTGTTGTAAGGGGCAAGATATGGGTGTTGAAAATCAAACTCAGGTCCTCTTAAAGAACAGGAAATATTCTTCAAAACTGAGTCATCTCTCTAATTAAGGACAAGTCACTTTTTTACACGGCCAGGAGGAATATGAGCCTATATGCTATATAATCACTGTATATTCTATTTTACAGAGAGCCCATCATAATTAATTACATTTTCAAAGACTTTGTGTAATACATCTGAAAGGCACTGTTTTGACAGTAAAACTAGCCATTACCTAGTTTCCATTTTTAATCTTTCCTCTCAAGTTTAAATACTTTTCCTTTCCCTTTCCTCCCTCTAATCCCTCTCATGTATACCTCACCACACACACACACATACACACACACACACACACACACACACAGAATCACACAACTTGCTCAGTCTGTCTATTCTTTTTTGCATGTATATAAGTTTAGAACACCCAGCTTACTTTTTTGATGAATGAGTCTTTAATCTAGCCAGCTGTACTTCATGGATCGTTTTCAACGGCATATGTTACCATGATAAATGCTACTAAAAAACTCTCTTGTAAGACTGCACTTTCTGCTTTAAAGTTAGGTCAACAGCCTCCCTCAGCTATAGTTCAGTTCTCTACTAAGTCCTCATCTTGCAGCTGCTACTGGCTAAGTGCCTGGTTCATCATGCATGTTAGCTAATGCTTGAGTGAAGAATTCTGAGTCTGTGTGATCATGATTGACATGTATTGTGTGCCCTTAAGAGTTCAACAACCCAAGAAGGAATTACTCTAAATTTATCTTTCATGTAGCTCAGGAAAAAAATATGAACTCTCTAAACAAACAAATGCAGAAGTTGTTCAACTCAGGTATGCTTGCCATACACACCTTACACTGTAAGGTGTCCTACTTATGTACAGGTCCTGATTCTGAATTTTGGGATTATGACAACAAAGGGAAACCTGTCCTTGTCTACCTATCTAGTCACACTTTGGCAGACTTTGTGCCTTCACTAGACCTGGGTCATGTAAATTCCCTATACACTCTGGTTCTTTTCCTGTGCTTTCAAGTCAGGGTTCATTTTAAAAATGTGCAAACTGTTTTTACTTCATTTCTTGACATATTTATGATTACTGTACATGGTTACTTATAGAAATGCCATGAAAGAGTGAAAGAAAAACAAACTATGTTCTTGTAATTAATTACTTTCTGCCAATGTAGTTGAATGATGACAGGTTAGTTGCATAAGGAAAATTAGACATATATATCATATGCATCTTTGCTGCTCATATGGAATTTTTCTTTTAAGCTTTTTCAAAGACAAAATTATGAATAAATTGGGAATCACTATAATAGATCATTATGGTATGGAAGCATGGGTCTCTCCTGTGTGCTGTTTTCAGCATTTCTATTGTTCTGGAAGGACTAAAAATACATACAACATAAAATTTAGACTAAAAAAAAAATTAAAATTATACAATTCATTTACTCTCATTTCACTAAATTTACATGTTATTGTATATGCTCTTAAAATTGATAATGCTAAATAAGTGGTGTAATTCCTTCTCATATGCTAAAATTTAAATTTTTCTTAAAATGTTTGTAATTAGTTAAAAAATAAGTGAAATGTGGACTCTCCACATGCTTTTCAAGTACTGGGCGCAGTCCTTGTGCTTTCATTCCATTCTTTGTTCTCTGAATTATGTAGCTGGATCTCTTTGGCATACATTGTACCATAGTCAGCAAGCTTATAGTCCTTGGGACCCCTTGGCAGATAATTAATCAAACCTTATCTTTACTTCAAATTAAACCTCTTTTATTCCTTCTACATTTATTCTGGAAAACGTGCTTGATTTTCTTCAGTCATAATAATTAGTGCACAGTATGACACTGTGCATATTATTTACCAGTTATAATGTTCTAAAATCATTTAATTCAAGTGGGAGTCAATATATTACATAGTTTGATTTTATGGCCCAATTTGTATTATGTATAATGTCTTAGTATTGCCTAGGGTGGATTCTGTGTTTCCTGGTCATCAATTTATCACTTAAAGGTACAATTGAGTGTCTGCTACATGCCAGCTCAT
The DNA here is from genome assembly GCF_900095145.1 of Mus pahari. Taxonomy (NCBI): domain Eukaryota; kingdom Metazoa; phylum Chordata; class Mammalia; order Rodentia; family Muridae; genus Mus; species Mus pahari. The sequence goes on from NC_034598.1 coordinate 66,674,801, forward strand.
GTGCTTTATTTACCCTTTTATACCCATCATAATAATTGCATGAATAGAAATGGTGATAAATACATATTTTGTAGGCTGGAAGCCAAACAGATGAAATAAACAGAAACATAAACGTGTCTGAGTAAAACCTAATCATTCTGGCTTTGAGTGGAAGCATGGACCTAAGGGAGGGGAATGTATTTAGCCGTGATGATTTTTATCAGTTGCCATTTATCTCCACATTCCAGCTCTCTGCCAGAGGCTTCTCTTAGGCTGCTGGCTGAGCAGTGAGTCAGCAGACAGAATCAGAATGGTGGATTACTCAATGGCATCCATCGTCTGATGGAAACGGGCAGCCCCACTGTCCCTCAGCGCCACTTGGCTGGAGGTGAGCGAAGAGTTGATGAGAGCAAGGTACCCATGAAGTTGAATGCAGAAAGAGGTAAATGGCTTTCATTTTCAAACGGCCTTAGGGAAGCCTGAAGCTTAACATCAGATGCCAGACCACAGTTGTGGAAACATGTTGGGAAGCCCAGAAAAGAACAGGGAAAATCAGAGCACAATCATAACATAAATGAGGGCAACTGTCTTCTCTTTATTTCCTTTTTGCTTCTGTTCTTTTTTTTTTTCCTCCAAAGGATATAACTGTGGAGAAAGAGACTCAGAGCTGAAGAGAGAGTTGCTTTCAGTGCAGGCATTATTCTTACAACACCAAAGATCTCCCTCTCTTTAGAGGCAAAATTGTGGCAGGAAGAAGTTATAGTGAAATAACAGGATGGACAGTAAGATCATAGCTACACCCTGGAAAGCATGTAGAACCTGCCCTATGTAAGGTTGGAAGGATCTCCTGTAGTCTAAAAGTGAGAGGACTCCATAGAAAATTTTGAATGGGAGAATGAAGTTCTGATATTCATAAAAAGAGAGAATTAGGGATGCAGTTTTAGAGTCAAGAGAAGGACATCAGTAGACATTTAGGGAAGAACATTTCAACCAGAGGGGACAATGAGCATGGTTTGGAAACAGCAAGACTATGTGACTGAAATATAAAGAAAGAAGTGAAATTCTAGCATATTACAATATTGGGGGCGATCCACAAAGTAAATCACAAGGAGGCACAATAGTTGTGGGGAACACTTTGGCTTTCATTGCAAGTGTAATACAAAGTTGTGAAAGTCATATTTTGAGTGGGTGAAAGGTACCCCTCTTATTTACGAATAGCCAATCTGATAGCCATATAGACTTAAGAAGCAGAACAATAATATGGCTCATACAAGGGTCTGAAATTCAGGACAGTTTCTTAAATTGCTAAATGTGAGGTTTGAGGAATAAAGAGAAAACAAGGTTGACTTCAAAGCTTGGGCAGTAATTTCCGTGAATTCCCTGAGATTTCTGAGACAATATGATAAAAACAGAGAATAATGGCTCAAGTTTTGAATGAGTTCAGATTGAAGTATTTGCAGATTCCTTCTCTGTCAGGTTATCTCTCAAACCTATGATTTGTCTTGGAGATTAAACTATTGGCAAAACAAGTCAAATTAAGGGATATTCATAAGCACATAACACACACACACACATACCACCACCACCACTACCACCACCACCTCCATCATCATCACCAAAAGATGATGCATTTTGCATATTTGAGTTACAAGAGTAGATTCATTAATTAAATTGTATATTTCATTTGTCATGATAATTCCACAGGAGACAGCAGTATCCCATATTACAGATGGGAAATATACAATGTAATTCTAGGTTAAACCCTCTTCAGGGGGAGACATGTTACTCTATACATTGTGCTTCTGACATAACACAGAGTTACATGTTCATCAGTGAAAAAAAGAAGAAGTCAAGCATAATTACCTGGGAATGAAGTGAAGAAGAGAAGACAAAAGCTTGTGGGTTATAGGGGATGTATTTCATTGTCATGGAAACATATTCAGATGTAGTCTATGCATGGTGACAAAGATGTACCATGCAGGGATTGTATTCCCCTGTAAAACTTCCCTCAAACTTCTTAACAGCTTTTATTTGTATTTTAAAAGTGGAGCAATTATCAATGGCTTGTGTTGTTTAGCACTGGATCTATAGTCTATTCACGGAACTCTTCCAGCTTTATTATTTGTGATATTCCTTGACACCTTGCCTCTCTCATGAGAACAACGGTTCTTTGAGGGTTGATAACCCCAGCATACTCATGCTGTCTGATGTATTTTTGGAACATGGGTAATATTCACCACATGATTTCATGAGTGATCAAAAGGCTATGGTAAAATTCCCAGGGCAGCATGGCTCTCCCTTTCTATGACACCATTATTCCTTATGTAAGAAATGCACAGTATAATTCCTTTCCCATATTCTGTCAAATGCAGGTGACCGACTAAAAGAAAATGCAGAATAAAATCCATTTCGAGGATTGCAGAAAAGGAAAACTTCCTGAACTAAAAATGAATAAGCTCTTTGTGGGTTATTCTTTATATTTTTTCAAATAAATGTCTAATTAGCAGCACAAGCCCAACTTCCTTGTTTCTGGATCACCTTTGTGTAAGAGAAGGCTTGGTTCACAGTCTCATGGGATATTCTTAGTAAATATTTATTAAATGAACAAAACATTCTAATAGGATTATGTATTGACTTAAAGCTCTGAAAAACACAAAAGCTGTAGCCTGATGATAGGTTTAAAAAGAACAAAAACCAAAAATCAGGTGTTCTTTTGAGGCGAATACCAGCATTTATGCTGTTTCATGCCTTATAATAACAGTCTTAGCATTTGGATACTTCTGTATTTCTTTGACCAATGTGAACCTTATTTGATAAGTGAGATTCTCAGCATACCATGAATCAAAAGTTTGATTATAAGTTATTCAGGAAAGAGTTACAGAGCTAGATCAGTGTGAAGCTCTCAGGAAATATTTTGAGCAAAGTGGAAAAAAAAAAATAAGGAAGACTTTCAAAGCCCAGCATTTGTTACTCTGTGTTTGACCCACTGTTTGAGCGTGCAATTTCAGATGTTGTACAGGCTCCAATAGAACATAATGCCACCGAAAGAACGGTGTTCACTCGTTGAACCTTTCCTTTTGCTGATAGAATAGAGACTATAATAGCAATGGAAATTTTAGGCTGAAACTTCAGCTTCAAAAGACAAAACATCTGGGCTTCTTCTTAGCAGGAGCAAAACACACATTTCAATGGGAAAATGTGGAGTCAGAGGTTACAGTTGCTGCGGTACAGATCCAAAGGGGAAAATCGATATCAGGTAATCATTAAATGTGCCCTGAAGAGCATAGAGAACCAGAAAAATAATATTTCAGGACTCTGAGAAGAGTGAGAACAGAAACATTTCCCCTCAAACAGATAAATGTGCCTTTTCTTTTTAACCTCCAAATATAAAGCACACCACTTGAGCATTGCCAGAAATTATAAGAGAAAGTATCAAAAGGGACATGGAGACAAAAACAACCCATGGCCCCATCAAGTAAGACAGATGGCCTTAAGGGTTGATTAAAGAATATTCTGTTTTGAAAAAATCAAGCTTCAAGATTGATAGGATAGATCTGAAGTGGAATATTAGACAGGAACTAGAAAAGATTAAGTATATCTGATGAAATTGGTGTTGACGGTTGATTGGTGCTATTGACTGAGTGTGGTAAATGATATGTATGTAACAATAATTAGTGAAGGAAGGGGCCATGATTTTGAAAGACACAAAGAAAAGGGTTTATGGGAGAGCTTGGAGGGAGGAAAGAATTCTCTCTGATTATCCCTGGTGAATAGTCAGTGGTATAGAAGGCTTACATTTTATATTAAGGATTTGTATATAAGTAGAATTTTTAAAAGTATGTTTACTCCAACAGTTACATGCTGGCTAGAATTTGTTTTGTTGAAATTAGCCTTATTCTATAATTAATGACATTTTTATTAACAACTAAAATCAAGTAACAGAAACATTTTATATTTAGGGAACTGTTTTCCTTCACAAAGCTCACCTTTGTTAAGAGTTTCAGTGAAAAAAATTCAGCTTTAATTGCAACAGCAGCATCACAAACTCTCATTAATTAATTAGCAATGCATTAATTAGCAGCACATTGATTAGAATCCAAAGAATTTTATGTCTATGTATCAGTGTGAGTATATATTAGCACAGGTTTCGTAGTGGTTTAGTGGCTTTACAATGTCAGAGATTTGTCATCTACTCATTAGGACCTTCTAATCATAGACACTACCCAGGGGAGGCTCTTTTACATCCTGAAAATATTTCACACATCAGCCAGTTGAGCATGTAGTTACCTTCCACCCATCTCCCTCGTTCTCCAACCTGTTATTCTGAGCGCCAAAATAGTCTATCAAAATAAGTGATTGGTTTCTTTTCTTTTCTTTCCTTTCCTTTCCTTTTCTTTTCTTCTCTTTTCTTTTCTTTTTTTCCAGATAGGGTTTCTCTGTGTAGCCCTGGCTGTCCTGGAACTCACTCTGTAGACCATACTGGCCTTGAACTCAGAAATTCGCCTGCCTCTGCCTCCCAAGTGCTCCCCAGCTAAGTGATTGATTTCATATGCTGTTGTTCATCTTGTACTGAATCCATTTAGGCTTAACCTGTCTTATGTTTTGACTTTGACATCAATGTTCCCTAATACCATGTCTTCAGTATGACACTAGAATTAGTTCATCTCTGACACTTATCATTTAACTGTTATTTTTGCCTCTTTCTGCAAATGAATTCCTTTAAGTACGGTAACTTTTGGCACTTTGGACCACCAGTGTTTCTCTACTTCAGATTTCTGTTCCTCATACTCAGCAAGCAGTACTTTGTCCCCTGAGGAGCTATGACTGAAGTTAGTACATTTATAGTAAGCTTGAAAGGTACAGTATACAGACAGAGAAGAAACATTCATCTTGCATAGACAGTCCCTAGGAGAATGTGGTCCTAGAGTAGCTGGTAGCTTTTGGCTATATCCAGAGACTACCCCCTCTGGGGATCCATCCCATCATCAGCCACCAAACCCAGATACTAATGCACATGCCAGCAAGTTTCTGCTGAAGGGACCCTGATATAGCGGCCTCTTGTGAGGCTATGCCAGTGCCTGGCAAACACAGAAGTGGATGCTCACAGTCAGCTATTGGATGGAACACAGGGCCCCCAATGGAGGAGCTAGAGAAAGTACCCAAGGAGCGGAAGGGGCATGCAACCCTGTAGGTGGAACAACAATATGAACTAACCAGTACCCCCTAAGCTCGTGTCTCTAGCTGCATATGTAGCAGAAGATGGCCTAATCGGCCATCATTGGGAAGAGAGGCCCCTTGGTCTTGCAAACTTTATATGACCCAGCACAGGGGAAGGCCAGGGCCAAGAAGTGGGAGCAGGGGCAGGGGGAGGGTATGGGGAACTTTTGGGATAGCATTTGAAATGTAAATAAAGAAAATAAAAAACAAAACAAAACAAAACAAAAACAAAAAAAAAAAGTCATGGAAATGGATATTTTCTACTGAATCAGAAACTCTGAAAAGACTAGTATTTTAGGGTCCAGGTGTGGAAGAAGAGATGTCAGATAGGATTTCTGTGAAGATACAGTTTGCATTGTTTCATATAACAGCTCTTACTTGGATGCTCCATTCTTAACTGGCTTGAAGGTATTTCTTATACTACCAAAGAACAGTAAGCTCCGATCTCACTAACCTTTGAACTCTGCAAGCAATAACAATGCTTTGCCTGACAATGTTAATCCCATTGGTAGTATACTGGCATGCATATTATGGGAGTAACCAACCACTTTTTAAATGGCTCTAAGGCCTAATAATGATGTCAAGAGCCTATGACTAGATCGGTCTTAGAGGAGAACTAAGTACTACTATTCTTTTAAATGGACAAAGTATTAAAATGATAACTAATGACTCATTTATTGCTCAGTGCATCTCTTAATCCTTATTAGAGAAACTTTTCATTGAAATAGGTGGCACTTCACATAGAAGCTCTCAATTGATCAGTGGGAAGTACATAGGAGATTTTAGAGTTCTCAGCTTTAAAGGGGACATATATATCATACAGCTTATCTTAGGCTTAGGGATCATGGTAGGGCTAAATATAGAAAGAATATAAAGACCAAAGGGGAATGTACATATATACATATTTATATAATATGTATATAATATATTATACATTATATATTATACATCATATATATGTAAAATGACAGAAAAGGATGGATGAGGGTGATAAGCACAAAATCTGAGAAGTCCTCAGCATTCTAATAGTTGTTGATAGAAGTGGAGTTTTCTTTAATGATATTGAGTCAACCACTTACCAGTGTTAGGCTCCACTCTCAAGAGTAGTTGGGTAACACAAACTGGAACCAATAGGGGGAAATATGAGATAAAACACATCTCAAATTTGGGTGGATTGGAATTAGCAAGTTTGATGGTAGATATGTGAGGAGTTGGAGGAGGGGAGAATATGAAAGTTTGAAAGAATTAATAAAAATATTAATTTGAAGAATAGAGCCTTCGGTCTCTCTTTTTTTTCTAATCCCATATCTGTTACAAGCAATATGAATTTGATACCACCCCAACATTAAGTCACTCTTCATGATATTCCATCTTACTGTATCGCCTTATCTAACAGTAAGGATTATGTATTCTCTACCTTCAATTCCTGAACAATTTTGCTCATATTCATATGTGGTGATTTAAATATGCTTGGCCCAGGGAGTGGCACTATTAGGAGGTGTAGTCCTGCTAGAGTAGGTGTGACCTTATTAGAGGAAGTGTGTGTGTTGGGGTAAGTAATGAGACACTCTTTCTAACCATGGGTGCCAGTCTCCTAGCAGCCTTCAGATGACAATGTAGAACTCTCAGCTCTACACCATGCCTGCCTGGATGCTACCATGCTCCTGCCTTAATGATAATGGACAGAACCTCTGAACCTGTAAGCCAGCCCCAAGTAAATGGTGTCCTTATAAGAGTTGCCTTGGTCATGGTGTCTGTTCACAGCAGCAAGACCCTAACTAAGACATCATATTATGTGTAAATAAAGGAAAAGTAGTCTACTCTACAGTCACTTTCATAATACTCTGATACCAAATATAGTATGTGGTAAGGAATGAAGGTAGAGCTCTACATTAAGCAATTCTCCTAACTCTTCACTAACACCAATTCTGTCCTGTAATTTATGTCAGTTATAACACCGACTGTCTGAAATTTTCATCAAATCAACATTAGGGACTTGGTCTCAGAAGACTGCACCCCATTTTAGTCTTTAGAGAGTACTTTTGAATGTGTGGGTCACAACTCTTTTCAGGGTATAACAGCCTTTTCATGGGGGTTGCCTAAGACTATCTATAAATCATATTTTTCATTAGGATTCAGAACAGTAGCCAAATTACAGTTATGAAGTACCAACAAAAGTAATTTTATGGTTGGGAGTCAGCAGAACATGGGAAACTATAGTAAAGGATGGAAGCTTTGGGAAGTTGAAAACCACTCACTTAGAAGATTGGACTGTCTTACTTTTAGTAGGCAGGCAATCAGGGTTTATTTCTTGGGTTTGATAGTGTGCTAGGGTGGTTTACAAAGCACAGAAATATACTTACAGTTTATTCTAAATGTTACAGCCAAGTGGGAGGCATCCACAGGGACTCCATGGCAAGTAGATCTTAAGATTCCATCTTCTGTCTGAACCTTCTGCTCTTCTGGCACTTCTGGGCTGCCAGTGAAGAAACTCTATGGACTTGATTGTTTAAAGTATGAGGAAGATGTTATTATATAAGTGTGATTGATCAAATCATTGACCCCCTAATAATTGCAATTCTAGTTTTTCTCTCCTCCCTAACGGCTGAAGGTTCTAACTTTCTGATCACATGATTTGTTTTTGTTCGGAGGTTTCCTTCCTTGGAGTATTTCCAAAGGCCACTTTACCAACATAAACTCAAATTGATTGACATGTTCTCATAAAGACTATCAAAAATCTTTCTTCATTTTATTCTTTGAGTGCAAAACAAAACTGCTCTCAAAGATGCTACTATAGCATGGTATATACATTACTACTCTCTGAGAGCTCTATTCAGAAGCCAGGGATGACGACTAAGTATTAATAAGATTGCATTGTGCTTTAAATTAACCTGTTTTATTTTTCTTTTTATTACTATCCTGAACTGGTTTTGCAATCACTCCAAGCATAACATGCAATTAATTCACTGCCCTCTCTTCTGTGTAAACTTGGAACACAAATATTTAATAGGAGTTTGAAGAACAAATACATTCGTGTGCAAAAGTATCTCAATTACCATATACCTTTGGCATGAACAAGATCCCAAAGAATGTAAATATGACCATTCATAGAACATTACGCTCATTTGGAACAGTCACCAAGTCTCCTTGCTGGAGGACTATAGCACAGGTTTCTCCCAACCTTGACTTTCAGGATCATCAAGGATATTAATGGCCATAATGACCTGTGGGCTCCTGTCCTTGTCATTTGGATTCAGGATCTCTGTTGTGGAGTCCTAACAAGTATGTTTAAAAACTTCCCTAGATAATTATCACTATTATCTGTTTTAGGGAAATAGCAGCATAGGTAGAAGATAATACTTTATATTAGTGATTTTAAATGATGGAGTTAGTTGAGAGTGTTGAGAAAATCCTTAGGTAAGTCTTCATTTGGGCTTGAGTTGAGTGATACAAATCAGCACCCAACACTTGGAGGAAAATGAAGAGCAGGATGCAAAAAGTGAGAGGGAAACTGTGTCAAAGTTCATCTCCTCGGTTCCCACCCTGACATTGTCTTCTATCCTTCTAAGTTATAATATTTCTTAATAATTTCTAAAAGATAACACAGTGGCTTTAAAATTTCATTTAGAGAAAATAACACAGATAATTTCATTTGAGCACCGGTGTTTCCTATATATTTTCAACTAAGATGGCCTTGACTTCTCAGTAGAGAGAATCTTTGAGGTTGCTTGTAAGATTTCTTATAAACTGGAACTTTCATGTTATGAAAAAATTGGTTCTTACAGGATGTTTTCAAAACAGTGAAGAGTAGTTACTGGCTCTGATAATCTGTTGATAGCTTCATACCCATGAACATCTTATAAATTAGGATAAACATGCTAAGATTTTGAAGAATTGGAAGATTAACTTTTAAGCTCATTAGGTCTGTAAGGAGCTAATGCCCAGTGGCTAAAAATAGACCTTGAAGGCCTGTTTATTTAACACATAGAGCATTTTTCCTTTTCTTCTTTTTGACAATAGTATTTTATTGTATAATAAAAAATTTAAATTTAAACATACTTTGATCTTATTTTTTCCCCTCTCCCAAGTCCTTCCAGATCCTCTCCCTACCCTCTCAACTTTAAGTTCTTTCTCTAAAACAAACAAAAAAACCAATATGAAAACAAGACCACTAAAATCAAGAAAACAAACTATTTCCCACCCGAGAAAAAATAAAGCACCAACACTAACCAAACACACATGCACACACACTACTATGTATTCATTATGTATTTATTTGTCATCTACTACTAAACATGAAGTCTGTCCTGGAGTGGTTGTGATATACTCAGTATTATTTAATTAGAAAAAAAAAAAAAAACGATTTTCTCTCTCCCAGCGGATGTGACAGTTCAGTTGTTCCTCTTTACCCTTGTGGCTAGGTTTTCATTCATTCATTCACTTTTTTTTCAATGGGAGATGGAACCCATACTGAGACTGCTTAAGTGACCAACAATGAGAGACCTAGGGTAATACCAAATATTATTGGTTTAAAAACAAACAAGCAAAAAGTGCCCATTAAAAGACTCCTAATGATATTCTACTATGCTCATAGACCAGTGGTTTGCTCAGTCATCATCAGAGAAGCTTCCTCCTACAGCAGATGGGAACAAATACAGAGACCCACAACTAGACATCACACAAAGTAAAAGACCTTGAGTCACACAGCTCTAAATAGAATGTCTAGCAATTCAATTCCCTCAGAGCTCAGGGAACCCCAAAGAAGAGACAGCAGAAGGAATAGGGGAGACAGAGGGAATAAGGGAGACCAGAAAAACAACACCCTCTAAATAAACTAAGAAAAGTTTATATGAACTCAAAGAGACTGACATAGCAAGCATAGGACCTTCATAGGTCTACACCAGGTCCTCTGCATATATACTAGAGCTTTTATGAGCTTAGTTTAGCACTATACTATAGCTAAGTACTATACTATAGCTTTTTAGGTATAGCACTTTTAGGAAACTCCTAAATGAGTAGGTCGCTGATTCTTATGCCTTCTCTCAGGGCTTTCTTATTTTTCTGTTAGCTTATCTTGTCCAACTTTAATATGATTTTTCTTGTTTTATTATATTTTATTTGGCTAGGTATTCGTGTTATCTCTTAGAAGCCTGTTCTTTGTCTAATAAAACACAGACATGCAATAGATACAGATTGGAGAAGAGAGGAACTGGGAGGAGTAGAAGGAGGGTCAACTATTGAAATTATATTGTATGAGAATAGATTCTATGCTTAATAAAGGAGAAAAGAATACAACAAACCAGAATACAATAAGATAAATCAACAATTATCATATTGAAGTTGGACAAGACAAACCAGCAAACCCATTCATTCGCACACTCAGGAATCATATAAACACTAAATTGGAAGCCATAATAAAAACACAGAAATAATAAAGGCAAACCTGTGCAGGGCCTGTGCATGCTATTTCAGTCTTTGCGTGTTCATAAGAACTTGAATCATGGCTCATGGTGACTTTCATATCCTTTTTTTCTTGGTGCCGTCCATTCACTCTGGCTCTTACATTCTTTCTGCCTCTTCTTTCTAAGCATTTCCTGACCTCTGAGGGAAGGGTTTTGTTTTTTTCCAATTTTTTATTAGGTATTTACTACATTTAGATTTCAAATTCTATTCCTAAAGTCCCCTATACCCACCACCCTGCTCCCCTACCCACCCACTCCCACTACTTGGCCCAGGCCTTCCCCTGTGCTGGGTCATATAAAGTTTGCAAGACCAAGGGGCCTCTTTTCCCAATGATGACCAACTAGGCCATCTTCTGCTACATATGCAGCTAGAGACATGAGCTCTGGGGGTAGTAGTTAGTTCATATCGTTGTTCCACCTATAGGGTTGCAGCCCCCTTCAGCTCCTTGGGTATTTTCTCTAGCTCCTCCATTGGGGGCCCTGTATTCCATCCGATAGCTGACTGTGAGCATCCACTTCTGTGTTTGCCAGGCACTGGCATAGCCTCACAAGAGACAGCTACATCAGGGTCCTTTCAGCAAAATCTTGCTGGCATATGCAATAGTGTCTGGGTTTGGTGGCTGATTATGGGATGGACCCCTGGGTGGGGCAGTTTCTGGAT
>NC_034598.1:66686253-66695906 GCF_900095145.1 Mus pahari
AAGAGGCAAAGTGTCCACATTTTATTATTATTATTATTACTATTATTATTATTATTATTATTATTATTATTATTATTATTAATATAGCTTTCTGGTATAACTTGAAATTAGGAATGGTGACATCTCCAGTTCTGTCGTTATTCAAGTTGTCTTTAGCTATTCTGGGATTTTACTGTTTCCATATGAAGCTGAGAATTATCCTTTCAAGATCTGTGAAGAAGTGTGTTGGAATTTTGATGGGGATTGCATTGAATCTGTAGATTGCTTTTGGTAGGATGGCCATTTTTATTATATAACACAGGAGATCTTTCCATGTTCTGGAACGTTCTTCAATTACTTACATTTTTTTTATCAAGCAAACTTTTTATTTGCTTTGTTAGAGTTACCCAGAGATATTTTATGTTATGGAGACAATTTTGAAAAGCTGTTGTTTCCCTGATTTGTCAGTCCGTTTGTCCACTTAGGAGGGCTACTGATTCTCATTCTTCTCTCTCTCTCTCTCTCTCTCTCTCTCTCTCTCTCTNTGTGTGTGTGTGTGTGTGTGTGTGTGTGTGTGTGCATGTGTGTGTGTGTGTGCAAATTTGTATCACACTACTTTGTTGAAAGTGTTTATCAGCTGTCTGAGTTTCCCAGCAGAATTTTTGGGTCACTCGTGTATTGTATCATCTGTAAATGATCAATCTTTGACTTTTTTCTTTCCAAGTTGTATCTAATTGAACTCCGTCAGTTGCTTTATTGCTCTAATTAACACTTCAAGTACTATGTTGAATAGGCATAGAAAGAGTGGACAACCCTGTCCTGTTCCTGCTTTGAGTATTTCTCCATTTAAGTCAGTGTTTGCTATGGAACTGCTGTAAATTGCCTTTATTGTTTTTAGGTAAGTCCCTGGTATCCCTAGTTTCTGCAGAACTTACATCGTGAGAGCATGTTTGTCAAAGGCCTTTTCTGCCCCTAATGAAATGATCATGTGTTTGCTTCTTTGTTTGCTCATTTTCAGTTTGTTCATATGGCAGGTTACATTGACTGGTTTTCTCATATGGAATCATCCCTGCATTTCTGGGATGAAGTCTACTTGATTATGGTGGATGGTCTTTTTGATGCATTTTTGGAGGTGGTTTGAAACTATTTTATTGAGAATGTTTATATCTATGTTCATAAGGGAAACTGGTATGTAATTCTTTCGTGGGTCTTTAAAATGAATTGAGCAATTTGCCTCTGTTTCTATCTTGTGGAATAATTTAAGGAATATTGGCATTAACGGTTCTTTGAATGGAGCATTTTCCCTCTAATTTTCATTTGTGTTTATCTGTTTCACCTTTAAAAATGTTTCTGAATTTGCCTGAACATTTCTCAGGAATGTTTACAGAAGCAAATGTATGATTTCATATTTGTGGTATCCTGCACTTGAAATAAATATTAAGATGATATTCATGGTATAAGGATGGAGGAGTAAATATTCCCTCAGAAGCCATGAAAGTCTCCCTTCAGTAAGAGTTTGAAGGAATGAATAGCTTGATTTCAAGGCAGTTAAGTTGTATTGTTAGAGACAAAAGATGGGAAAATGTATGTATGATGATGTAGAAAAGTAACAAATCTGATTCTAAGGCTATGCTGAACCAACTCATGAAGAGAGAAACCACTATGCTTCAATAAAATTGATGTCACAAGTGAGTTTATTTCCACTAATAGCTGCAATTCTATCCACTTAAATGATTTTAAAATGAATTTTTAATAGAAGTGTTAATTGTAAAGCATGACTTTTTTAAACAAAGTCACACACAGTCCTTTATGAAGCAAGAATCATCAATTTGTGATACACATTTAAGTAGAAAAAAAAAACCTGTAAATTGCAAATGAAGACAGCTTTAATCCAGATTGCTCCCAAATTTACCCTATTTGGTATAGCTTTCAGCTACACTGCCTATGTTTTCAGAAATTGGTACTTTTTAAAATTAAACAGAGAAATAGGGTTTGGCTCAGCTGTAAGGTTTACTCAAGAGCTAAGACTCAGGTTAAGTCTGTGTAGTCTTTTCTTCTCACCCCATGAATATGACCCCCATCTAATTTAATTTTGATATAGATATATTTATTTTTCTATTCTACACACACACACACACACACACACACACACCACACCACACCACACATCTCTGCTTTATAGGCAACCAGGTGAAATTTTTAGCTATTTTGGATAAGTGAGTGCATCCTGCAGGAATGAAATGAAGGTTATTTAACCTGAAAATGCTGCTGAGTATTCTTTTATGACAGTCAATAAAAGGACTACAACATTAATCAATAAAGACCTTGAATTGTTCTTTTGATAATGAAAACATTTAACTGTGATTGAAGGTGTTTCTCTGGAACTTTGCTTTTGACATAGACCCTGCTTGACCTCTGTAATGAGTTGTAAATAGTTGGCTTGAAATGATTGAATGCAAGTTTTTAAATGTTAAATCATGCTAGCTTTTGATAGAACCTTAGAGTAACAGAAAAAAAGGGAGGAAGACAGGGAGGGGAGAGAGAAGGAGGGAGGAAGGGGAGAGAGAGAGGGAGGGATGGAAGGGAGAGACAGACAGAGACACAGACGGAGACAGACAATCCAGACCCTGGAAAAACATATTGGGGATAGCAGTGTAGGAGAGCAGAGGAAGGTGGATCTAGAGGTCAAAGATGTCTCAGATGAATTTCACAATAGTTTTATGTATAGAACAAGCTTTGCATGTTTCTTTCTTCCCTTGCACTTTTACATTTTGCTATTTCTCAATATTTTACCTTTTCATTCACTTAAATATACAAGTGAAATACAAATATTTTGAGTAAAAGTATCTTCTGTCTGGCAAATAGTTTTAAAAAACAAATGACCTGAGATTAAGAAGTTCTATTTTGTTTTTAGAGCCCTTTCTAAGTTTTAACTATAGAAATGGCAGTGAAGAGAAAGACAGGAAGTATTATTTGGAGCATTTGATATGAAGAGTGACTGCACACTCTTGACCACTTATTGAAATTAAATGCCTGTGACAGAAGTAAAATATTTCAAGTTCAGTTGTTCATCCTCATTGCCATCACCATAACTAGTGACTGTCCGTTACAGGTCTTTGCCCATCTCACTATGACAAAATTATACCAATTTGTGTTTCTGGATGATCAATACAACTGTTTGTAGCATCTCCACATTGCGTACTTTTAGCTTCCACCTTTGCTTAAAGTTTCAGGGGTCTCCTACTCAGAGCCCATGGGCTGTACACAGTCCAGGAGAACAAGGCACACAGCCCAAAACAAAATGCTACCATACTTAAAGCATTATGGGGGTTTTGCTTTGTAATTTATAATGTCTCAATTGCACAGTTCTTGGGTGTGGAATTTTTGGACAGCAATAGCATATCACAGCAGGGGAAAGTTAGATACACTTATCAGGACTAAATAGCCACTTTCTTCCCATTTTGACACCTGACTCTTGTCATTTCTTGGCAGACTTTTTTTTTTTCCCCAGAAAAAAGTAAAGATGAGCTTAGCAATTTACTGTAATAGAATTATTACTTTGTTTTGTTTTCCATAATATTTGATAGGTCATACAAACAATTTTAGCCTACATTTTCTTCTTTAATTAAAGAAACAAGACCACTGTCTAAATGCCAAGCTGCAGGATCTGATTTTGAAAAAATAAATAACCTCTGAGGTCATATCCTGAAAAATGTATCATGGTCATTAAGAATGAGAAGTAGAATTAAGGTCTAATGTCAATATGTAGAAGCAAATATCGACACTTGATATAACTTACATGAATGGAGTTGAGGACATTGCTTAATAGTACAGTGCTTAAGTACAAGACTCTGGTTTTAATCCCTAGAATGACAGGGATGGAGAGGAGAGCATGATAGAACTGAAGGTGTTGGTGATGAAGACAGATTGTCATTTGTAAATGTCGATTTTATTTGTCAAATATAATTGTTACTGCTAAATAAACTCACACTTTTTAGCTCTTTCTGAACTCTGGCTGGCTGGTTCAACTCAACTTCTCTAACACAAACTTCTCTCCAAACAAATTCAATCTGACTTCTCCCAGCTTGTAATTGAATTGCTAGGCTTGGCCTGATACCAACTTAGGCAATATGTTCCAATCTGGCTTTTTCTCATTTGTGTGTTCTCTCTCTCTCTCTCTCTCTCTCTCTCTCTCTCTCTCTCTCTCTCTCTCTCTCTCTNNNNTCTCTCTCTCTCTCTCTCTCTCGTCCTCTCTTAAATCCTGTCTGTCCTTATGACAGTTGGATGTATCCTATCTCTGAATCATCCTGTCAAATCTTTCCCTGTTTCACCACTTTTTCTGTCCCTCAGTTAGATGGCATTTTTAAACTTAGCTGTTTCCTTCTCCACACTAACTGTACCTTCATTATTTAAGATGAAAGTTGTGTACTGTATTCCAGCCAGAGAGAGTAAAAGTATACAATTCTAGCTAGATCACACAGAACTAGGTCTTTGGTTGTGATCCCTTGTCAGAGCAGTCATGTTACTGAATTAAAATTCCTCTACAGTTATTACTACTTGTTATCACATCTGAGACTGTCATGATGAATTCTGCAAAGCTTGCACTTTTTCCCAGGAAGTACCACTGATGTCAATCAACTTATTTAGTGGTCATTGACTTACTGGCCATAAATTACTGTAGCCAGTAAGTTTCTCAGTCTTTGCTGACTGGCTTTGTATACAGTTTAAAATTGGCTTAGCATTATCTCCTGCCTTTAGAAGAGACCCACGGTCATGGAGAGGTTATGACTTGGAATTTCTTAGGATACCTGAACACAGCCTAAGTATAGGTAATCATAGACAGCCAAGCACCTGTGTACGTGTCTAAAACTCTAGTGATGATATCTGTTCTTTACAACTCCATCCGGACTTCTCATTTTCACATTTTCTTCTAAAGTTCTGTGTGTTCTAAAACTAATCTCACTCCCAGATAATTTGTTAAAATGTTTTTCTTCTAATTACTTTTGGGTGGCATCTTTGAGGAAAATAGTTTCCACTAGCTGCAGTTTGTCTTGAGTGAAGACAAGACATAAATGGTGAGTGAGTTTTCTGACAGAAGCAATATGGAACACATGCATTGACAACTTTCCAGGAAGGAACTTTGAGAGAGATGGTCATGGAGGTGGGAACTCCATCAATGTCACCATGAAAACAAAGTTAGCAAATTGCTGTAGGAACACATCATCATGGGAAAGGTTAGACTTAAATAGTTGTGCAAACTAGACCTTGTACAGAAGAACATTACTGGTTTTACCTTCTCACCAGCTTCCAAGCTGTTAAATGTCAACATTGTAGAGATGCCATATCATGTTTTAATTTATTTTCCCTTACTTCAAACTTAAGAGAGAAAAAAATTCTACAAAATATTTACTGGCCATTCTGGACTTACTTTTTCTTCAATAGTTTAATGATTTCTCTTACTCATGTTTTGAGTGAGATGTCAACCTTTCTCATTCATAAAATGAGAATTTTTATTTTAAATTTATATATAAATAATTTCATGTAAATAATTTACAGGGTTTAGATACAAATGAATACTTTCTTAAAAATATATATGGTAGGTTAATATTTTCCCAAATGTAGCTTATATTTTTTTTCTTTACTGAAGCTGTCCCTTAATAAAATGCTGTAAATGAAGTAATATGTATATTAAAGCATTTGAAAGGCATGTTCTGAGAGTTAAAAATGCATCACAAAACATTTCTAAAAATTATCTTCTACTCCCAGGCTTGAAATTTTGAGCTGCATTTGCAAAGTAATGATTAGCAGCTTGTGTAAATGCACCAATGGTTCAAATAAATGATGACTACTATGCTGATCTGCCACCTAAGGATATTGTAGAAATTGTTGATGAACTCAAAGCTGGAAATATTTCAAAACCAGAGCCAAGGAATGGGTGTATGTGTTGTGAGCCAGCTGGAGGACTTACCTCTTTGACTGAACCACCCAAAGGACCTGGCTAGGTGCACAAGCAGGCGTTTAATTCACACTCCATTGTAAATATATCACTGGAGAAATAAAATATTAGCTCCCTACCTGAAAAGGAGGAAATTACCATCAGTTATGTACCATGTTTCTAACTGCATAGTCCTGTCAATGCAGTCACTGCCTCAACCCTCAGACTTCGTCTCTCCTTCCAAAAGGAAAAATTTTGTGCTCTTAGAAATCCCACATCAAATAACAGAAATAAGCATGGCATTCTGATCCCGATATCAATCAGCAAACCAGAAAGATGGGCCAGGGCCTAATTGGTCTCATAAGGACTACTAACTTCCTTTTAAATTTTACAGCAGTTACTGCTCTCCTGGAATAATTAGCTGCCATTTCTAAGTCATTTTTAGGAAAAGGGAAATGCATGTTTTAGAATCTGCATTTTCTGCATCAGAATGGATTTTATTTTCAAATGGAAACAAAAGAAGGGCTAGACAATGTCATATGCTTTAAATGCATTTTAATGAATCTTATCCCCCAATGGTCTTTTCATAGCATAACTTTCAAAAGATTGATTTTATTGTTCTGGGAAAATATATGAAGCTGAGAAGATGCGTTGGTCCCATGAACAGAGAGGTTACAATCCTAATACTCTAAAAGCAGTGACCAAAAACTCCACATATATCAGGAAATGGATCAATTAATTTGTTTTACTTCATTATGTCGCACTGAAGTTGGAGTATATTTAGAACTTTGCTGTCCATAGAAGGTGTACATATATATGTGCATGTATACACATATGTATACACATATATGTATAAGCATAAACATATATCCATATAAGCATAAACATTCAAATTGTGTTTTAACTTTTAAGATATGAGTTGAATAATTGTAACACCATAAAGTACTTAAGAGTGTAGGCTTAACAGTCAGAGCTCAATGTCCTTAAACCCCAACTGTGTTGAATGGGGAAGTTACATAATCTGAGTGCTATATCTCACATGTTTATCTATTTATTTTGAAAGAATAAGAATCAAATAAATTATCAATATTAAATAAAAGAACCTGACAAAATTCCCGGCATGCATATGGCAAGTTAAATGCTTATTCCTTTACCCTTTATTATTTCTTACAAGAGAAAACAACTGCCCTGCTAGAATTCAGTAAATTTTAATTTCATGTTTTCTAATTGTTTATGGTAGATTAGAGTAACTAGGCGTTGTATAGAAAAAGTTACTATCCACATCTTCTAAGAAATGGTAGAAACATTTTTTTAAATGTTGATGTGATCTCTGGTTTATCCAATTCCCTGATTATTCATAAGAGTTGAATAGTTCTCCCGAAAGTAAGGACTTGTCAGTTCTCTTAATAAAATCCAAGGAGAGAAATGTCAAAAATTCATGTGAAGCCTATTTTGGTGTTTAATCCTGCTGAGGCTGTGTCTCTACAATTTGACATTCAGTGGAAGCAATAAATGGTGATCATACATCATTACAGAATTGGATCGACTCCTCAAGTATTCCAGTGATCCCTTCTTTACAGTTTCACTGGTAAAAAGAATTATTCAGAATAGCTGCATGTATGTATGTATGTATGTATGTACATAAGTATGTATGTAGCATGTATGTATGTGTTCACACACATGTGCATGTATGTTCAGAACTCTGATCCTAAACAATTCAGCAGTGCTGAAGACCCTCTACTTCCTTATAGAGCATCTGTATACACCACATAGAAGCAAGGTGGAATTTTTTCCTTTTCTTTTTTCCTTTTGCACTTGAACATGGAGGCATTTGTCTGTAAAGCATATTTTTGCTTGGATAAAATGTTCTATTCTAAATCTTTAATCTTCCATTAGTCAAGATTCTGATTACCAGTGGCAACCTTTAGTCTCATTGGATGAATTTCAAGATGAGTTTAAGAAGCAAGTAATAGGGCTTAGTAGCTTGTAGGAGGGGTTAAACATTCAAGAGGTTTCTTTTCAAATTCATATGGAACTTACACACATGCAGAAAAATAGAACCCGTGGTTATGAAGATCCTACACAGGTTTCAAAAACATGTAAAAATAAAACAACAACAACAACAACAATAAGCAAGGTATAGTTCCCAATCATTGACTGTTGCATTATCTACTGGCATATAGATTTACAAGTTTGAGGATTTCATGGTTAAACTGTCATTAATTTGTTTGCAAATCAATTTTCCTAAATCAAGAAAAGGCTCCTGTTGTCTCCTCTAATCAACTCCCCCACTTAATAGGGGCTGGCAGCCAGCCTGCAGCTCCAGCCAGTCAGACTCCCAAGGGGCTTCTCAGGGCCATATGTTGCTAATCTCCACTCTACTCAATTTCCGGAAATGTATTCCCTTTTCCCACCTCTCGCTTTAAGTGAATGATTTTATGTAGCTGTGCATGAAGAGGTAGAGCTCATAAGACATCAACAGTAAGGGGTTCAGATTGTGTTCTTAATCTCAGCAGTTGCTACATCATGAGACATTACTCCTACCTCTGTTTCATTACTCAAGCATTTGCTCTTTTGCTCAGCAATAGGTACAGAATCTTATCTAATAAGTTCCTATTGCTTCCTTAAGTTTGCCCTTCATATTTTTTGCTTCTTTCTCCATCAGGTTTCTTTACACCAATATCTATATTTATTGCATCTGTTTTAAAACAGTCTTTACATTTTGATTTCTATACAAAAAAACTCTTGTTTTCCTTGGTCAAATATTTCAAAATGTATACTCTGAGTCATTTCTCTCCATGCTGTGACAAAATACTTGCCAAAAAAAGGATCATGGAAAGAAGAATGTATTTTGCCTAGCCTGTGATGGTAGGAAGGCATGCTGCAGAAATGAGAGACAGATGCTCATGTTCCTTCAATAAGCCTAGAGAGATGAGTGCCAATGATTGATGATCCTTAAACTTTCCTGTGCTTTTCTCCACTTTAATTCACTTGAAGAATGGAGGCTCAGAGCCTCCATTCAAGGTGTCTTCTCCCCTCAGTTAATCCCAGCTCAAAACACCAACAAAGACAAGCCTCTCAGGTGATTTTAGTGTTCCTTTGACAAGTTGATAATAAGGATTAACCTGGCCACATCAACTGTATTATTTTACCCATGTTTAGGGCATCTGCAAAGTGTATATAAAGTTTGTCTTTAAAAATATATTGTTTGGATGCTTTGTACATTTAGTGATAATATATTGCATTGTAAAGTTGGATAAGAAGTTAGGCTTTCTTCCTAAATTGTAGAATTCTGCTAATTTACTAAGCTATTATAAACACAAGTAGCTGAAAACAAAGATAATGGAAGTAATAAATATTGGAATTTAGCAGGATTATGCTAATTAAACTGAAAGAGGATTAAAATGTTTTCAGTTAGTCTCTCACATACCCTTGAACCTGCATGTGTTCTTCCCAACCTCCATTTGAATCTGACCTTAGCTGCTGCCCTCTTGAGAAAGTTTTACATAAATGGTCTTCAAAACATAAGAACCTTCTAATTCTTTTGAACAGACTGACTTTACCACCCACCTGGTGACTCCCTAGCTAAATATCTATAAGCACTTTGTTCTTCCCCAATACAAACCTTGGCGTTCCAGATAGAGGGTTGCAATTTAGTGAGGCATTAGTTAACCTTCTTTGCTTAAAATGCATCAGGTTTTATGGTAAGTACAAATGGCAGACAAAAAAAAAAAAAAAA
>NC_034598.1:66696016-66715299 GCF_900095145.1 Mus pahari
ATATATATATATATATATAGAGAGAGAGAGAGAGAGAGAGAGAGAGAGAGAGAGGATTATTCCAAACCCCAGCAACCTCAATCTTGGAAAAGCAAGGTGGAATAGAATAAGCCTTTGCAAGAGATTCTGAGTAGGAAGGAGTTGTAAAATATCAACCCAGTGGGCCTCAAGGAAAGAGAACTGTGCACCAGTCATGCTGGTTTAAGCAGAACAGGCAAAGGAGAGGGAAATACTGACAAACCCGTAGTGATTTCATTGGGATTCTGAAGAGTGCTTTCCTTGATGTCTTCTATTCCCAAACAATAGCATGCATAGCCAAACTGGAGCTCAGTTGGAGTCCTGAGATTCTAAATCGTTGATGAACCTGGGGCTCGCAAGCATTAGAAACTAGTCATGTCACATCGAAAGACTTAAATTCATTTAGTGAGACAAATTTGCTATTCGGTAATCGTTCATAGTTCTGACTTCAGTATGAACTAGGGCATCTAATATGTACATAGCCAATATATTTCTCTGATTATAATTATACACATTTCTGATTCAAAACAGGAATATTTCATTTATAAATCTATGACAGCATAGGAGACTGTCAATCTCCTATGCTGGGGATGTATGTGGCAGTATCCTTAATGGTGTTCATTGACAATAATGTAGATAAATATTTTGTCTAAATCAATCCTTTAGCTCCTATGATAAGAAGAAATGGGTGAAGGTGTTATAACCTTCCCAATCATTTTTTTCTTTTTTTTTCTCTTTGAACACTGTTCTAATTATTATCTCCTTGGAGAAGAAAAGCTGTAAAGGTTCATATTTTCATTTTTAAGTGAGAACAAAGGATATAAATAGAAGGCTTATGTCTCTTCTATTTTGTTTTTCTTTTCCTTTGTTATTAATTTAATTTATTCTTTGACAGCTTTCTGCACATACATATATACATACACATATATACATATATCCATGCACAAACACACATACATACACACACATTTCCACTATACCTATCCACCTGTTCCCTTCCATCCATCCTCTCTACTCTCTATATTTATACCAACTCCCTATCCCCCATTCATGTCTTTTTGTTTCTTTTTATTCTTTTCCCTTTGTGACTCACAGGATTTAACTACAACCACTGGCATGAGTGTGAGCGTTGAGTTATCCATATGTCAGGAATGATTCACCAGTGTCTATATCATGGAAGACAGTCATTTGGTTTTCCATAGCAGTCTTCCATTGCCAGTAGCTCTCCTGGAGAGGCAGGGCTGGATCCCATGAATGCCAACCACCTAGAACTGATT
This sequence comes from Mus pahari, assembly GCF_900095145.1. NCBI lineage: Eukaryota > Metazoa > Chordata > Mammalia > Rodentia > Muridae > Mus > Mus pahari. Next base: position 66,697,312 of record NC_034598.1, read on the forward strand.
GGTCCTGGCCTCAGTGTCCTGCCAGCCCTGTGAAAGTCAAACATACCTGCTGTGAGTTCACAAGTGTCACGACCAAGCCATGTCACATCTACAAGTTAGTGCTTCATGGTCCCTTCTTCTCATCTTTGGGCTCTTATGTTCTTTTTCTTCCCTCCTGTTTGATGTTACCTGAGACTTGGAGAGAATGATGTACATTCATTTCTGTAAAGCATGAATGTGATATCATATAATATCACACATAAATTGATAAATACTGACCAACTTCCTTTCTTTTATGACAAGCTCTCACTCTGTAACTTTGATAGCTTTGAACTCACTGTGTATTCTGGAAGCTCATAGCTATACTTTAGCTACAGCCTCCCATAGATATGAGCTACCACCCACAATGCTTTGATTTGACTTTGACATTGAACCTATGTATTACTTTGTCCTTTTATTCTTTTTTTTTTTTTTTTTTTTTTTTTTTTTTTTTTTTTTTTTTTTTTTTTTTTTTTTTTTTTTTTTGGTTTTTCGAGACAGGGTTTCCTCTGTTTAGCCCTGGCTGTCCTGGATCTCACTTTGTAGACCAGACTGGCCTCGAACTCAGAAATCTGCCTGCCTCTGCCTCCTGAGTGCTGGGATTAAAGGCGTGCACCACCACGCTCAACTTGTCCTTTTATTCTTAAACTCTACAAAGAATGTGGCTTCTTTCTAGCATTTTCTGAAACAGCTTCCCTTCCTTCACTCAGGAAGAGATCATGAGAAATTTACCATTATCTTTCTTACCATTTGTCTTTAGTTGAGACAAGAACTTTACATTGTATCAGAGCTTGCTGCCTACTTTGAATATGAAGATAATTCAATCTTGACTTCTTTAAAATTTAACAGAAGAGGTTCTCTCTCTAATTGCTAAATTCCTATGTTTAATTTTATTTTAATCAATTAGGTAAGGTTAGGATAATATTTAAACCATGGCACTATATATTCTATTCTAAGATTAACCTGCAGGGGTATATATGAAGTATGAGCTTTGCTGGAATCTGCTGTATTGGAAATGGTTTGTACATTCCAGACATGACATAGGACATTTTTTCTCAGTATAGAATTTCTACATTTTTTCTTCTTTTTCTCAACAGGAATAAAAGAGGTCACCAAAATTTTTATAATAAGTTAGGTTAATGTAATTGACTAACACTGTTTACATCTTAACTTCTACACTTATAATAATCAAAAACTCTTATTAAACTTATGACAAAACAATATACATTTTAATATTTGTGTGAAACATGAACTTAATAAACAAGATTTGAGCTTCCCTGCAACCAAGCAATGTCTCTCCTAATGTAAATATATGGTAAGCATTCCTGCAGGACTTTAAAAGGAAAAGCCATTATAAAAATCATCTTTGGTAGGAAATTTTCCAAGCTAGTTTCTTAAAGTATATTCCATTTAAGAGTTTTAACTTTGAGATTCAAGTCTAAGTTCAAATCAATGTATTTTGGTTTTAAAAGTGAAGACAAGGGTCTCTTCAAATTTAAAAAATTATTTGGGAGAAAAGTATATCAATATAATTTTTTGATAAGCATTTAATAAGAATTTGGAAATCAGTCTATGCAGTTCCATAAGGAATGGATGCTGAATCTTCGCTTTAACATAAATACAAAATGATGTTATTTAACACAAACAACAAAATACAAAATATTTATGCACCAAATATTTTGTCTTTTTGAACTATAAATAATGGGAAGCAGAGTGCAACATCAAAATGAGCTGCTGGAGGCCGCTTTTACCCAAGGGGATGCTCAAAAGGGCACATGCACAGAACTGTAACAAGAAGATTCATCCCTTTCAACACAGAAGCATGTTTGGCCCAGGGCAAGGCAAGAGGATTACACAATTGGTCTTTCTCTTCATAAGCAGAGGTCTTGTTGTTTCACCTCTACAGGAGTTTTTCTAGGTCATATTTTCCCTGTGTTTGAAATGAGAAAGAAATATGTCAGCTGCAACCATCTAAGGAAGAACTTTGTGTGTGTGTGACTAGCTTGCCCATTTTAAGTTTGCTTTCATGGCTGGAGATCCCAAATGGCCCCTTCATGATGTCATTGTAGGTGTCGATAGATATAGATATAGACAGATAGATCAGAATGCTTAGAACTGTAAGAAAATTTTGCCCATAGGAGTGCAAGACTCATCTTCTTAAATTGGTATTTCAGGATTGTTTTCGTTATTAAGTATATACTGATTAAATCATGCACTTTATAAAGCTTTTTTTGTTTTCTCATGAAAATCTCATTCTGTTTTTTTATCCACTCAGGTAAATGATCCAAGTATCATTAAGAGGGTATTAGGGGCCTGTCCAATGCAGATAAATGGTAGATATGGTTCCTAAACAATGCAGTTTTAATTTGCACAGGCAAATAAGAAAAAAGAGCTCAAATATATTGGCACACAAGCAAGGGATTTTCTGCAAATTCCACAAGTTCCATCTATTTTTAAGTGCTTTATTGTGTGATATAAATGTAAGACCATATGTTACAAAACCAAAATCAAGACTCATGTTCCAACAATTTGTTTTGTTCCATTATTGGATATGAGAAGCCATCTGGGAGAGGTAGTTTTCGTGCTGCCGTGATGGAATTTGCAGGATATTTTAATGGTTTGTATGGACAAGAAATAGATATTGGAAATTAGATCGCTCCCCTAGAACCTAATCTCAAAATCATTTGGAAACTCAAATGCAACAACCACTGATGAAATCTGGAACACTCCCTATTCAGTTCTTTATCTTCCCAGACCATTATAAGAGATTTATTTTCATTTTCTTATGTTCTCAAAAGTTGAATATGCTTTAAAACCTAATAAACGGATGTTGAAAGCAATTTGGTATGATTTGATGGACAGAATGAATCTATTTTCTTTTAAATATTAGCCTTTTGATCCTCCATGGAGAGATTACAAGACACTTCAGGTTAAGGTAATTAACCATTACAGAAAACAAAGGCCAAGAAAACCATAGCATATTGGTAGGACTCAGGGAGGACGGTATCATTTTTGCGGAATTGCATTTTATGGACTAGTGAGGCATGACAACTTTTTAGTGGGGGGGCAAGATAAGAGTTATTTAAGGCTTGGAAAGCTAGATAGTTGAACAAGAATATCCTACCTGGGCTATGCATCTTTTCCTGCTGTTGTAAATCAACTTAGTCTAAAATGTGTATGATGGGCTGGTGAGATGGCTCAGTGGGTAAGAGCACCCGATTGCTCTTCCGAAGGTCGGAGTTCAAATCCCAGCAACCACATGGTGGCTCATAACCATCTGTAACAAGATCTGACGCCCTCTTCTGGAGTGTCTGAAGACAGCTACAGTGTACTTACATATAATAAATAAATAAATCTTTAAAAAAAATGTGTATGATGACTTCACATTACTATATAATTTTTATTAATGATGAATGGCCATACTTAGTCATAGCTAGACTTTGAAGCTAATCTACAATATTTGTTTTTCCTCCTCTCTTGCTCTCTTTCACTCTCTCTGTTGGTCTGGTTTATCTCCCTATACTCACTAAATTTATATATACACATAAAGTGTTCAAATAAACTTGACAGAATGTAAGGAAAGGAATCATTTGCATTAGACTATTTCATTTTCTTCCTATGATGCTGTACAGTTTTAGCATAATTCTAAACATCTGGGGTATTTTTAAATAATAAAATCAAAGAAATTATTAGAAGACAATGAAGCAAACTAATGTATATTTAGTGGAATTTATCACTGCCTGGCATACTGAAGATGTACACATTTATTGCCTTCTAACTAGCCATCGTGAAGGAAGGGCTATAACCATTTTATAGATGAGCATATTGAAAAGTGAGGGAGTAGATAATTTTTCCGAGAGGACACCACAGGCAAATGTCAGAGATTGGACTTGTACTCAGCTTTCAATCATTCAAAATTCCTTGCTTATTTTTCTGTCTTACTCTTTTTTTTTTAAGACATTAATTATATAGTCTCTGCATTATCTGTTTGTAAGTATGTACAGGTGTGTACAGGTATTTAAGAGGCAAGAGACATTTAATCCTTTTGGAATCAGAGTGGCAAGTGGTTGGATTCCCCTGAAGGCATAGTTACAAGTGGTTGTGAGCTGCCTGGGTACCAATCTTAGGTCTTCAGAAAGCACTTTATATGCTGCTAACCACTGATTCAGTCCCCCAAAAGCTTAACTCAGATAAAATATAGCTACCACATGGCTTAGAAAATTTTAATTGCATTCATTTTTTTTTTCATAATGACACATGGTTGATATAATTCCTTGAAAATAGGGGGCTTTCTTATTTGTTGTTGTCATCAGTTTTCTCTTGACCTTTAATTATTGTCTACAGAGCAATTACTTGTCAGCTATTGTCTAAGGAAAATAGGGGTCTTTCTTAGTTTATAAGAAACTTTAAGATACAGCAGGCATCATGAATTTCATAATTCCCCTCTGGAGTTAATCTAATATAAGTGGCTTTACATGAACATTGAGTTCCCTAATGGTAATATGCAGCAGATGCTAAGAACATATTGCACTTTATTGTTGTTTTAAATGTTGGTGATTTATTGGAGATGTGATTTGTAAATACACAGTACAATGGTCAGTGAAGGACGTTCCATTATCTATTTCAACATGGATGGGACAGTAGATCCTTATGTAGAGTGAAGCTAGGCAGGTGCAGGCTAAGTTCATGGTTGCACTTATATGATCTCACTTGTGTGATCTCACGCATGTGAACTGTGGGAAGACTCATCCCCTTAAAGATGACAGTAGTATGGCAGTATCCAGAAGGTGGGAAACAGAAACCATTAAGAGTATAGCAAAATGCTGATCTCTGGGTATTGAGCCTCTACCAGACAGGAATTAGAACTTCTGTTGTGTATTGAAAGAGAGATGATTATATATGATAATAGCATACTGTGTGTTTCTGAAAAGCCTGAGGAAAAGGTGTAAAATGTTTTCTCTCTAAAGTAAGAAAAACATTTAAAAGAGAGATATTCCTATCTTAATGCACTTACTGCATGTATTAAAACATACCTTAATAGGTATACCCCCATCCCGCGTGAACACATTTTGTATAGAACACGTATAAAATGAAATTAAGTAAAAATAATGGTTTTGACAGGTTAAAAGTTAAAAAATAATACAATCAGAAATCAGTCTTCTTTTCTCTATGCATCTCTTCTGTCCACGTTCTTAATGATTTGGTTATTAGAATAACAGGAAACATAAGCACCTTATGTTTAATCGCATTCTCATCTCACAGCCCAGAGCCTGGTTCGTTCCCTTCTGTTACTTTGCATTGTCTGTGAATCAGCTACTCATAACAACATGGTTTGTTAGAACAAAGACATTAGCTTTCATGGATTATTCTTTGTTCTCTACAGCCATTTTCATTCTTTATTCATTCACTTTACAAAACTACTTTCATTGCTTTTGTTAGAGCAATGATACCAGCAAGCATTGTTTAGCCTTTCCTATGCAGGGGCCCTGCCTCAAACAGAAAGGAGTGAAGTCTGAAAGCCATATTAGCCTATGAGGTTAGTTCTCTCAGCATCTCTATTTTAGACTGGTTCATGGGTGGTAAAGTCAGAATGCATCAGGGAGAGTACAGATTGTAAACACCCAGCCTCTAAGTTCATTACCAATATGGAGCTCATGAATTAAGCTGCATTTTCAGTTATTAAAAATATAGATTATGGACCCAACCCCTTTCTTTGTGAATGTGTTCGTGTATGCATGTGTCTGCATGTACACACACATATGTATATGAGTACGTGCATGTGGAGACTAGAGGTCAATGTTAGATATCTTTATTAATGGTGTTCTACCTTATTTTTTAAGGAATATCTTTTATTCCATGACAATTTCAAATACATAAAAGTATCTTGATCATATTTTATCCTAGTCCCTTCTTTATGCTCCCCACAGGAACCTCCAATATCCACCCCCCCACCAACCTATCCACCTTCCCCCCAACCTCTTTATATCCTCTTCCTTTTTTTTTTTTTGTTTTTTTGTTTTTTTTCTGTTTTTTTGTTTTTGGTTTTTTTTTTNTTATGCTCCCCACAGGAACCTCCAATATCCACCCCCCCACCAACCTATCCACCTTCCCCCCAACCTCTTTATATCCTCTTCCTTTTTTTTTTTTTTTTTTTTTTTTTTTTTTTTTTTTTTTTTTTTTTTTTTTTTTTTTTTTTTTTTTTTTTTGGTATGGATGGAAGTAACCCGCTGAGTTCAATCAGTGGTGTCTGTTGGGATATTGACTGATCTTGTTGGTTTAATCTTGCACAGGTTTTGTTCAGGTAACCATATAGCTGCAGGGAGTACGTGAGTGGAATGACCTTGTAATGTCAAGAAGAAAGCATCTCATAGCACCATTTATCATCTCTCAGATCTCATTTTGCTTCTACTCCCTCTTCCTAGGTTTCTCTGACCTGCAGAGGGGCTTAGGTATGAGGTGTAACGCAGATGTCCCATTTATGTTTGAGCACTCAAGACTTATTATTTTTAGCACACTAACTAGTTTTGAGTTTCTGCGTTATTTGCTAACTGCTGCAGGGAGAAACCTCTCCGGCCAAGTTTGAAGGTGACATTAATCTATGTGTATAAACATAAATATGTAGAAGGAAGTTTGATAAGATGTGCTTTGAAAAAGTCACCGTATGGCTTTCTGAGTCCTGAGTGTGTGACCCAGGTCTAAAGTTCCATGCAAGACTTTCCTCATGTGCAGTTGGGCCTCAATCAATCCAAAAGTGGTTAGTTACCATATAACCTTCATGCCACTGTTCAACTGGTGGCTATATCTCATCTGAGCAGAAGGTATTATAGCAAACAGGTCTTGCAACTGGATAACATCATTAATGGCTTTTCTCCTCCAGAGGAGACCATGGCATTATTACGCGTGGACCACAGGGAGCAAGTTTAGGGGTCAGTTCTGACTCTATTTCTCTATGTGTTCAATATGTGTGCAACCAAAATGTGGTATCTTTATCAGGAGACTCTTATCACCCAGTTCTGATGGGAAACCAAGAGCAATGGCAATAGCTTGGGTTGTTTTGGGGGGTTGCTTAACACTTCCTAATTAAAAACTTGTAGAAAGTATCCAATGCATAACAATGAAATTTTCTCATTACCCATGTCTTCTTGAGGAAGTAATATCCCCATCATGCAAAAATATTTGAGATCCAACTCCTCCATTAGCTTTTATTTTATCAGATAATGCTCAGGCTCATCAGAAAGATAGGATGAATACCTTAGCATCTTATCCATAACACCAAAGATAGCATATTTAAGTATGCAGAAAAAATATGTATTGATTAAGAACATATCTTGATACAAATGTTAGAAAACATAGTCAGGTAAACATAGGAGAAGCTATAATTCTATAATATAATGAGATTTTACAGCGTTTTATGGAAGGATGATAATGATTAATATGAATACTATTATTATTATTGTATACAACTAGGATATACAATAATAATACTTTCCAGAAAACTTCTGTAGAAAACCCACAGATCAAACACCTTAACCTGAACATGAAAGTTGCTCTTGCTAGTGCGATAAGAACCATATCAAGCAGGATCTGGGATTAATAAGTAAGGAGAGGAAGGCAGAAATGTAAGACATTGTGCTAACACCTATTTTGCACAATATGAAGAAGAAGAAGAAGAAGAAAAACTGAGACAGAGGATCGGTGGAAGGATATGGCCTGTATTCTGGTGGTGCTGTTGCATGTTAGTCTGCTTAGTTCTTCTGAGTTGTTTTCAACCCTTTTTGCTCCAAACCTCCTGCTGTTTTGTGCTCAGCTATAGCTTCTGTGGTCTAGGCCACCACGGAGAAGATGATATATAATACAAGCTTTAGGGACATCCAGAAAATGGCCTTTGGCTTCATACACCTCTGTTGGAATCCTGTCCCCTATTTAAAGTGACTGACCTCTTTGGGTTATTAAGCAAATACAATTCTATTGGGATAGTTAGCATGGGATAAAACTAATACAAAACTACCATTTATATAGACCTGTAGCTTACCAAGCAGTTTCTCATTTCTCATATTATCTAATATAGCAGTTAAGAATCATCACCTCTATTTTGTAGATAATGCAAGTATCAATTGTCAATAAAACATGGAAGAAACAGGACAAAAATAAAGGATCCATTTTCAAAACTGTTGGTCCATTTATCGTTTCCTTCACAAGTACTTATTCATGCCAAATGCAACAAAAACCAGGATATATGTAACATATTAAAAAGTCATACAGCCTTAACGTAAAGTATAGAAATGAAATGGTGATCTAATTGTTTTAAAATCAAAAGAAAATTGGGAAGAAAAGGGGAAAAAAAATGTTAGGGAGGGGAAGTACAGGAAGAAAAATGGGGAATAAGGAGAAGAAGGGAGCAAGAAAGAACAAGGAAAAGCTGAGTTTGTTCAATTATCCAGGCAGGACACTTAGAGCGAAGGAAACTAGATTTTTAAGTCACAGTAACAGAAATGCTGGGGAAGTTAAAGGAGATAAAAGATGAGGATCGAATATGTTTCTTTCCCGGAGTAACTCAGATAACAACTGACATCGCAGAGCCAGGTGAGCCCTATGAGGAAAAGACAGTCCCAGGATAAGGAAAGAGAGATGTGGTCCTAATCCCATGATGGATAGAGAAGTCTTTAAACATAGATGAAAATAACCTAGGACCCAACAAGGAATTCTGAGTATGGGCCACTTTTCAGAAGCCATAGAACACTAAGTATCACTGTTTTGTAATAATAGTGACCATAAGATAGTTCTGTGCCTAATTGGGACCAGAAAGCATGGATAACAGAATATGGATAAAGATTGCTCCACTTTAGCCAACACTAAGGTAAACAGGTAATCTTTAACAGAATTCATTTGTCTATAGGCTCACTAATTATTAGGCTTATTTTTTCTATTTTAAAGGTACCAATACTCTTTTCCATGTTCTCAAAAAATAGAAGCACAATATTTATTTAATAGAGGTTATTAAATATGTTCATACTTCCATTTAATTTTTTTTGAAACTACAATGTAATCAAATCATCTTTCTTTCCTTTCCTCTACCCAACCTTTCCCAACTGCCTGCTTGCCCCCTCTCAAATTCATGTCCATTTATTTTGGTATTATAGCATATGTATACATGCATAAGTAATAAATCCTGTTCAGTCAAAGGTTTCTGAATACACTCAGTAGCATAAAAAGGTATTTACTGACACTACCATTTTATAGTGTCCTGAAAGGTCTATAAAATGCAGTGAGATTGAAGAGGAAGAAAATGGGATCACATATTATTAAAGATAGAAAGCTTGTGTTCTTAGGAAATGCCAGCTATCATCTGCAAAGCCACTCCTTAGGGTTCAATGGTGCAAATGAACTCAACTGAAGCCTTAAATGTGAATGGCAGAACCCCTATGAGAAAATACTGAGGAAAATAATGGTGACTTTCAGTAGATAATTCTTTCTTAAACATGGGAGATAACGAAATGTATCTTCAAATAAAGATATTAGTGAGTTAAATATAACTATGCTGAATCAAAGTTATCTATAGGCCAGTCCAAAACTTACAGACTCTCTTACATTTAGTGGATTTAATTTGTTTCCGTTTTTGCTTTTTTTTCTTGAGTTGCTTTTTGTTTTGTTTTGTTTTATTTTTGAAACTATGAGCCACCATTGATAGTTACTCACTATACTTAATTTTCCTTTGTAGAATTTCATGTACATATAATCATACAGGTTGTCTTTTTGTGTCTGGTCTGTTCATTAAGCATAGTGTTTGTTAGTTATAAAATAACTCTAACTTTAATTAGCAGAACTGTTGGATGTGCTGTGCCTGTATCAGAATTGATGGTATGGAGTCATCACTGGCTTACCCAGTGCGGTTGGTAGTCTTCTTATGAGAGAAAGAAAGAGAGAAAGAGAAAGAGAGAGAGGGGGAGGGAAAGAGGGAGGGAGGGAGGGAGGGAGGGAGGGAGGGAGGGAGAGGGAGAGAGAGAGAGAGAGAGAGAGAGAGAGAGAGAGAGAGAGAGAGAGAGAGAGAACATGGTGCTTGAGTATAGAAAGAGCTTCTCTACATAATGTAGATCCATCAGTCTTATAGTTCTCTTATATCCCATGGCAAAAGAGAATGAACCCACGGGAGGTCAATTAAAATATGTGAGACCTTTGAAATAAGGGGGGGGGGGTGGTTCTAAATAGCTGGTCCACACAGAAGTCAGAGATTTAAAACACTCAGTACATTTGCTTATCATTTCTGTCTTTAAAGCTGGAGTGGGACTATGTTCTGCTCTACAGCAACTGATAACATTTGCGGGCAACACCACATAAATGCTAAGGGAGGAAAATTGCTGTCCAATGATAAAGCTCCAAGAAGCTGTGTTTGCCAGTAATCTGAAGAAACTGGGACAGCTCTTCCACAGAACCTTAGGAAAAGAATCTATCTTGGCCTTTACCTCTGTCTTTGTCTTAAGAGTTGTGGGCTGCCAGGATGTCTGGACTATAGACTATAAACTAGCCTAAGAGGGCTGTTTTAAGCCACCGAGGGTGTGCTGGTACATTATGCAACAATAGAAACGTATTATCCCTATTCATCTTCAGCACACATATGGGTTGCTTTGTTTAGGCAATTCTGAACAAAGCTCACACTGAATGTGGACACCTTTGTACATGTTTGTTTTGTGCAGATGCATAGAAGTAGGCTTGCTTCATGCTCTGTAGTCATATATTTCTAAGAAAAATCTGCCAGTTGTTTTCAAAAGTGCCTGCACTCTTCATTTCTCTATCTGCAATGTAGTTATCCTACATTGTGACCCTGCTTTGTCTTCTCATTGTTCATGATGGACTTTTGTATAAGTGTGGTAGAGTCCTTATGGAATTGTACAAGTGCCAGCCCTTCACCTCCACCCACACAGAATCTCCAGCTGAGACAGAGAATTAAACGGCTGCAAAAGAGATGGAACAGAAGAAAAACTCTCCAGAGAGCAATCTGTAAAAATGTACAGAATGTTTATGTCCATGGGGACCTCGTGGGAAAATAATGACCTCAAGAATTGAGCTAAATGCTTATGTGCATTAATTTTTATGTACTTTAAACTTAACATAATCCTTATTTTAAACTAATGGCACACTTAGGGTTGGCAAATTCTTCCTATTGCAAAATAATCACTGAAAACATCATTTTCAACGTCACTGAATGTATACATGTCTGATAAAGCCATACTTTGGTAATCTGATATCAAATGTTAAAGATGACTTTATTTATTGGAATATGGTTCATTATACAATATATTATGCATATGATTGCCTTATCTTTAACTCTTCTTTTCTAAATCTTTCTCCTCAAAAGTAAATTTAAGAATTTTAATCCGCAAACTAATTTGTTTTAAAATGTGTGCATTCTGCCTAAGAAGGCTCTCCTCTGAGTAGGGGAAGTTCTTTCATCAAGAAACTTTTTTAGATTTGGGGTTCCGCACATTATGTAGTTTGAGTGAATTTCAGTATTTTCTGCCAGCTATCATAGGTGGGATTCTAAGATTTCCATCAGTGTTTCTTATCTCCATGTATTCACCCCACTTAAGCCTTGTATCACTAAACAAGAGATGCTACAGTCCTCTTTTTATGTAGATGACATGTTTGACTGGAAAATAGAGAAATTGTCTGGAGCCTCTACCCTGGTCTCCTCTGAGTGTTTTAAAAACAACAACAAATTCTCAGGCAGAAGATGAAGTGGCTCTAGAGAAGGTCATCGTGAGGCTCTCCTCAGAAGGAGGAGAGGGAACCATAGACCAAGGACTACAGACTGGCTTTTCAAGACCTGATGCTGCAATGTCTTCTTACTTTTCAGAAAAGGAATATGAAGCTCCCAAAGACTTCCTACAGTCACCTAGTCTTAGAATAAATGCTGATTTGGAATTCAGAATGATTTTTTTTTCAGTTCTTCCTCATTGTGTCTCCCATGGTAAACTTCTCAAGTCAGATATATTAGATGCTACTATCCAGGTCTGAATATTCCAGTTTCTTTTCAAGAGTGCAGTAGCACACAGTGCACTGAAATACTAAGCAAATACTTCAAGATGAGAGACTGTAGAAACTATCATGCTTCCCACAGTGACCGCCACTTGCTATGACTCTCCACCTAATAAAATATGAAGTAAGACACTTGGGTTGTAACAATGTATCCATGTATGGGTAAGTCCCAAAGATTCAAATAATAGATTCATCCAGATATTCCAAATTTCCCTATGAAAATCCAGTTCTTTAGAATTCAGGGAGTTGCATTAGAAGGCGTGCGTCTAGTTTACTTCCATAGCTAGGACTTTTATATGAAGAAACATTTTTTTTTGTAGACAGGATCACCTTAAACTTACAGAGCTCCTACTGCCTCTGTCTCCCCAGTGCTCTATTTAAAGGCATGTGCCACCACACTCATATGAGATGTTTTTCAATTTACACAAAAAGTCATCCTTCTGCTTTAGCTTTCTAAATTATTCATTTTTAAATTATTCGTTTTTAAATTTATTTCTAATTGACAGATAATGATACAGACTCCTGGAGCATGGTTGTCATATATAAATAAATTAAGATAGTTGCCTCACCTATTCTTTCCCATATTTAAAATTTTGGCCAAAAAAAAAAAAAAAACCCACACACCTCATTTTCATTTCAATTATTTAACTTTTATAAATTGGCACATAAAACTAGTTGTGTGCATTTATTATATACAACATCGTGTTCATTAATTATTTTAGCTTTTCAGATAATTATTTAGTTATGACATTTCCCCCCTTTCCCTTTCCTCCCTTCAGACACTCCCATATACCACTCCTGGCTTTCTTCCAAATTTATGACCTCTATTTTCATTATTTTTTTTAACATACATGTATATGTATGTGTATGTGTATGTATGAAACAAGAAAATATATATTCACACGTACATAGTCCTAAATACATAAATAGAATTGTTCAACCTGTATTACTACATATATGTATGTGCTCAGAGCTGACCACTTGGTACTGGTTAACTAAAGGATATGCTCTTCTTTGAGGGAGACCTATTTCTCCTGATCTAAGCATTCCATAGTTACCTGTATCTCTTTGTGGAGATCCAAGGCCTCAAGGGTTTTCCCTTTCCACTTAAGCTTGTATATATGGGTATCTATATACAGCTGACGTTTGGCCAGTTATGTTGATGAGATTTTATGTATTTTTGCTTCTAAAATTAACATCTTTCTGTCTCCTGATCATTTAAGTGTGGGAGTTGTTTTGTACATGTGTCTATTAGAAATCACATGTTGAAGTACGTATATATCATAAATAGTATTTACTGAGGCAAAGATGCTCATAGTTGGAAGTTGGGGCTGCAAAGATCTTCCTTCATAGAGGATAAGAAAGATACCAATTCCCAATATAGAGTGAACATTCCTATTATAAAAACTGAAATGCAAAATTCAGGAAAAATAAAAATCCCAAATTGGAGGTAAAATTACATATACGCATATATGTTCATATCTATGCATAACAATGGTAATATATTGTTACATATATATGTAAATACAGTTTGCTCACCTCATATACTGTTGCTTGTTTATGCATGTGTTTAGGACTGACATAATAAAATTTCCATTGTTATATGACAAAGTAAAATGTTGTCTATGTATGTTACAATTAATAACATCTAATGTTTGGATTAGTAATATAATAGTTTCAAAGGAGTTCTTTAATAATTGGTGACTAGCATTCGCTTTGGCGGCACACATACTAAAATTGGAACAATACAGAGAAGACTAGCATGGCCACTGCGCAAGGATGACAGGCAGATTCATGAACCATTCCATATTTCTGTAATGTAAATAAAGAAAATAACTAACAAAATAAATGAAAAAAAAAGAATTAGTGACTAGCTCAATCTCTGTATAGTGCTTTGGGTTTTGAACTATAATCAAAGGTCCATTTGTTTTCCTCTTTTTAGCCAGTCGCAGGAATATGCTGATGCCATAATTTAAAGCTCCCTGAATATGGTTTTGTTTACGTGTTGCTTTTTTAGAGTAAAATGTGTTGAGTTCATGTGTAAGGCATTCTGAGAACTTTTGGATTCATACAAAGTTTACAAATTTCTTATTTTGCTGACATCGTTCTTAAAATATGGAGAGTCTATTAACATATTCTGTAGTGTGACAAAATTTAGAAACTTCTAAAACTCTCTAAATTTTCAGTGAGATGTAGGATCATACATCGTCTTATTGGCACTAATAATATTTGCAAACACAAATGGGCTTTTCTCATGAAAGTCAAATTTAGAGTATCTCAAGTTAGTACAGATTGATTCGTCCCTTTGGGAGTATATAGGGGTTAGGGTCATACTAAGGTGGGGAATATCTCTGGGGAGAGTATTAATTTGACTTCCATAGGAACTGTCTTAAAAAACAAACCTTTTATTCAGACAAGATTTTGTTTAGAATCAGTGCTTTGGAATGTGCTACCTAAAAGCCAGGTGGTGGTGGTGGTGGTGGTGGTGGTGGGGCACGCCTTTGACCCTAGCACTTGAAGGCAGAGCCAGGCAGATCTCTGTGAGTTCTAGGCTGCCTGGTCTGAGGAGTTCCAGTACAGCTGGAGCTACACAGTGAGACCTGTCTCAACAAACACATAAACAAATAATATGCTAATGAGGAAAAGTTAGAGGAATAAATTTATTATGTTTACAAAATAAGCAACGGTCTGCAATTTCTCTCCTTTCATTATGGTTATTACGTCTCCATACTCTGATATTCTATTGATTTATTTAATAAATGGTGTTCAAAAATACACATCAAATGGCCAGATATGAAAGTTGTTCTTAAATGGCACTTAAGCTTTTGGTCCCGTTTAGTTTTCCTTGGCTATCCATTATCACTATTCCTTTCAATCATGCTTTTCCTGTTTCTTGACAACTGGCAAGTCTAAAATGTGTCAGTGTTCTTCAATTGTTTTGAGTATTTTCAGATCCCCCTAAGTGATTTCTCTGTTATCAATACAAGGTAAGATAGGTCTAAATGCTGATCGTTTACTGTTTTTATCTTTAGAGTGTCCGTGCAAATAACAGCTTCCAAGGCAGCCATACATAAAATTTCCATTTAAACAATTCTCAGTGACTCCCTTCCCAAGGCTAATTGTAAGAGTAGGTACAAAGAAATCTGAACAGCAACAACAAGAGCAACAAAAACCAAAACAATAATGTACTAAGAACCATATTGGGAGCCAGGTTACATGGCATGTGTAAGCAGGCACTTGCCAAACTCAGAGTGCAATTTCTAATATATGGTAATGTAAAATTAAAATATGGGCATCCTTTATCCTTCTCGGGTATCTTTCTTTCCTTGTCTCAAACTCACATATCCTTGATAGAATGACTTGTGTTGTCAATAATCCGTGTGAGACAAGATGCTTCATAGATTGTTTTTCTCAAACACTTTAAAATGTCTTACAGTCTCTCTAGACAGAAAACCCTCCAGGATCCAGTTGTGAGTCATGTTCCATGATTTTTTTTTTTTTTTTTTGTGCTCATGTGTGTGAAAATGGAGGAGGTCCCTCACAATGTCTTTTGTTTGTTATTGATCATAATTTTGAAATATTTAGTGACCGTTCCAGTTGATTTCACTTACCTAATACTTCCTAGTTATTTTAGCATCACTCCCCAGTTTCTTTTACTCTCAACTTTTGTGATGTTGTGGTGAACTTTTCTCAATGCTTTTTTTTTTTTTTTTCAGATAATTTACTTGATAAAGTTATTTTAAAGCTAAGATATTTTTGCAGAGAACATTTGCTGAGATTATGAAGATATCTATTTAGGGAAGATGTGTGTAAGTAATAAAGTATTTTAGAAGGAAAAATGCCAGACAGCAATTTAGGGCTTTGTTTGCTGCCAAGTAGAGCTGTGCGTGTGAGAGAAAGCCTCATTCGCCTTTATGTTTCACTTGATGTGAGCCCCTGAACTCACCTGAGGACAACAAAATCTGAACAAAAACCAAAACAAAGCCAAAACAAAAAAACAGCCAAGAAAGAAATGTACACTTGACTATTTCTTTTAAAAATGGACCCACAAAGACCGAAGCAGCAAGCCTGTGGCCTTTACAGGTCTTTACCAGGCCCTCTGTGTATTTGCTATGTGTAGATGCTGTGTGTATGCTTGATGTGCTTGTGGGATTATCTTCTGGTTTCTTCATAGCAAGCTTGAAGATAGAAATGAGATGAGCCACTTCTTCTCATTTGTCTAATGGCCAGTGAAGTTGGAAATTCTCACGCTGTGTTAAATGGTCATCTTTTGAGAATTGTCTTTTCATGTCAGTAACAACTTTAATGTTTGTGTTGTTCAATTGTTAGTTTTCTTTTTATTTCTTTGCTTATTGTAGATATCAAGCATCTGTCAGATATATTCTTACCCAATATTTTTCTCCCATTCTGTAGGCTGTCTCTTACCTGATTAGTTGTTCCTGATAATATATCTCTAAATAGTTCCACAGCAGTTTTATATAATATTACTGTTTAGAAATTATGGATTTTTCTTTACAAAGACTACAGAAAATTGGATGATAATAGTATTTCAAAGAGGCTATATTGGACAGCTAGTGAAAGACAGGAGTTTTCTTTTTTTAAAAAAAATTTATTAGATATTTTCTTCATTAACATTCCAAATGCTATCCCAAAAGTCCCCTATACCCTCCCCCAACCCTGCTTCCCTATCCACCCATTCCCACTTCTTGGCCCTGGTGTTCCCCTGTATGGGGCATATAAAGTTTGCAAGACCAAGGGGCCTCTCTTCCCAATGATAGCTGATTAGGCCATCTTCTGCTATATGCAGCTAGAGACACGAGCTCTAGGGGTACTGATTACTTCATATTGTTCCACCTATAGGGTTTCAGACCCCTTCAGCTTCTTGGGTACATTCTCTAGCCCATCCATTGGGGTCCCAGTGTTACATCCTATAGATGACTGTGAGCATCCACTTCTGTGTTTGCCAGGCACTGGCATAGCCTCACAAGAGACAGCTATATTACGGTCCTTTCAGCATAATCTTGCTGGCATATGCAATAGTGTCTGGGTATGGTGGCTGATTATGGGATAGATCCCCAGGTGGGGCAGTCTCTGGATGGTCCATCCTTTTATCCTAGCTCCAAACTTTGTCTCTGTAACTCCTTCCATGGGTATTTTGATCCCTATTCTAAGGAACAATGAAGTATCCACATGACGGTCTACCTTCTTCTTGATTTTCTTGTGTTGTACAAATTTTGCTCTGTAACTTTGTCTCTGTAACTCCTTCCATGGGTATTTTGATCCCTATTCTAAGGAAGAATGAAGTATCCACACGAAGGTCTACCTTCTTCTTGATTTTATTGTGTTTTAAAAATTGTATCTTGGGTATTCTACTTTTCTGGGCTAATATCCACTTATTAGTGAGTGCATATCAAGTGACTTATTTTGTGATTGGGTTAAATCACTCAGGATGATATCCTCCAGATTCATCCATTTGCCTAAGAANTTCATAAATTCATTTTTAATAGCTGAGTAGTATTCCATTGTGTAAATGTACCACATTTTCTGTATCCATTCCTCTGTTGAGGGACATCTTGGTTCTTTCCAGCTTCTGGCTATTATAAATAAGGCTGCTATGAACAAAATGGAGCATGTGTCCTTATTACCAGTTGGAACATCTAGATATATGCCTAGGAGAGGTACTGCTGGATCTTCCAGTAGTACTGTGTCCAATTTTCTGAGGAACCACCAGACTGATTTCCAGAGTGGTTGTACAAGCTTGCAAACCCACCAGTAATGGAGGAGTGTTACTCTTTCTCCACATCCTTGCCAGTATCTGCTGTCACCTGAATTTTTGATCCTAGCCATTCTGACTGGTGTGAGGTGGAATCTCAGGGTTGTTTTGATTTGCATTTCCCTGATGATTAAGGATGTTGAACATTTTTTCAAGTGCTTCTC
>NC_034598.1:66715310-66726923 GCF_900095145.1 Mus pahari
AGTCTTGCTTTTTGGGTGTGTTGGGGTATCCAGGACTTACTGTGGTAGGCATACTGGGTTCTGATGTTGCCTAGTGTTCTTGGTTTCTGTTAGTGAGATTCTTACGTTTGCCTTTCGCCATCTGGTAATCTCTGGTGTTAATGTTCTATCTCTGGCTGGAGCTTGTTCCTCCTGTGATTCTGTTAGCCTATGTCAGCAGTCCTGGGAGTCCAACTCTNNCCTGAGTCCCAGTGGTCAGAACACTCTCTGCAGGCAAGCTCTCCTCTTGCAAGGCAGGTGTCCAGAAGCCTGGAACTCTGATCCACCTCCTGAGTCCTGGGGTCAGAGCCTTCCCTGTAGGGTGCCTCTCCTCTGGCAAGGAAGGTGGCCAGGGTTCTGGGTCTCAACTCTGCCTCCTGGCTGAGGATGAAGGCCGGAAGGGACCCTGTCCAAGAAGCTCAGTTGCTTCTGTCGCCCAAGTGCTCTCCAGTGATCACAAGGTCCTGGGTGTGCTAGGGGTTTTATGGCATGGAGAGTCCTCTGGGGCCCTTGGCGGCATCTTCCAGGTTCAGGCAGAAGATGGTGGGGCTATCCCCAATGGGAATGAATCCCAGCTTCTGGCCGGGCGGGGTTCTTTTGTCCCTGTTTCTGCTGACACAAGACCCTCCGCGATTCTTTGGAGCTGATGTTGTGTTCCACTCACCCATGATCCTGAGATGATCCTGGGGTCCTGGGGTGTGGAGAGTCCTCTGGGTCCCTTGGTGGCCTCCTTTGGGTTCAGGGGGAAGATGGTGGGGCAAGAGAAGTTTTCAAAGCATGTGAATAAGTTTAGTTTAAACATAAAACCTCAACATTTAATATGATGTGGAAAGTCAGTGTTGTAATGAATCCCTTTAAATAATTTATTTCTATACAAACATATATCTATATATAGTTTTTCTATACAATTGATAGCTTTTCTATATAATTGATTGAAATTTTCTTTCAAATAGTGTATCAAATATTATATTAGACATTATAGAATTATATTAATATAGAATGTTAATGTAGACTGTTTAGTTGTAACAAACTATGAATGTCATTTATATATACTATTATTCTCTCATTAGATGCTTAATTCATTTCCTACATCCCTTGACTTATATTTAATTTTACAAGCTCTCCTCTATAAAGTATTATTCTCAAATATATACCTTATTCATTTTAACATTTTTTCATGCACTGACAGAGAAGTCACGATGTTGTTTTGTTTTGTTAGTAACATCATTTTGGTATAATGGATCTGAGCCAAAAGGTGTGGTGGTGAAACAGTTTCTGGAGCAAGCAATGGCACTTAATTTGCATTCTGTATGTCATTGAGAACTGGAAGAGTTGTAGCTGGGCAGAAAAGAGCAACAGGTTAAGACCTCCTGCTGTTTGTGTGGGTGGGTGGATGTGTGCGTGGGAATGGGTGTGGCTGTGGGTATTCTAGTGGAATGCAAAGTTTAATAGCTATTCTTATACTTAAATACGTTCTCAGACCTAAGGATATCTGGTGACAGATTATAAGTGTTTGCCTTTCTTGTAATAAAATGAGAAAATGTTAAAAATTCTAGAAAGCAAGACTTATGCAAATTACTCTTCTAAAGCATAACTCCAACCTGTAGCTGGAAGCTGAGCTCTAGGTCTGCCCACAGTGAAGTTCAGTGAAGCCCACCACAAAGAAATGCTGTATGAACCCAATCCTATCTAGCATCATGGGTGGGTGGATTAAGGCACAGGAACTGTATTAGCCAGGAGGCTGAGTGTAACCATCACCGCACTTCACACCTCTGTAGAAAAACTTGGATAACAACTCTGTGTTCTGGGATCAGTGCATGCCAAAAAGAAGGATTCATTTTGGAGAACCACCATAGTAAGCTCTAGCACCCCACAGAAGCCAAAGGTCCTCTGCATAAGCTCTAGTTTATAATGATGTGCTTTAGAACAGATCTAGCACCATGGAATAATGTTGTGGTAAATCTCCAACCCAAATAAGCCCCAGCAATGAAAACACACTCAATTAATATGAATACAAGCTGTGTTCCTAGATTGGGCAGATCTACTACTACACTACCATCTTCCCCATCTATATGACCCCTAATAATATTACAGTTTCTCCAGGCCATGTGCTTCTGCTGCGTTTTCCTTCCACCTTCTCTGTGTCCTCTCTCTTCCACTCCTCTTCTCTCTTTCTCTTTCTTTCCCACTTTCAGCTGGACCTTCCCTCAATCTGCCCAACCACCAGCTCTAGCTTTTATTTTACAAATTAAGGTGGGAAGAAAGTTTACAGGAAATCACCTGAGTGCTGACTCATTTTGTTCAAAAACCCTCCCAGGAGAACATAATTAGCATCAAATTACAAATAGCCCCAGGGCTATCAGCAACAGAATAATGCTTTGGTACACTTCTCAAACTGTGCAAGAGTAAAGCTGAGACAGACCAGAATAAATGGATAAGGGACTAAGCCAAACTTGGGCAATATGGGATGATATAAGACTTAGTTTACAATGAAATTTAGTACTAGGCTAAGAAACCCCAACAATTGAAATATCCCATTGCTCTTCATGCTTGATCCTGGCTGGATAGAGAGGGTCTGAAACAGACTATCTATACATACAGTGTCAAAGGAAGGCATATGGCCCCACTGACCTTCTATTTTTAACTAGCATCACCCTTGAGTGGGTACAGAGTTCATTAGCCAAGCCACATCATCACTAGGCAAAGTAGAACATTGTTGGTCTTGTAGGATCATTGTGTGACACAAAGTGGTGTCATTGATTGCTACACACATAGCATATGCACCTGGAGCTGGTATATTAATGGTCACTCTGCCCAGATTCAGTCATAATCCCAAAATGGCTAACAAACCAGTAACAGCAAGGCATCAGGGACTACGCTGGGCCCAGGGACAGCCTTGTGGGTACATGCAAATGTAAATGAATTATTTTGTGATGGTAGAATTTTCTGGTTCCCTTGGTACAGTACTCGAACGGAATTTTTAAGATAAACGTGAGCGTGGGTTTCTCTCTACTACTAAAGTCAGAGATAAAACAGCAGCAGTCATCTCCTGTAGGGCTGCTCGTGGTCCTATAAGGTACTGAACTCTATAGGAAGTGGCTACAATGTTAAAAGTGGCTACAAAGTTAAAAACAACAACAAGAAACAAAACAAAAGCAAACAAATAAACAAACAGAAAGCCAAAAATATAAGCAACCTGTATAAATTTACTGCACAACTAGATACAATCAAAGCTCAATCAGCCAATCTGGAATAAATGCAGCATTCTTTAATGCCCATTATTAAACATCCACGCAACACTGGATGCCAACAACAGACGTTGTCAAAAAACCAAGGCCTTGCCTAATAGTCAAAATACAATGCTGGAAATAATACTTAGCACGGTAGAATGCTCCTTTGGAGAGTTTGAAACAGCTGTTTTAAAGAGCTACATTGAGAAGAAAACAGGCCAGCGAGAAGAAAGCAAACTAAAACGTCCCTGCAAACCAAAGGAGATATTTATTAATGTGAAGACACACTCTGTACCACAGGAGGAAATATTTGCAAAAGGCTGATATGTTTCCAAAATAGATATGAAATGAAACAATTCAATAGTAGAAACAAGCTGACTTAAAATGGACATGAGACTAAATAGGGATTTAAAAAAAAAAAAAAAAAACAACTCAAAATCCTATAAATGCATAGCAGGCACAGGAAACATGTTCGCCATTGCTAGTCCTCTGAGACATGCAAATCAAAAGCACCAGGCAATATCACCTCACTCCAGTAAGAATGACTATCATCAAAAAGACAAAAGAGACACACTGGCAGCTCTGTACCCTGCTGGGGGGAATGTAAATCAGCGGGGCTGTTATGGAAAACAGAATGCAGGAGTGTCAAAGTTAAAAATAGAACCAGGAAACTTATTATGGGGTATGGATCAAAAGGGAACGAAATCACTGTATCAGAAAAACAAACCACTGTATTCTGATGCTCATCACAGCACTGTTCACAACAGCCAAGAAATGAAAACAAGCCCAGTGTCCATCAACTGATGAAAAATGAAAATATTCCCAGTGTCCCTATGCACAGTGGAATGTTTTCTGTCATGTAGAGCAATGGAATCCTACTGTTTGCAGCGCTGTAGATGGAAATGGAGATGATGCTTTAAGTAAAATAGACCAGGCACAGAAAGCCAAGTATGCCATGATCTCCCTCAGATATAGAAT
Source organism: Mus pahari (assembly GCF_900095145.1). Classification (NCBI taxonomy): domain Eukaryota; kingdom Metazoa; phylum Chordata; class Mammalia; order Rodentia; family Muridae; genus Mus; species Mus pahari. Next base: position 66,719,537 of record NC_034598.1, read on the forward strand.
CTAAGAATGTTCAGTATCACAGAAAGTAAGAGTCGAGTTCTAGTTACCAGGAACCTGAGCAGATGAGGGATGTTGGAAAGATAATGGCAAATATTAGATGGGAGAGAGGGCATCTTGAAAAACTAGAAGAAAAGCTTTCAAAAGAGTCTCAGAAAAATAAAAATCATTTGAAGAGGAAGATGGGTTTAGCTTGGCCTAAATATTATACATACCGCACTCATCATTACCCAGTTTCTTTTAAAATTTAATTTAATATTTTTACTAATTCACTTTACATGTTTATTTTTTTTAGAAGTAGTTTTAAAATGCATTAAAAACCCAGCAGGTGGGAAATGTGAGGCTATGTTGAAGAATTGCAGGTAAATCACATTGGCCTGAAATGAGCACTCCCCAAATTGGAGGCATGTCTGTTTTATAAACAAATCTTTTGAATTTATTTCCATTCTCAAGCAGTTTAGGGGCTGTGAATATTCCCTGTAAATAGTCACCCACTTAGTCTCCGGATTATCCCATTCACAGCACATGTCTGTGCAGGAGGGAGACCTTCTAATTGTGGCCTTTGCAAGATTGTAAAGCAATTGGTACTCTCCTCCACGGTATTACTGGGTGTTTCTATGCAAGACTGGCAGAAAATTGGGCCACGCATGATTTCCTTTGGAATTAGTCAGCCAGAAGAGAACTTAACCACAATGGAAAAAGACTTCTCCACACTTGCCAAGGATGCTTGGACAAGCCAGATTTCCATAGCTCCCCACAGGGGAATCCTCTCACATTTGACATTTCCTAAATCAATCAGTGTCCTCATAGGTTCTCTGACTTTACCGATGGCAGATCTATTGTCTGTAGAAATACTAAGAGCCTGGCAGACGAGGGCCAACAGAAGCACACTTTTACCAGGTTTGTCAAGCTTCAGGAGCTCCCCTGAGCAAAGAAACTTCTAACACTATTGTGTTGCCGTTGCTTGGCCTGGAGACAAAGGCATTTTCGGAATTAACCATCCTTATATGCTTGGCAGCATCATAGGTGCTGAACACAGAAAGATTAATGTGATCATTACTCAAAGAATACAACAGAAGGGAAAACCTGGCCCGTTACACCTTCAACTGTGTCAAACAAGGCTCCAAAATAAAACAACATCAAATTATTTGTCACCCTTCTTTGCCCTTTCCAGTGTTTTCTCATATGTATTAGCTCATTTGACCAGAATTTTCTCATAGGACTCAAGATAATGCAATGCATGGTTAGCACTAGACAAGGAACCATAAAATATAGGGTCCACCCACAGTTAAGTCTGTATGTCATTAGCATACAAGACACATTGGGCTGCAGATCATGTGGGATAAATTAGATGGTAAACAATCCAGACACTGTGAAAGTTTCTATACACATAGAGCAAGAATTACCATTGAGCTTGTATAGTACCCTGCCAGTAGGTGAGGCTCAATACTGTGATATAACTTGCCCGAGACTTCCGTGAAGAGTCCAAGATCTATATAAAGAAGGAAAATCAGAAGCAAAATAAAATAGACCTCTTTAGATGGATGGGGCAGGGGACTGAACTATTCTTGGTTGGGCTTTATAGGCAAAGGTGACCCTTGATGCCTCCAGGAATGTAGGGCACCTGAGTTATATAAGCAGTTCTTTTGAAATGCAGCAATTATTTCTGGTCAGATAACACCGGGGGAAAAGTTGTTTTTATAATTCTGCTATACGTGGAACAAATAATGCCTGCTCAGATCCTGGAAACCGGATGATGGCTGCTGCATTGGTGGAAACTGTAGATAGGACTTGGCGGTTAGGACATGATTCTAAAGCTATGGACATAAGTAGAGACAGAGAGGAGGGAATGAGAATTAGCCAACAAACAAGAATTTTATTTCCAAACCCTAGAGCCATTCAGACTCGATTTCCCATGAAAATATTAAATGTGTGAATTTGCAAATGCCCATACGTCATGAATGCAGGGGGTGGGGGGGTGGGGAATGCTTACTATAGAGCATGCTGGGGGAATTTGGCTGCAATTGTGAGGAGCACTATTGAAGCTGCTCTAATTTTAAATTTCCTCTCGCAGCTGCAGCTTCCTGCTCTAATCTCTATGAATACAACACATCAATTTAAATAAAAATAGTTATCTGCCTCATGCTTCCCTTCCCCAGCTGCGGACCGCTATTAGAGGTATAGAAAGAAGCTATTGAAAATTAAAATAGTAACAAAGTCCTCCTTTTCCAGTTCCTAGACTCCATCCAGTTTAACCCAACACCAACTAAATGCAGCTAGTTTCATATTTAACAAATGGATTCTTTCAATTCTTCACTCTGTGTGAAATAAGAAAGGCTTCCTGGAAGAAAGGTCTTTCTGTCCTCTGACTTTTGTCTAGAGTGGAGATGAATGGGAGATGAGATGAGAGATGAGGCATAACATCGGGGCAAGAACTAGATAAGCTATGGAACACATAGGTACCATTATTCAATTAGGTGCCCTAATTGTACCTCGGGATCTTAGTGAGGGGTTAGTGTATGTAGGCTGAAAGGGCTACAGGGAAGGGGTTCCATCTATGAAGCTATGGGGAGGCTATGCGGGACAGAGCCCTTTCAGTGAGACTGTTTAGGGTCATACATATTTGTCTCAGCAACTCCTCACTCATGAACTGTAACCCTATGAACTTGGCTGGTGTCAAACTTCGGTTTGTTATTGGGAGTGCAGAAGGGTAGGGAGGTATTGCCTAGGCTACACTCAGGGTAAACGTTCACAAATAGCCCTCTAGTTATTTCTTTTAATTGAAATATTTATCACATTTTATTTTTTTCTTTTCCCGCTCCCAACTTCTCCAGTCTCTACACACCTCTCTTTTTACCCAACTTAATGTCTTCCCCTCTAACACACACACACACACACACACACACACACACACACACACACACACACCCACANACACACACACACACACACACACACACACACACACACACACACACACACCCCAAAACAAAAATTAAAACAAAAGACCAATAAGATGAAAAATACCAAAACAATGATGATGCCATGTTTTATACTAAAGCTATGTATGGTGTAGGTGTATGTTTATATGTGTGCGTGTGTGTATGTATGTGTGTATGTGTGTATGTATGTATGTGTATGTGCATATAAGTATGTGTGTATTTGGGCATGTATGTGTGCATTGTGTGTGCATGTGTGTATGTGTGTATATGTGTGTATGTACATATGTGTGTGTATGTGTATGTATATATGTGTGTGTATGTGTATAGTTCAGAGGTAAGGATGCCATTGTTCTTACTTTGAGAAGGTCTCTCACTGGCCTTGAACTCACCCAGTAAGCTAGACTTGTTGGCTAGGAAGAACTGCCTGTCTCTGCCTCCACAGTTCTGAGACTCTAAGCATTGCCAACACACTCAACTTCTTTTTACATGAGTTCTGGGTGTTAAACTCTGGTCTTCCCAATGGCTTTGATATCTGACTGAACCATCTCCCCACCCTGAGCCTGAAGTTCTTAATTGGGAACACGACATTTTTTTAGGGACCAACCCACTGCTTTTCATTCTACCTTGGTCTTATGCCAAGATTTTCAAATATCACATTACTCATTGTTTAAAAATTCCATCTTTCACTGAAAAAAAGTCCTTGTTCAGCAACCCCTCTTTTAACCTAGCCACTACATAGTTCTTACTGAAAAAATATTTGATGCCCAAATGACTGAACAGCACTGAGACACTGATTACAGCAAGGCACATTATCAAGGTGTATGTCTGTCTGAATTGAGTAAAATCTGCACATGACTATTACAAAGTCACCAGCACATGCTTCAGAAGCAGTCTGCTACTCTAGGATGAATCATGGATTATGAAAGTGAGACAGCACTCTCTTTGCTGTCATTAATCTCTACCAGTTAAGACCTGGAGCTTTGTTGCCACTATCTCCTATTAATTAAAACCCACAACAAGGAATTAAGGTATTAAAAAAGAGAGGGAGAAAATGTTTAGCCTACCAGAGTTGTAAGCACATGAATTTAATGTCCACATCAATAAATAATCACAGTGAGGTTATGTTATTCACCTGGACAAATTGTATAAACTTGATGCTCATTGTTTTAATTTTGCTCCAGAGCTATTCCAATTAAGACAGCAGTAGAAAGATGGGATAGAAAGGAAAATGGAAATAAGTGACTTGAATGCTTGAACAAGAGGAAGGTGTCAGGGAAACCAAATATTCAGTTCTGGATTGTAAACAAAATCTGCTCTAACTTCAGGAGCTAACGTTCTTTGTTGTCTACATTATAACCAGCATTCTACATGGCTTAATGAAGTGGATCCTCTTTGTGTCCAGGCATAGATGAAAGATAAAAAGAGTCCCTTGGGAACCTCACATGTCAGATACATGAAACAGTAGGAAAAGAAATTAAAATGTTCCACAGAAGTTGCCTGAGAGCCAATGAAAGGTTGGAAGGGGAGGAACAATGTGTGGTTACTGCATTTTGAGTTAAGCTGTTTGAGATCAGGGAGATCTAGTAATGCTTTCAAAAAAGGTTAGAATAACATCTATTTCCTACAGCAAATGATACTATTGAACATTCAAAACAACTACATGGCTGAGTGTCATTCAGTGTTTTGACATCTTCTCCCTAGACATTTTGCACATTTATAGGATTTAGGTAACTCTTAACTATTTTCACCTCAGAGATGAAGAAAGTAAAATGAGAAGTCAAACCCAGGATATTGCATTCCAAGTAAAAGGAAGTTTTCTTGCTAATAAAAATGGTATTATTTAACTTATTAATTCAAGCAAGGATCCTCTTTGGTCATTGCTTTAGTCATCATTTGGTAGAGGAGAAAATTGAAGCCCCAAAGCATTTAGTAGCGAGCATGGAGGCCTTACACTCAGTGAGTGAGAAAACTTGAGTTTGGGGGATGTTGTCTTTTCAGTCCATTCTGCCATCTACTTCTGACAAGCTGAGCTTTGATGTGGTAGAGTATGCCATACTCCCCTGATGTGGGCACAAAAGGATCACTTCACTTCCATGCAATTAAGAGAGTTTCAAATAGATAGGTAGCAACTGAGAAATGGTGTCTGTAGGTAGTAGATATTTCTTTGCTGTGCTTGTGGGATGAGGGGCTTTTGTTATGTCATCCATGCTGAGCTAGAAGTCACTTTTTTCGCACAGGCTGTCTGCTAACTTATGATGCTCTTGTCTTAGCTGGCTAAGTGCTGGCATCACAGTGGCTTACCACCACACTGAGGTCATCCCTTGAGATCAAGCTCCCTCAAATAGGATTGCCGTCGAAGACAGCTCTGCACGGCTTATTTCCACTCCATGCTTTTTGAAATAAGTTGCTCTCAAGGATTACTGGGTCAGGTTTCTCAAGTTCCAATTAATTAATTGATTTTATTGATTGGTTCCAACCAGATGTGGGGCAAGTGGAACCATACCACCAGACAAAAGAACTGGTAAAGCTGAGCAGATTAAGGAACCCCGACAATTCTCATATTTGAAACAGAATCTACTCCCAACAAGGTTCCTGTTTGGGAGCATGTGACCAGGAATCCCCACAAGAGGACCAATACTGCTTGTCATTAGAGCTTAGAGTTCTCCATGCTAATAAGGTACCAAGATACTGTCTAGCCAATGAGCTTTCTTCTCTGGGCATCACTTCCTTCAAAGGGTATTTAATTCCTGGTCCACCCTGAGTAAGTCATAAGCATCCATTTCTACCATGAAAAAACAGTTAAGACAATCGAGGACTGTTTCCTCTCATCAAGGACTGTCATTGTCTCCTGTAGCTATAGAAGGACTCTCCACACTCCTGGAACTCACACTACACTTAGCAGGGCCTGCCCCAGATCATTTCAGGCCCACATCCCTTGATTCTCAACTCCTCAAGGTTCCCAGTGGCATCTGGGTGTCCAGGAGTTTGAGAGACAACTGCCTCAATCCCAGTCCCCTCTTTCTCATCCAAAAAACCATGGGCTGGGATCCCTATCTTAGGCTTGATTTTGCCTCCTGTAAGTAGTATGTTGCTGTCCTACGAGTCCAACTCCCTAATAGAGAGAAAAGAATGTAGCCTAGCACCTCTGTGTCTCACCTCCCCTGAGTGGCATATTGGACACCCAAGCAGTAGAGTAAAACACAGATCCACAACCAGACAAATGACTTTCCTCCTCCTCATTTAGAGCAATCTCTAGCCAAGGAAGTATGGGGGAATTTTTTAATCTTTCCATTCCTTAGCTTCCTTGTCTACAGAGTGGAAGTCCTGAAAATTTCCAGCTATGGAAATCAAATTGAACATATTTATGATCCTTAAACTCATGTTAGTGCAAAGTCTCCTTTTAAACTTCAAACCGTGCCATTTCAGATGGTTATATAAAAAGGATGAACACTCTGTATGGCCTAGGAGGCTAACAAGGTTCTTCAAAAGTGTTCATTTGAAAAGCCTCCACTGAATGTTTAGACATGAGAAGGGGAGCCCTGACCTGAGTTGACATCAGGGGCATTGCAGAGCTAAATTTATCTGTATTTGGGAAGCAAAGTATGTTGTTAGTATCATTACTGGGTTTGTATTTGTTTATTTTTTTCTCTTCTGTGTGAAAGGGAAGAGAATAGACCAATGGATAAGAAGAGTCACTAAATCTCAGGTGACCCAAATATAAGAAACAAAAATGACAGTCAATGTAAAGAAGTTTGTCCCTCTGGTGTCAGTTCTATTCATCTCCCTGAAATGTTCAGTCACATAGAACCCTTATCTAAGTATAGGTATAGTTGAAGATGGGGCATTATTTGGCTTTTGAGAATAGATTGGTAGTTAACTGGTGGATATGAGATGTATAGACATTTCTAATATACCTGAGCACATTAGTAAAAGCAATAATAAAAAACTTTGTAGGAAACATGTTTTGCTGGTGGTGCAAAGTGTGGCACAGTAAAAGAAGGACAAGATTTATAAGAGCCAGAGGTCATAGATGACCCCAGAGAAGCAGCAGCTTCCAGACACAGTGCCACTGATAATCTTACAGAGAATGTGACAGACAGCACACACAAAACCTGCACAAGTTCAAACCAGGCAAAACTGTGGCACTTAAGCAAAGTAGATGCAAAGTCCCACCCCTAACCAAAAAATTATCTGCAGCTCATATCTGCTGGGAGAGGGAGAATCAGTGTTTTCCAGTGGTATATACTCCATACTCCAGAGTAGGCCCATGCCCAAGAATAGTAGGCTAGGTGACCTTAAGCTGTACTACAGAGCAATTGTGATAAAAACTGCATGGTACTGGTACAGTGGCAGACATGTAGATCAATGGAATAGAATTGAAGATCCAGAAATGAATCCACACACCTATGGTCACTTGATTTTTGACAAGGGAGCTAAAACCATCCAGT
>NC_034598.1:66728123-66748315 GCF_900095145.1 Mus pahari
TTGGATGGAACACAGGGCCCCCAATGGAGGAGCTAGAGAAAGTACCCAAGGAGCTTAAGGGGGCTGCAACCCTATAGGTGCAACAACAATATGAACTAACCAGTACCCCCTGAGCTCAAGTCTATAGCTGCATATGTAGCTGAAGATGGCCTAATCGGCCATCATTGGGCTCCTTGGTCTTGTAAACTTTATATGACCCAGCACAGAGAAAGGCCAGGACCAAGTAGTCGGAGTGGGTGGGTAGGGGAGCAGGGGCAAAAATACTTTGTTCAATATTCAGGACATAATCATTACAGATTTTATGGGCTTGATATAAGAATTAAAATTCAACAAATATAATATTACTATATTATACTATTACTAGGATCCACTGTATAGTGTTATACCAGTTAACAATATTGTGCTGTATGCCTAAATTTTCTATTAGAAGGTATATTTTTATGTTTATGTTCTATCATCAATAGTATTTGAATGTGATGGGTAAGTTTGTGACATATATTTTGGTGCTGTTGTCACAACGATCGGGAGAGATTTGGATTCACCAAGCTGTGTACATTAAAGATGTTCAGAATTTCTGTATCTATCTTACTTCATTCACTAAGGTCTTTACATTTTTTAAGATCCAACAAGTTCAATCTATCAATAAGGTCTGGAATAGATAAGAGTGAGAAGAATCCAAAGGATACAGAGTAGTTAGAAAAGTAGACCACTGCAGCAAAGAAAAGTTAAAAGAGTAGAACAGGCATTAGATGGAGGGAGGGAGGGACGGAGGGAGGGAGGGAGGGAGGGGGAGAAGGGGAGGAAGACAACAGGCGGTAGGGGGCTACAGAATAAAGACAGTGTTCCTAGTGGGGAGAGTGAGCTCTTGAGGGGCTCTGGAACCATGCAGAAACTGAGTTTTCTAGTAATGGAACTATGGGAGCCACCGTAATGAAAAGAAATGGAAGGAGAAATGAATTTATTATACCTTGAATTATGTCTTAAGTAGAACACACACACATACAAGTAATCTTAGAGAAATTGGAGGGATAATATATTGTCAACTCCTCAGGGAAAGAAAATAAGATTTTCTCTCCATTGAATTTTTGGTTTATATCTTTGTTTACAGGTAAAAATACAAGTCAACGTCCCATGAATGAAATGTTTGGAAAGAAGAAGGGACAGAATTACTTAAAATTAGGGACATTGTGTAGGTGATTGATACAGTTGGGAATTACGTTAAAGATGCTTATGGCACATGTTTCTTAGTTCCTACAAAACAGACAGTTCGTTTACATATTCGTGTGAAGGTAAATATGATTCCTGATTGAAATTGGAATGCTCATGAGTGACTACTACATCTTATATAATCTCATCTATGGCACATTAGTGTGATTTACACCCAGTTCTCGAGAAGTTTGCTCTGAATGGCATATTTTCAAGTCTCAATAGTTACCATCATCTCTAGATGCTGTCACGTTGATCGCATTCAAATGTATATTTTATGATCAGATGACATTCTCGAAGCTTAACGGTGGAGATTAGCGTTGGACTCTGATTTGTAGCTTCCTGTGCTGGTGTACTTGCAACAGATTTCACCAGAGCACTGCCTCAATTCCTGGATGAGATCTCTTGGAGTACAGAAATGTAATGTGTACATTGAGGACAAAACACACGAAAATCTTACTTTCATTCTTTTAAAATCTGTGGACTCAGAGGTTTGAGGATGAAGGGTGAAAACCACTTAATAATTTAGCTACTTAGAAAAGTTATTTGGGGGAACTTATTTTACTTTATGTAGACCCAGCCTTAAACATAATAATACATTATTCATCTGAATAATTTTCAGTATATCGTTGTCTTAGTTTCTTCAGGCTTATAGAAAAAAAATCAGAAAACTGCTACAGACTAAAAAGCTCATAAGTATTTAAATTTTATTTACAACAGTTCTGGATGTTGAAAGGATAAGACTTGAGATCAGAATGCAGTCATGGTTGATTCTGATGAAAAAGATCTTGAGGTTTTCAGACTTCTTTCTGCTTCTCTTCTTAGAGGAATGTGGTAGTCTGTTATGGAAAATTTTAATCTCTATCTGGAGTTTCTGCCCTACCTTTTACCATTCAGTTCCTAGACAAAAGACATATACCACCTTTGTATTTACAGTAAGCCTTAATCAGGACAAGAGCTAAGCAGATATCTATCCTCTATATTATTATGTCTTATTTCCCAGCCAATGATTCCCATTATATAATTTTCAATGTTTTGTCTGGGCTGCTCTTAGCTCCAATTAGCCAACCTACATGGCCATTACTTCATGACTCACCTATCCATGGTGACTTCCTTCTCTTTCACCTTTTTCCCTCCCCACCTCATGGTTCTCCTCTCCCCAAAGCCTAGGAACCCTAAACCCTACGTATGTCTCTTCTGCCCAACTCTTAACTGTTGGCATCTTTGTTCGCCAATCAGAAATAACTTGGAGGCAATGTCACATAGCATCATGTGGATCTGTGTGCAGACTTTCTCATCTCTGGGGCAATCAAGTCTAGGGGACCTACACATAACATTACCATATATATCAAGAGACAAAATCTCAACGTAAGTCTGATCTAGAATGGCCCTAGTAAGCTCATATATTTGAATACTCAGCCCCAGTTGGTAGAACTGTTTAGGAGGGGCTAGTTCAGTAATATTGAACTTAAGTAGTTTTCCTTGAATCACTTCAAACATCTTTGAACACTTTATTGATTTTTTTTCTTTTTTCTTTTGCTCAACATACCACTCATGGGACAAGCGCCTGTGACTCTATCCATTCTCTTCAGCGATCTTGTGATTTTCTTCCTGGACATACACATTTTACATAGTCGCCTGACTCATATTTCATCCCTGACTGCATGCTCTAGTCTACAATATCTATTCTGTATAGTCTTCATTGATACTACTGGTGTTCCTACAGGTTGTACATATCACTCACTGGATTATTACAGACCACTTTTAATTTGCCCCAGCTTTTTCTCATTATTCACCATACTGTCCTAAGATAGAGTCTATGGCATCTAGTGGGGGAAGGAGCCCACTTTGCCCTTGCTTTCTTCTCTTTCTTTTCTTTAACTTATGGTTTTGTTTTTTATTTTGAAATTATAATTATATAATTTCCCCCACTTCCCTCCAATACTCCCATTCATACCCCCTTTCTCTCTCTCTTAAATTCATGGGACATTTAAAAAATGTCTTTACATATATGCCCATGTTTTCTTCGCATGCTTTCAGGGCTTAGACAAGTTTACTATGATTTCTCTTCAGAGTGAACTCAGATCCTCATCATCTGGTGAAATGCCGGCTTTAACTGAGATACCATCCTGAGCCTTCTTGCCCTCTTCCTGATCCTTTGCTTGCCTGTTCTTATCTTAGCAGCCATGCTTCCATACTCAATTATTTCTTGGGCACAGAAAAAGCAGCTATACCAAAAGGATGGAGGACACCCTTCAAGAGTATTAAAAACTATTGCACTTTAATTTTTTTCTCAGTGATACATTACTCTGACCCAAGCAAATATCATTAGCAGGGTAAAGAGGCTGAAGTGGCAGTGCAAGCTGTATTTGAGAAGGGAAACAGAGCCAGAGCAGACAGATGAAGGCAAGTGTGAGAAGAGCTCTGAATATCAACCAAATAAGATGTCCTCGGATGATAGAGTTGGTAATAATTCAGACTGAGAAGGTTAGCGATAAAACTGATCCTTATGTTGACAGCATACATACTGCTCTTGGTGCCACTATACATGAACCGGCTTCTTTACAAGTTCATATCTCTGTTCATAGTTCTTCATTCTTCCTCCTTTTTGGTTTATATTTGCTTACATATTAAAATTGATTGATACGTATGAGGCAAGGGGTGAGATCAGACTTGGTAATCTTTTCTTAAAGCACACGTGCATGTGTTTTGGCTATACTCTCAATTAAGCTCAAGCCCTAGTGGTTTAATAACATAGAGGTTATCTTACGCTCATAAATAAATGGACCCTAGGGAGTGTTATGGTTGGCTTTGTGAAAGAATAAATGTGTGTGCTATAAAGAAGATATTTCTGTGCAGCCAGCCACTCAGGAATCAGTGCTTATAAAAATCTTCGTTCTCTCTAGCATAAAACTCAGGTACCTAGAAATTTCTGACTCAGAATTTTTTCAGGAAATTAATTCTAGTCATGTAACTGCGAGGAAAGACAATTGAGTTATTGAATAAATAGACAATCTGCGTCACAGTTGGTACAATCGATATATCTAGAATTAGCCAAGAAGGCTGAGCTATTGTGGTCTAATCTTGCATGCATCTACACATTGCGTGAATGTCATGGGTATATGCATCTTAAACACAAAAATTGGACCAACTATTCTTTAAAAGCATCATAATGTCTAATTGCACGCTATTTGAAAGCCTCCGTAGGACATCGATAGGCCATGCGTCAGTAAATTTACCTGATAGTAAATTTGGCAGCAGTGAGTCTTAATATTACATATGTGTTTGTTTTGCTCATTTTTCTTAAAAAGGAAGCAGAAAAAAAAAACATTAAATCACACTTGCCTGGAGATTCAAAAGTAAAGTGATTTGTGGGCGGAAGTGATTTATGCATCATATAAATAATATTTTTTCCGAGGCAACTGGAGGTAGCATTAAAAAGCAGTGTAGCCATGACTATTCTATCCAATTATTCTAGAAATTCTTATTGTCAGTAGATGCATTGCTAGGAAATTGAAGAATAAACAATAGATTTGCTTGCTGTTCACATGACTTGGGTTGCAATTTTTACAGCAATAATATCCATTTAAAGAAAAATTAAATTTCAAGTTAAAAAATATCCTGGGCTAAGTCTAATGAATAATGAGCTATCCAATCAACTCTCCTCTGACTGGGATGTGTTTATATCTAAATCATCCTCCGTTCTCACATTATCCTCAGTATTGCTGAACTGAGCTCTGGTCACTTAATAAAGTCCACTGGGAACACTCAGCATCCGATTATGCAGCTAATGAAATATAGGTCCCAAAGTATTTCTCTTATGGTCACACATTTAGAAACAAGGCCTAAGCTATTTTCTTAAAATATAGACCCAATATTTATTTCATTACAAGCTATTCCCAGAGACACTCTACATTCTTACAACCAGTATTATAGAATTTCTTCTCTGTTACAGATCACCACGATTCAGGCCTATAGTGCAGGCCTGGGCCAGTGTTTTGTGTGTTCAGAACCAAGAGATGATCTCTTTCAAAGTGGACTTTTTCCTTCTTTTACTCTTTGCAATTTTCTCTGCATCCAGTATTGTGAACCTGAAGTTAAATTACATCCCAAGTAGAACAGTAATTGCATTTGATGCCTGGAGTGGTGAACATCAATTAGTTACAAGTGTTCAAAAGGCTCCTGACTGGCAGGTTACATTAGTCTTGTATGAGGATTTTAAATTGCTTCGAAGGCATTTTCAATCATGTCAACAGGTGGCAAAACTTTTGAATGACTTCACCACTTGTCTCTGTCACCATTCCATTAAAACCCTCATTCATCTACATTGTGTTACAAAGCTCAGTGCTGGCACCTCTGAGCTAAAAAAAAAATGCTACTTCTTACTCTTTCGTTTTTCCTTTCACTCAAAGTCGTATTGTAATCAAGGGAGAGGCAAGAACTTCAACCGTTTGTAGGACAAGTTTCAATCAATGTAAGGAACAGCAGTGTCTAAAATTTTCATGGGCGTACAATCACCTGGGGATTCTGTGAAAATGCACATTACAGTTTAACAGGCATCGTAATCACCTTGACTCTGCATTTCTTGTTAGTTCTCAGGTGATTCTAATGTTGTATGTATGCCAACCAAATATGAGTGGCAAGGAATAATATCTTGGTAGTCTACAATGCGAAGGCTATCCACTCCTTTTATGACTCTCCCATGCCGATTAGTGGGATAAAGTCTACCTTGTTATTAACATGTATGCTTAAATATTTCTGAAGGTTTTTGGTTCACCTGGCATTGATTCATTTTTGATCAACCGCAACTCCTGGAAATAAACAGATTTTAGTAGTAGCCCAAGAGGAGAAGCCTAAAGTGGTTGGAAGCATGCCTAAAGAATAGACAAAAGGAAATATGTGTGCAGCAGAGTGAGATACGGAGAAAATAGTAGATTTTGGGATCAAGGTGGATATGACTGAAGGGCAAAAAGAGCATTCAGAATAGCAATCAGGGGAATGGCAGCAGAGAGTATATTGAAAAGAGAATATGAGATTCTAATATGAAATCAGGTGGACATGTTAATGATGTTCAAAGCTTAGTCTTTAACTTTGAATAAACATAATAGGTAGTTTTTGATGTTTAGGGTAGATCAAAGGCAAGCCTTATGCTTCAATCATATAGTTGACCACTGTGCCCTAGGTACCAACTGAAGTGGGTTGACTCTCGAAAGGGACAGTCATTGACAAACATTTTTAAAAATAACCATCCAAAAAGAGACCAGGTCTTGGATGATGAGAAGATCAGTGGAGAGTGTGAGAAGGGGTAAGAATTCCGTTAAATTTGAAGGTAAAGATAGACATATCTGGCTTTAAGTTAAGGTTAAAGCATAAAAAGAAAGGAAGGGTAAACATTCAGTGAATGAGATGCAGTGCTTTTTTTGTTTGGTTGGGTTTTTTTTGTTTTTTTTTGTTTGGTTGTTTTTTGTTTTGTTTTTGTTTTAGTAGATACAAGGAGAATCACAGGGTGAACATACCTGACTGAGAAGCATCAGGAACTGAATTGCAGAAATGCTCAAGTACTTTATAGACAATGTAAGTCATTGTGTCACATAGGTAATTGGAACTGTGGAGTTGGTATTCCAGTCGCAGGTTCTTCAGGAAGCTGTGGATTTGATGATGTCATCAATTTATTCACAGTTATTTAAGGACATGGATCTTACTGACTTCTTCTAGAGAAAAGAGAAAAGACTTAGGTGCTAAATCTTAATGCTTCAAAACTATTCAGAACACTGAAAAAAAGATAATGTGGAAATGTGATGTGTCATTTTCATCATTATCACTAATGATGAAAGTAAGAAAAAAAGATGGATTAAGTTATTCATGTTAGGCTATGGTCTTTAATCTTCCTAAAAATAGAAATAGTACCATGTAGATTTTTAAGGAAAGCAAAGATTAGGAAGTATAAAATATTATTAGAGATTCAAGTATAAAGAATTGGAAAAAGAATGCGATTTACTTGTAGAGAAATAGGCTACTTACCTCATAATCTACAAATTCATTTTAAACGATCACAGTAGCATACACTCACCAAACAAATGAAATATTAATAGACTTTAAAGGATGACTGTTGAGTACATGGTAGTTTAATGACTCCTAAAAAAATAAAACAAATGCTGTCAGCATATTGGAAACTTCTTCACTATCCTTTTATATCAATATTTTTATACTTGTTCATTCCAGAAATAATTCTTCTGCCCTGACTTACAGTCACCATTTCCTTCTTGCTCTCAGTAGTATTTCAGTGGTATTGCCTTCTTCTTGACACCAGGGGAACCTGTCAGTTTGCCACCTGGAAGGAAGCCCTCAGCAGGAGCTCTGATTTTTCCATGTTCCTCCTTCTAGACAAGTGGCAAATAAGTATCTGTTGTTGATCAGCCATCTAATCTGTGGTCCTTGGCTGCTATAGCTTAGACTGAGGTTAGCAGCCACATTCAACCGTGTCTTAAAATGTGCGATGCAGCTAAATATGTCAGTAATACAATACAGAGAACCAGGACTCTGTGCTCACAACATGAAGTGCTGGTTTATTCTAAAGGAAATCTTTGTTTAGAAAGGATACAGCTTTTAAACAACACAAAGAAATAACACTGTGGCTCACTGCAGGAAATTCACATCAAAACGTAGGAGACTTGAGATAATACTCTAACCACTGCTGATTCATTTCTCTCATTGTTTATACGTACCTTGTGAATCGTGGACAAGGATGATTTTGATGCACTATTTCCTACCTGGCTAGCCTGCAACCGACTAGAGAGACGGGCTGGCCTCAAACTCCCAGAGATGTACCTGCCTCTGCCTCCTTAGCTCTGAGTCTAAAGGCATGTGTCTCCTCTTTTGTAGTAGGAAAAGCCCATTACAGAAAGATAATCAAATTGCAGAGAACATCTGACTACAGCATGACCAGCCCCAAATGGTTCATCTTTAACATTCCTAACCACCTAAGGCTCAGGGACCCTTAAAGAAGAAGGGTGGGGTGAGGTCTACACTTACCAGGTCCATGGCACATGTAATAGCTTTGGCGTTCTGGTGGGAAGTGGGGCTATACTTGATCATTTTCTTTCTTTCTTTCTTTCTTTCTTTCTTTCTTTCTTTCTTTCTTTCTTTCTTTCTTTCTTTCTTTCTTTCTTTCTTTTTTTCTTTTACTGGTTATTTTATTTACATTTCAATTTAAATTTACATTTCCCAATTTTCCCTCCATAAACCTCATATCTCTTCATCCCCTGCCTCTATGCTCCCCCATCCACCTACCCACTCAGCCTCAGAACCCTAGGATTCCCCTGTGCTAGGACTTTGAACCTCCACAGGACCAAGGGGCTTTCCTCCCATTGATGCCAGATACAGCCATGGCCATCCTCTGCTACATATGCAGCTGAAGTCATGAGTCCCTCCATGTGTACTCTTTGGTTGGTGGTTTAGTCCCTGGTACAATGTATTTTTACTATTTTGATTTATTTCTAATTACTTATATAAATAAATATAAGTTTTATTTGTTTATTCTTTTTTGTTTATTTTTTATTTGTTGATTTTTTCTTTTGGAAACTATCATTGTGCTTTGTTTTTTAGAAAGCATTTTTCTTGTTCAGGTTTGAGGTTACTTACACTCAGAAACTGATTAACTTTTTATCTGATATTTTTGTCACCTCTTTTTTGCTGCTCTGCTTGGATATTAACATTGGGTCTTGTCTTATGTGCAGAAACTTGTACTATTTATATCTTTGGATCCGTATACACTTTCTTTTGGGATTTCCTTTCTTGCTTCTACCTAAGAAATTTCTTGTCTGATTACAGTGAGTCAAACATATTTTTCCTTAAGTAGATTGTAATATTTGTATTTAGCTCCTTACCTTAAATTGAGTTTATTTAGTGTGCTATCTTATAAAAAGAACAAAGCTACACTTTCTGTAGGTGATTGCCTACATCGACTAAACTCATTTAAAAACCCTTAGGTTGTCTATCTCCAAAACTACATTTTGGTATGATTTAAAATGTTATTTGTTTGTTTGTTTGTTTTCTTTCAAAGTAAACCAATAAGACTATGATCCCTCTATTGTCTGTATGGTACATTTAAATATAGGGAAGAATTTCCTACTACTATGAATGATCAAGAGACAGATCTGAGATTGACCAATGGTGTGCCTTTGTGCCTCAGGTGACTTATCTTTCATCTTTGATAGCATCCCTGTGGGAAAATCATCAGTTTACTTTGTCTTCAGTGTTACAGTAAGTTGGATTAAAGCATAAAGAACTTTCCCACAATCAGAGCTTTTCAAATGAGATTGACAATTGGAGGAAGCTGTAAGTTCCCCTTCATCAGCTGGCCGAAGAAAATAATAAAGCATGCTAACAATAGAAGCATTTTCACAGAGCCTTGGGCTTGAAGCCTTCAAGGTTCACTGCAACTGTAAAAGTCCATATTTGCTGAGTCTATCTGTAAGTACTTTCTTTTTTAACTGTATAAGGTTCATCCAAAGTAAAATTATTTTCCTTCACTTCTGAGCAGTCCTTAACCCGCAGAGTCAATCATTTGTTTCGTTTAATTAGATTTGAATGACCAAATTTGCATAGATTCTCATCAAGCTTAATGTCCTTACTTGCTGTACTCTTCGCAGCACCAAATGAGATCCTAAGGAATCCAATCTAAGCCCAGCAGAAGAGCAAGGCTGATTGAGAAAGATCCCAAGATGGCTATGAAAGTTAATATGACTAACTGGACTTACCCACCAGGGGCTCCATGCCATCCTGAAAGAAAATAAAAATGGTACCTACTTTAAAGAGAAGACAAAGACTAATCCATAAAACTCTACAAAAAGTTGCATTGAAAGTTGAGTTATAGCTCATTCATGCATATATTGAAGTAAAAAGTCAGAGTAAAAAAAAAACCAGAGACATAGAGATATATGATATTTTGATTTATAATTTTAAGACAGCAAGATTGGTAGCTGAATAAAGGATAACCTGACCCATTCATCCTGTAAGAGAAAAATTGCTGCTCCAAATAGACAAATGAGCATTATAAAGAGTGTAGAAGATACATTTAAGTATATGCATTAGAATTCAAATGCTTATTTTCCCTCCTTCTTTGAATAATAATTATCATTAACATTCAGCAACTTACTAATTATTCTTAAAACTACTGATAGACTCGCCTTCTGATGTGCTTATTAAGATTTCTTGGTTATAGTAGAACCAGACTGAGCCTTAAAAAAATTAAATCATTGAAGTGGGTGATTCTCTTAATGAAATTATAATACATTGATAGAAGTTCCTGTAGAAGAAAATGCACATGTTAAGCACATGTCTTCTAGGGGGTTTTTAAAAACCCCTTTTTGCTTTTAGGATGACTCTCAAGAGAGGTTTATTTTGAAATTCTGAGATTCCTGAAACAAAGAAACTGTCTTGAGGGTACAGTTTATTGTCCCTTTGGCTCCTCTCTCTGCTCTATGGTTGGCGACACATTCTGAGCTATTTGCACGACACACTTGGCTCACAGTTCCTGGAACAAATACAGAGGAATTTGTAATGACTGAGCATAATCTCACATGCTCTGCATGTATTTCCTTATTTGAGGAAATCATTTAGTACAATGTATTTACTAATGATAATTTCCATTGTAAAACACAGGAATACATGTACAAGGTATTTTCATACATTGGACAGAGCAGTGTTTTGGGAAACGGGTATCAGAGTGTCAGTTCAAACTGAAAATGATTTCATATTTTAAAAAAATATTTAACAGGAAGACAGAGATGTCATCATATGGTAATTTACTCAACTATCCAATGAGAGTAATTGCAATTACCCCAGTGGATACTGAAGAGAGGAAAAAATTAACCTAAGTACAGAATTTAATGCTAGCATTTTTGTTTCTTATTATTGCTTGGAGTTTAAAGAAACAAAATCTTCTGTTAAACTTAACAAAGGCCTGGAAACTTGACCTAATAGAAGCATTCAGAAAGATGATGCTCCAAAGGGTTGACCCTTCTTTAGACTGTGTACTTCCTAAGGAAGGAGACTGACTAGACTCCGTGTGTGTCTTTCTTTTGTCTACCTGTCCCATGATATCTCTTCTCTTAAAGGCAGGTCCTGGAAATCCCAGTTCTCCCTCTGGAGTTGGGTCATGGAGTCTAAAACTCTCCCCTAAAGTAAGCCTTCAAATCATGCAGGCTTGTTCTTACTCTTCCCATGAAACTCAGAGAGGGGTCATGACCCCAAGTCAAGCAATGCTATACAAAACTAAAAAAGAAAAATGTGAACAAACAGAACTTACTGGGGTTTCCCATTGCCTGAAGACAAATTATAAAACTCTAAAGTTCTAACTTTCTCTCATCAGAGTCTGAAGAAAAAGAAAAAGACAATTTCCTTTAGGTTTTAGTGTCTTTATTTCTAGAGATTCCCATATTATATAAAATTTGGCTACATAAATTTATTACACATTTCCTTTGTTAACCTGTCTTTTGCTATTCATTTGCCAGCACTGAGGCTTGTGATTGGTAGGAAAGAATTGAACATTTCACTACTATATTCTAGACAGAATAGAGACAACAGCCTGAGTTATCTATCAAAAACAATAGAGTAAATTTACCCAGGTGATGGTTGATTATGATATTGAGAGTTGGGTGGACCTGTTGCATGCTGGAGGTAGATGACTGAGGAAGATGGTCATAGGAGAACAGGATTCTTTATCATATTACATATTCCTCTTTACAAAATCTCTTCTCCAATATTCTAAAGTTGTACAATTGCATCCTTCTGATAATGTCAGATATGTGATCCTTAGAGAGTCAACTTATTTCAGTTTCCCAAACAAAACCACTACAGGAGCATAAAAGAGTAAATGAGCCATGTGGATATTATTTATTTATTTATTACTTTTTTATCTGTATTGTTTTTCCAGCCCTCTTCTGAATGTGTTACTACCTTTAATAACTCTTGGCCTTTGAAAACATGATGTGATATATCTGGAATGCACATTCCTCTTTTTCTTGCTCAGCTATAAACTCTCAGAAATATTCCATCCAGACATCGTAAACCAACTCCAACAATGTTAAACAATGTTGATGGAACCTTCTCCAAAGTTTCCACAGTGCTCAACTATGTTTTTCTCACCTTCCTCAAAATGCTTTTTTAAATGTCCTTTTTAACTGTCTCTCATTGCACTTTTCAGACTACACGGCCTACTTTGACTATTCTAGATCGCATGCTACCTAAGAACAAATACTGTATCTTACTCAGCTAGGACTTTCCTAACAGGTAGCATGCACAGTGTTTCTAGTGCATGATTTTGCTTGAGTTGATAGTTACAATCATTTTCATACAATCTCCTAAAAATAGGAGAGAAGCAGCTGAGGGTCTCTGGGCAGGAATTTGGAGATGATGAATAGAATTTAGGAATACTAGTTCTGAGAAGACACTATGGAAAGATGATCCTGGTGATTGGCAAGAGAGGTGGTAGGTAGTTTCCAGTGGTACAGATGACTCTCAGCTCTGGGGAAATCAAAAGCCCAAATGCCTGTTGTTTTTTTGTTTGGTTGGTTGTTTTGTTTTGTTTTTGGTTGTTGTTTCTTTGTTTGTTTTGCTTTGTTGCTGTTGTTGTTTTGTTTTAATCTGCTCTCAGAACAGGCTCTAGTTAAAGTCACCAAAATTAAAATTATCATTAACTAGAATTATATCCTTCAAAAATAATCACTAAAAACACTCACCTGGGGTCATAGTGAATTTATTATTTTTTCTTTCACATCCTTTTTACACTGTAGTTTATTTAACTAGTCTACACTGTAAATGTATGCACTTTTTATGCTGTGGCAGTTTAATGAAGTCCAAGCTTTAATGTTTCTTCCATGAAAAGTTGAAACAAATTTTATATAAAATTTTAAACCGAATATTAATTTTATTCATTATTAATTTAAAAGCCTATATTTTCCTCTTTTTCTTTTTTGAGTTTTGAGGCAGAAATACACCTGGCTCTGCCTCTCAAGTGCTGGGATTAAGGGCATGTACCACGACTGCCTGACTAAAAGTATGTATTTTATTAATGGAACATTTTATCCTAGGTTAGTTCTATGTTAGATCTAATTGTGAACAGGGAAGAGTCATGTTAATTTATATAGAAGGTCAAAATATGATGTCTGTCACTCGAGAGCCCTAATCCCAAGGGAGAGGAGTATGTTTATGTCATTTTTTTATGTAAGAAAAATACTGTCTCTGGTGTCTCTTTCTTTACCTTCTTTTAATAACTTTATTACCTTTTCTGTATCACAGATACGATTTTTAAAAGTTCACATGTGAAGTGACATGTGTTAGGTTATAGCTATCAAATGAAAACCAGTGGGCTTGAAAACTCTGCTGATAAATCACATATCCACTGAACAGCACCTTTCCTTGGTTGCTTTGTTCGCTACCAGTGGCCAAACTGATAAAGGCCATCCTCAGGAGCAAAACCTACTATTGGAAACAAGTCGATTTTCAGAGATTTGTTAGAACACAGGCAAGAAATTGGTATGGAGTATAAACAATGTATGGACTTTAATGGGTAGAGCTATGTATCTTTTAGTTCCTCACTGTTATGGTCAACTACCTATAAAACAATGTAAGTGAGGAAGAATTTGTTCTGGCTCATGTTTGAAGATGCAGTCCATCATAGTGCAAATATCTGGTAGTAGGGGTAGCTCGTGGCTCTGGTAGCATGATATTGCTTGCTTATTCAGTGGCAAATCAGGAAGCACAGAAAAAAAAATGGATGATATTTGGTTCACTGTTGCTTTTTTCTTTTTTGTAGTTTATTATTATTATTATTTTACTGAAGTGCAAGCTCATGGGAGGATGTCCCTTACACTCAGGGTAGATATTTCTCTTCCTCAGTTCATCCTAGCTACAAATCCTGTACAGCCCAACCCAGAGGTCTATCCTAATCTCCTAGGTGATACTGAATCTATTCAACTTGCCAATGAAGTTTAGCCCTTGTATGTTGTATCAGAAGGAAATATTGTAAGAAAAAAAATGTCTTGAAGGAATTTTTTCTGAAGCTGAATTTTAGACAAATAAGTGTTACCCAGTGAGACATTGAAGGGCTTACGCTAATGTGGAGATCATCAAGTGTAAGTGTGTGAGTGTGCAAATGTGTGAATATGTGTGAGTGTGCATGTTCATGTGCTTGTGCATGTGCATGTGTGCGTGTGTGCATGTGTGTGTGTGTGTGTGTGTGTGTGTATGTGTGAAATCTCTTTATAATACTTAAGTGGAAATATGCAGTGATTATTTGTTGGAGAGGATTCAGTAACAAACAATATTTAGGATTGTAGACCATAAAGCTAAGGTGACTTCCATTCCAAGTTTGGCTTAACATCCACTAACATCACAACTATGGGAAAATCAGGTGATAGCTTAAAGTATCATGTTTATAACTATTAAATATGGATTGAAATTAGACCTAACATTATTATTAAAAATTAACTTCAGTGATCATGCACAAGGCTGTTTTCCTGACCCAACTGCCTGTTGTATTGTGCTGGTTTTACTTCAAGACAGCAGCACTTCAGATGGTGCCTGGGATATAGAATAAATGCATTGACCATTCCCAAAATGTCAAGAAGCCCTATGTAATAGGAACTAAGGAATGCACAAATACAATTAGGAAATACAAGATAGAAGAGATAAAGCAAACAGGGCTAAGGATGGCAATGTGTGTTTGAGGCTGATTCTAGGAATAGGCTCAGAGTAGAACCAAGGGTAGAGTGCATTCAAAATGAATCCTCTAGAAAAGGAAAGTTTATGGAATTCCTGAAGCTCACTAAACACAGCAATCAGAGGGCTGGATTCTGGGTTGTCCTATACTTAGGTGTTCTTGCCAGAGTCAATATGATGGACTCTCCCATGGTTTAGATTGGTCAAGTAGGATAGATATCACTTGACATAGGAGTTTGTTCTTCTGGTGTCCCCTTACTCTCCTGTCCTCCATCAGTGACATTGGAGTTACTCTGTCTCTCATGGGGATGTTCTAGCACACAGACCAACAGCCTTTCCCTGGTACACGCCTGGTGCAAGCTGTAGGTGTTCTCCCTATTTAGATACGTCTCAACACTAACTCTAGTGCTGCTGCTGCTATTAAAACACAAGACAAGTGTGGCATGTTAAATGGGAAGATCTGATCTGTTTCATGCTATTCTGGACTAAAGTTTCTAATTAGACTCCGAGAAGGTGACAACGCTGTGGGTGTGTGAAGCTGCCTTCTTGCAGCTGGGTATGTCTCCGTCTTACTTGCCAGCCCGAGGAAGCTACGCTTTGCTTTGTTAGTGCTGCAAGACAGATACATCCTCAGGCTTCCTGTTAGCAGCTGGCCCTGTGGCCAATGGTCCTGTGCGCTCCTCTTGCTGATAACAGCAATGTCTCAAGAAAGCTTTTCAACCTCAGCCAGAAGAGTTTTCCTATCACCAGAGACCATCAATCATAAAATACCAGTTTCCGACCTTCCACTGCATTCTACAATATGAAGAATGGAGGGAGGGTATGGAGTTGTATTCTTGTGAAAAAGGATGGAGACTTGGGGTAAAATGGGAGCCAGGGATTGGAAAGAGACGAAGGGGTTTAAATATATAAGGAAACGTAAATTCTGTGAGTTGGTGCTGATTCCAGGAAAGCAAAGGAAATAATCAGCACAGAGACTCATCTTGTAGTATTGCGTTTTCTTTGCACGCTTGGCGCAGTTTCCTCTCATTGTCCCAGCATTTGTTTCTCCTTACATTTATATTATTCTCTCTTGTGTTGAAACTAAGAGTAACAGAAACCAATTGGTATGGTTTTGTACTGTACTATCTTTGAAGAGTGAATGAACGTCAGTCATTAAAATAAGACTCATAGAATGGACAGAGAGAGATTAGAGGTAGAAAACATCAATGGTTAGCGCACACGAATCATAAGAGGAGGATATAATGGTTGATAAATATGAGACAGAAGTCTGGACTTATAGGTTGGGGAGTACTCAACATAGGAAGAGTAATATTAGAGATTCTATAATTTGTCATAGTCTAAGCATTTTTGCTCCACAGTTACACAAATTCATAAAATAAAACCTGACACTTCAATTTGATGATATTTGGAGAGAAAATCTTTGAGGAATATTTAGGTGGTAAGGGTAGAGGCCTCAGGATAATGATTAAACGGCACTGTAAGAAGGCACCTTTGGGAGTTTTAGCTAATCTTCCATCTTTCCCTACCCAATGCCTTTCCTTTTGCCTGTCTTTCCCTGGCAGATAAAAGAATGGTAACCATGTTGAACCTACCAAAAAAAACAGTCTTCACTAAAAGTTGAATCTACTGCTGTCTTGATATTTTGTCCAGAACAATAATAAAATCCTGATTTTTGGATCCACCAAGTCTATAGCATTTTGTGGCAGTTACTAAGATTTAACCAGAGTTTGTGTCAGTTTCACAGTGTAATAGAAGCCATTCCAGAACTCTCCTGGCTTTTCGGAGTCAGAATGAGAGGAAGAGGTGAAGAGAAGTCATTTTCTTTTCTTTCTTTCTTTTTTTTTGTTTTGTTTTTGTTTTTGTTTTTTCGAGTCAGGATTTCTCTGTGTAGCCCTGGCTATCCTGGAACTTACTTTGTAGACCAGGTTGGCCTCGAACTCAGAAATCTGCCTGCCTCTGCCTCCCGAGTGCTGGGATTAAAGGCGTATGCTACCACCGCCCAGCGAGAACTCAATTTCTAAAAAAGAAATTAAATATATTAATTAAAACCCACCTCCATGTTTACTATTATGGATCTTGTTAATTATTTTCTAATAGCACATTCACAGAATTTGGGCAATAAAATACATTCTGCAACAAACTCTCTGGCTTCTGCCACTGTCTGTTTTGCAATACTTATTTCCTTTTATGAGTATTGTGGATAATTTTGCTTTGTCTTCCCAGACTTCCAAAGTTTCCATTGTAAGTACAGAGCTTCTGGGAGAGGTGTATTTTTTTAAAAACCAGAAATTTGGCCTGTTAGTAGCTATTTTTCTATGTATAATTGTCATGGTATCTTAAGCCCTAGGCTGACTATTGTAGTTTTGCCTCCTAAAGATGAGTGGTTTTCCTTCTGAGATGTCCTGTTCACATTTATGCAGTCAACATAAATACACATCAAATTGTTTACCCTAGAAATAGCAAAGGAGGGCAGAAGGGGCGTCTTGCTGCTGTGCCAGTCATATTTGAACCAAGAATATCTGCAGTAATCCTGACCTTTAGAGCATCCATCATTCTCCACAGTCATGCTCAAAACAAACTTGCCACCAAATGTCCTATGGATGCAGCTGGAGAAACCGCCGCAGGGCCTGGTGAAGTCTGTATCCAAATGCTAACATAGCATGGCGAAAGGAGTCAGGGCTAAAAAATTGACTGGCAGAGGTCTCCAAAGAGCACGAATTTCCTACCTTGCTATGCAGCAGGTGCACGCATTGGATAGGAATAAAGTCATCTTCTGGTGCCAGTGAAAAGCCTGGCCCCCACACTGCTAACAAGGCATTCTGTCCTCCCTTCCCTCCCGGGAATACCTCTTAACCAAAGAACCCAGACTGCGGTTGTACCAGATAGAGCCTGCATCGTTTGGAAGATTTTAATTACCATAGGCATGCCGTGGGACTTCAGGCAGGGATGACTTAGCTTCTAATGCTGTAAATTTAATTTTCCCGCTGAACACCTGCTAAAGGACTATCTAAATGATTGGCCAGTGTGAAATCCTTCACGCTGGAAGTTAGTGCAGCATTTATTCTCATGGAGACATGTGCCTTAGGAAGTCTACCCTGGTCTACAGAGCCAGAAATGCATTTCTTGAAGAAGTTTATACAGGGCTGAGACTCTGTAGGCTAAAGGAATTATTCAGTATTCGTAGGTGGCATACATTAGTCACAGGACTGATAAAATGTAGGACAACTTGATAATTTTTTTTATGCTACATTTCATTTATCTCCCATTTAACTATCATAGAGGTGAAATGACCAAACATGGTGATCACACTTGTATCCCCCAAAACCACTCATCACATCCTCACTGACAAACTTCATGAAGTCTGGTAATTAATTACTAGGTAGGAGAAGCAAAACTCCCTCCTACTTCAGAATAGGACAGAACTTCCATATAATCTAGGAGAGTGTTTTACATTTGTTCATCATAAAAAATAAAAATCACAGTATATAAAATGTGATATATTGCTAAGAAAAAAAAACTTGAAGAGAGAATCATGGGAAGGTTAGGTTATATATTAAAAATGGCAATTTGCTAGGCAACTCAAATGAATACGTGTTGTTCCCCCCAAAGCACATTACTCTGCTAAGTTCACTTGTCTTCTGAAGTTAAATCATGAGAGGGTGCTCCTGAGAGATGCTCTTAGAATGTTGTAGCACCTATCAAATACCTGCCCTCCCATGCCTAAGGTTTATGGAAAGACTGGTAATAAATTTATAAACAAGAAAAATGAATCATTGAGAAGCTCAAAACTAATAACCAACAGAAATTAGTGATTTTTAGGGTACATATGCCAGAGGAAGTAGGCAAAAGATTCTTGTTCCTATTTCAAGATGTGTTGATGTCTGCATTACTGAACAAAAGTTTTAGCTCCTAGAAGGCTGTGAACCTATTCTTATAGGAAACTGTCATCACCAAGATGATAAGAAATAGTATGTTCTGAAGCCAGCTATGAGTGTCCGTGTTCCCCCAGAAAACAGATTCAGGCTAATCCAAATTCCATGATCCAGTGTGGCAGTGGTTTGATTTAGTGTTTATCATAACAGAACAAAGAAATTCATAAATCAAAACACGCTTCAATTACATTGGTGGAAAGATCTGGGCAGGTGGGTTATGGCTGGTAAAGGATGAGAAACCTTTGCTACAGACTCAGATGTTGTCTACTGACATTCTTAGTCTTTGGATTGAGGAAGCTAGAATTTTCATCCATCCCCCAAGGGTTACCTCTGTCCCCCAAGGGTTACCTCTGTCCCCCAAGGGTTACCTCTGACAGTCACAACGAGGTTAGATCGGGCACAGAGGAGAACGGGGGGTGGCTCTTCAGGATGGTAAAATGTCCACCATCGATCATAACTAAGCTCTGGATCTGAAGCATTCCAGGGTCTCCACAACCACTGACATTCTGATCAGTTAACAAGCCAGGTAGACGTTTCCTGGTAAGGTGGGGCTTCTGTCCAGGAACTTTAGATGTTTTACCATGATAGCAGGGTTAATATCAGGGATGAAGCACCGATTATGTAAGTATCTCCCAACAGAAAATTAGAATTATTAAATGATCATATAGAGGAAGAAATAGAAATTATGTGTGTAGGATCAAGTGATGTAGACACTGAAAAGTGGTCAGGTTTCAAGTTCTGAACCTGACTAAGAAAAGGCTGTGAGTGCTAAGATCATCTATAGTAAAAAAGGAACTTGTGTGTGTGTGTGTGTGCGCGCACACACACACACACACACACACACACACACACTTTGCTTTTAAAAGGTCATTTGATGGAGCCACAGCTTTGTGTTTATTGTTTGATGTCTATCTCCTTGGTTTCTGCATTAAAATGCTTTTAAAACTCAGCATTTATTTGTATTTTACCTTAAAGTTTATTATATTTCTTCTTCATTGCTCTTATTAAAGTCTCTTTTTCCTTTCTTATTTCCAAAGTCACTAAACTGTTTCTTTGTAAAGAAAATAGAAACTAGTTGGATTCCTTTCAACTTTTTTGGGTCTTTAAATAAAGCTGGTGAATGGATTTTGAAGTTGTTTATTCATGAACAACTAAATTCTGTATTGTCTGCTGAAATGACAACTCTGGTTAATTACAGACAGCTACTTTCCTTCTGGGAGTAGAGTATGGTAACAAAAATTCCTCACAGCCGGGTGTGGTGGCGCACGCCTTTAATCCCAGCACTCAGGAGGCAGAGGCAGGTGGATTTCTGAGTTCGAGGCCAGCCTG
>NC_034598.1:66748441-66762308 GCF_900095145.1 Mus pahari
AAAAAGTTCCTCACAGGGGCAATTTTAAGAATTCCTTGTTTTTACTGATTATTTTTATTATGCAAATGTATAGGGTGAGTGTGGTAATTTAATAACCCTTCATGGTCACACGCTGTAAAGGAATTATGCCTGTAGCACATGTTTTTCTATCAATGGTCATTTCTGTCTTCCTTATGTTTGACCTTCTAAGGTCTTCGGTGATCTAAATCTAAATGATCACCACCAGTTCTCATCACAAATGCCAAATGAAATTATGGTCTCTAAAAATGATGTTTTCTAAGCTTTCAGTATCTCATAAATCTCTGATTTTTCTTCATCCTCTGCCTGGAAAGTCTCTCTTCACATCAATTTAGCAATCACCTTGCCTGCCCCATCAACACTCTCCATCGTTTCCCCAGCAAAGCCTGCTACAGAGGGGTGGGTATAAGACTTGAGCTTTAATTTCTGATTCTGCATGTTCTCTAGCCATGTCCTAAAGAAGCTGTGAGCCTTTAGCATCCCACTTTTAAAGCAAACGTTTGTCATAAACAAGTCTGGCAGATGGCCACAACACCTGGGACAATTAAGCCCCAGGGATGGATGGGTAGTTTCTAAGGCAGGCAGCTTTTTCCATCTGCTCAAATGGCACTTGTGGATTAGGCAAACTGGCATTGACTGCCAGGGATGTGAGCATCGCACAAGCTTACTTTTCTGCCCCCTGTATACTTCTTGGCTGTCTCTCCAAAATGCAACCCAGCGGGGAAAATATATACTTACTGGCATCTACATCTGTTAAACTTCTGTACATGGATAAGCTGGCCCCGGTGAGCTTATCATGAAGAAGCCAGTTCCAACAGTTTTATGGGATTCCACTCACATCTTTGGTGCGTGGCTTATTATGATTTGTTCTGTTGCAGAGCGTTTCAAAACCAGAATTAAATGCAAAAGGACAAATTAGCCCATTTAAGAGATGATGGTGGGCCATGGAACAGATCGTGGCAACCGACATTCTGAGTTAAACCTCCCCTCCAAATGCCCCAATCCCACCCCCCCCACACACACACACATAGAACTCACTAATTAATTTTGCATCATGGAACTCTACCAAACTGATAAGAGGAACTGGAACCCGGCCTGTTATTTTGAAGGTTTGCTTCTTATGAGAAAAGCCATAGAAAATACTCTTGACTTGGGCAGATTTTTTTTTTTGTTGCTTTGTTTGTTTGCTTCTGTGTTTGAATGACAGCAAGTCGGCTAGTTCAGGGATGTTCCCAATCCCTCCAAGTTTTAGCCACGCTGCAATGTGAAGTCACTGCCAAGTTTTCAAAAATGAGCCTGGACTGCTATCCCTTTTCACCGCTGCGCCTCCTCCACGGCAGATGGTGTTCAGTTGCGCAGGGGACACAGCTGAAACTGCTCAGTGGAAGTGCCATTCCGTGGCTCGGGTTTTGTATGCCCTCACTGTAAAGAACTCAGATGCAGAAGAGTAACCATTTGTTCATCCTTGTCACTCCTGCAGCAGCAGCAGCAGCAGCAGCACCACCACCACCAGCAGCAGCAGCAGCAGCAGCAGCAGCTGTGTTGGGGTTCACCCCATTTCCCCCACAACCCTTAAAGCCAACCCCAGCCTGCATGCATCACTTCTAGGCTCCAAATCTTTTCTTTGTAAACATCCCTTGGTTGTGAACACATTGCTTCATTGTTTTTTTTTTTTATTTATAATTCCTAACATGTGTTTTTGGTCTTTAAGTGCTTTTCTGTCTAAAATGTTGGAGAACTCCTATAGAAGAATACCAAAAATGCCATGCCAGGAGCCACCCCTTCAAAAAGCTGGTGCAGCACAAACAGCAGACGTTTGGGTTGAACAAGTTTGACGCTCACTTTATCCTTGACTCTCGTTCTATTTTTGAGCATTTATTTGACCTCTGCTATCTACAAATGGAAACGGTCTTCTCCATGTCTGGAGAACTGAAAGAAAGCAGATCTCTGCTTTCTGTGTTAGTGACAGTGACTGTGGACATTTCATTGTAAGTTCCTAACCGCTGCGAGTTTAGAGCAATGGAGTTCTCCTTGAAGACTCCGTTGCTCCGCCTCCTGAAACAGACATTTCTAGAGCTCTTCTTTTTCTTTGGGCCGATGGCTAGAAATAAATATAGAAATGGTCCTGTAGTTTGAAACTACATTCTGTTGTATTTTCTCATCCTCATCAAAGCAATACATTTTCCTTTAAGTTTTATCAAGCACAATTTTAAATTGGTTGTGTTCCACCCATATTGTTTGATTATAGGGATTGTCAAAGGCTTTGTGAGACTACTGGTTAAGGTGGGAAACTGTTGGGGGTTGGTCTGGTGTTGCTATGTATTCAAATGCTAAATACTGGCCCCCCAAGATCTAGTTGCTCTGTAAGGAGCAGATTCTCCTCCACACCAAGTGATGATGTGTAAACCTTGTTCTCCATTTTAAAGATATAGATTAAATGAATGTGCTAAAGTCAGTTTCTGGGGAGAATAGAAGAGGCAGAGTTTTAGCGACCAGGCTTGTAGGTCACAGAGAAATACCACGAAGAAGAAGGAGAGTGGAGGAGAGTGATGGAGGAGGAAGACAGAACGGGAGGTCTACATTAGATGTGATGGACTGGGAGCACATACATGAATGAAATGAACTCTGAGGACATGCTAATGGAACAGAAGTAACCTGGGAGAGATTCCAACAGCAAGTACTTGGGTAACACAGCTAGGAAGTACACAGTTTAGGGAATAAAAATATAGATTAGGGATTATCTCCCAATAATGGTGCTAGAGCTGATTTAAAACAAAACAAAACAAACAAACAACAACAACAACAACAACAACAACAACAAACCCAAAAAACATAGGACTAGGACTGTGCCTTGATTACTGGGGTCTTGTCAGGTTCTATTAATAACTAATAGAGTTTATTAAACTCCATTATCAGGAACCAGCGTGATTTAGTTTACTGATCACCACAACTGCTTACTAGCTGTGTAACTTTTAGTAACTTTTTGGTATGTCTTCTTATTCCAGTTTCCTCATTGTTAATAAGAACATGTTATGGTGCTTCTTATACCAATTATGGGGTCATAATGCACAATAAATCCATGTAGCATTTGAAAGTATGTTTGTTAATGTTATCAAATATTTCTTTGACTATTGGAACTCCTCTCAGGACATTCTTTTCATGTTACACCCAGAACAAAGCTTTTTTTTTTTTTTCCAATTTTTTATTAGATATTTTCTTTATTTACATTTCAAATGCTATCCCAAAAGTCCCCTATACCCTCCCCCCCACCCTGCTCCCCTATCCACGGACTCCAACTTCTTGGCCCTGGAGTTCCCTGTACTGGGGCATATAAAGTTTGCAAGACCAAGGGGCCTCTCTTCCCAATGATAGCCAACTAGGCCATCTTCTGCTACATATGCAGCTAGAGACAGGAGCTCTGGTTAGTTCATAATGTTGTTCCACCTATAGGGTTGCAGACCCCTTCAGCTCCTTGGGTACTTTCTCTAGCTCCTCCATTGGGGGCCCCGTGTTCCATCCAATAGCTGACTGTGAGCATCTACATCTGGTTTTTGCCAGGCACTCGCCTAGCCTCACACGAGACAGCTATATCAGGGTCCTTTCAGCAAAATCTTGCTGGTATATGGAATAGTATCTGAGTATAAATTCTTAGGCAAGTGGATGTATCTGGAGGATATCATCCTGAGTGAGGTAACCCAATCACAAAACAAGTCGCTTAATATGCACTCACTGATAGGTGGATATTAGCCCAGAAACTTAGAATATCCTAGATACAGTTTGCAAAACACAAGAAAATCAAGAAGAAGGAAGACCAATGTGTGCCTACTTCATTCCTCCTTAGAATAGGGAACAAAATACCCATGGAAGGAGTCCAGAGACAAAGTTTGGAGCTAAGACAAAAGGATGGACCATCCAAAGACTACCCCACCCAGGGATCCATCCCCAGAATGAATCTTCTTTGTTTTAGCTCTTCATTAGCTTTACATCAGTTCCCCCCAAAGGTCTTGATGTCCATTTGATTTTCTTTATTCAGGCTGCAAAGTATTTTTTGTCTTCTTCTGGACATCAGCCTGATTTTACTAATAAATTCTGTATATTGGCAAGCCATCCTGGGTATCTACTATATCTTCCTTTTAATCTTTTGTACCTTTAGGATCCACTGCTCTTAAGCCAGGCCTGTTCTATTGCATTGGTCCCTGCTTCGTTTTGCTCTTGTTCTAATTCAGAAATCCTATTGAAAATTCCTCTTCCAAAACAAACAAACAAACAAACAAACAAAAAATCTTTTCAAGTGCTTTTAACCTGATCGTTCTTTTATTCCCTGTGACTTTAGAACAACTATGTTTTGTTTCCTGCCATTCCTGAAGCATGGCAGCATCCATCCATCTCAGGGCTATTGCACCTGCGTTGCTTATGAACTGAAAATGATGCTTCCAATATAGACAAAAACATGGTTTATGCTCTCCTTCATTAGGCTCTCCAAATATCACCAATATAAAGGGTCACTCTGTCACTTTCTTATGGTTGCATTTTTCTATATTTTTTCCCCCTGATATATAGTTCTGAGATTTACTGGTTTGCTGCTGGTCTCCCCTTTTACAGGGAAGAGCAATTGTCTGTTTTGTTCTTTTATCTATATTCCCCAGTTCCCTATCATAATGAAGTCTCACTAAAAATTTCTTGGAGAGATTAATAAATACCCTCTAACCAACCACTTTCTACCAGAAATAATCCTAGATTTTGTAAGAGGCCTTGTGCCTTAAAGCAAACCATATACCCTATAATAAAACTGCTCTAAATTCTCAAGCACTGTCTGAATGAATCTCAGTACATTTTCTCTGAGCCTTCATCCCCTTATGTGTTAAATAAGTTTAGCAATAGATATTGTGAAGGCTAACTTGATGTGAGAACTATGTGCCCAGTTATTTGATCAAATGACAATCTACCTACTATTGTGAGGGTGTCTCTGAGATGTCATAAATCAGTTTATTCTCTGTAGTGTGGGTCATCCCCATAATAGTACATTGAATATTTTAAGAGGATAGACTGAGGTGTCCTGCAAGAAGCAATTCTCCCTCAAATCTGTAACACAGAGCTTCTGACCCAGCCTCCAGCCTCTAATCTCCAGATGTCAAAGAAAACCTCAATATCAATACTTTTCTAAACTTCTACATTACTGACTTGGTCTACAAATTCTGAT
The DNA here is from genome assembly GCF_900095145.1 of Mus pahari. Lineage (NCBI taxonomy): Eukaryota > Metazoa > Chordata > Mammalia > Rodentia > Muridae > Mus > Mus pahari. Next base: position 66,753,660 of record NC_034598.1, read on the forward strand.
CTTGACAGTCTGCAAAATCCTGTCTGTCAGTTTCTGGAAACCAATCTCATTCCTACCTTTCCATCTTACCTCTCAACTCTTAGACTGTGTCAATATCTCTCTAGTCTGCTTTCCTTCCCTCCTTATTTCCTTCCCTTGTTTCATCCTTTTTTATCTATCTATCTATCGATCCATCTATCTTCATCCATACATGTTTTATCATGTTGATTCTGCTCTAAAGAATCTTAATTAAACAATATTGCTTCATTGAAGTCAGGATTAAATTAGAATATATATATTTCTAATATATAGAATTTGTATCATCCTAATATATACTATATTCTATATATGTATTCTATATTATTAATATATTTATTCTTGTAATATCCTATGTATATAGAATATATTCTAATATAACCTATATACAATATGTATTAATAATCTGTATATTATATACATATTTTACATCCATTGGATAATATGATTTATTATTACATGATTAGAACATTCTTTAGTCAGCTTAATAGCAGTTCTCAATAAGAGCGTGGTGAACAAATCAAAAACTAATGCCCACAATTGATGTCCTTTGAATGAAAATAATTCCAATAATAATGCTCATAAAACTTACAAAGCACATTTCATTACTGAATATTGTTTGATGTGGGATATATAGAACATTGCATTTTTTGTAAAGGCCTAAGAAAGTTGTATACATATACTAAGTGAAACATTGAAAACACAAACTAGTATTTCTTATTTGTGAGTGAGCAGATGCAGAATGTCAGATCACTCTGTGACTCTTGTTTGCAAGGCTCATTTTCTACATCTGAAAAGCTTTTTAAGGATACCCCAAAAGCTCGTTAACTAATAGGATCAATGGCCTTCTGTTGGGAAAAAAAGCTTGCCCTATCTAGATGTTAAGTATTCTAGTTCATATGGAAATAGAATGACAGAGACTCTTGAGCATTTGAAAATTAAGCACCCAGTTCTTAAGAATTTACAAATGCAGATGGTGTTCTGTTGAGAATGTGTGATGATTCAAGGAACAGAAAAGACTGAAGCAGTCAGGGCTTCTTGAATCACAGCACATCAGCATTTGCTCTGAAGGTACACAGCATACAGATTTGGAGACTTGTCAGATAAACTCTTCTTTGGAGTTTGCTTAAAGATACAACACATCATCAAGAGGCAGACCCAACATGTATTGCTGAGCAAGCACGGGCAAAAAAGTATTGAGGACCAAGGGTGGGCCACTGATCTAAGCCTCTGCACTAAAAAGCTGTTGGGAAATGGAAGGGCATAGGAGTGACAGTGATTTTAAGGACCAAATGACTTAGCTGGCATTGTAACAGCTTCAAGGGTATATAAGAGTCCATGATTTGCCAAAAAAAAAACAATTCGCTGTAGAGTAATACCCGGACAAAAATAGTATGTAATACAGAGTGTTTTATTCTGCAAAGTCCAACATGCTAGGGTCTCCCATTGCCAAGATAGATATCCAACTGAGCTTGTAGGCTTGATTTAATGAGCATTGGGGGAATTCAGGGGTAGGTGACCTTGTCTTACTCTGTCTCTTAGGGACATTTGAAAGCTATTATCAAGGCATGGGGTCTGGAATCTGTTGTTGAGGGATTCTGGGATAAGTGACTTTTTCTCGCTCTCTCTCTTCAGGGCATTCCAGAACTATTACTTCGATTGAGGGATGGAATCTGTTGCTGACCCATTCATTGTCCTTGCTTTAGGCTGAGTGGCTGGGCAGTTTCTGAGAAGCTGCCTAAAGCCTGGGTTTTTAGGCCTACTCTCTTGAACTGTCACTTTGAAACCTGTCATGGAGCCAATCTGTGTCATCAGGTATAAATAGTTCTTGGGAAGAAATTTTATTTTTTATCTCCATTGACATGTTTTCTATGGTAGAAACCTTAAAATTCAGCAATAATTCTAATAATCTCCTTGCCTTAACTCAGGGCAAGTTTCTCTCTGTGTTTCCAACGTCCTGAGTTGATAGTAGGGTCTGAGTAACGAGAATGAATAATGACAAGGTATTTGTTAATTAGAATTTAAGTCTGTCTAGAACAGGAAAAGTTTTTACTACTTTTAAAGGCACTTATGTTACCAACCTACACACAGGAATAACTACATCTTTAAGCATTCCAAATGCTTACTTAAAATTCATTTCAACATTTCTATATTGCATTTGTTTATTTCAGCAGCTGCTATAGGAAGTCTTCTAGTTCTGGGGGGAATTTTAGCTACAAAATAGGGAGGAATGCCTAGAATTTATTATTTTTTTCCTCAGTGTTTGAGATGCAGCCAACTCAGAGAGACAAGTCTAGATGGGCTCATGCTGTTATATCAATCCACTTATTTATTTATTTAGTCATTAATTTATAAACATTATAGAGAGTTTGGCATTGATGAATAGGAGATATCCAAGGGAAATTAATGAACAAAAATTATGAAAATCCAAGCCACTTGATGATTCTCACTTCCAGAGGGAGGATTTTGGGTTCCTTCTACAGCAAAGTATTTTGAACCTGTCAGAAACCAGGTAAAATGACACATGAGGAAACAGACTGAATCATTTGTTTAGAGGAAGGAAAGAGATTTTTTTTTAAAGATTTAATTTATTTTTATTTATTTGAGTACACTGAAGCTATCTTCAGACATAGCAGAAGAGGGTATCAGATCCCATTACAGACGTTTGTGAGCATGTGGTTGCTGGGAATTGAACTCAGGACCTTTGGAAGACCAGTCAGTGCTCTTAACCAATGAGTCATTTCTCCAGCCCAAGATCCTTTTCCTAGAGCAGTGTGGCTGTCAAAAGCAAGCATTTGAAGTCCACAGAAAATGTAGGTTATGTCTTTAAAATGCTTGCACATATACAAAGTGCACTAAATAATAAGTTTTGTTCTCACAGCTTGACATGTGCCTGGCATGTCCTTTGATCATAAATGCCATCCATCATGTTCTCTAATATACCTCCTTCCTCCTCTATACATCCCACAGTACCATTTACTTTCACGTCTCTCACCCATATATGAAGGATAATCCGTCATACTGATCTTTGTGGAAACTAACATTTCACTTGACACGATGATCTCTAGTTCCATCTGTTTCCCTGCAAATGACATCATTGTGTTTCCTGGATGGCTGAATAAAATCTCATTGTGTATATCCACGTTAGAAATGAATCTGCTTGTTTATCGATGGCACCACAGGCTGATTCTAGAACTTGTGTTCTCCAAGGGCAAAGTATTTTAGAGTTATTTACCAGTGCCTTTTGGCATAGTCGGTACTTTTTCAAGTTGGGTGTTTCCATAGTTTAAAGAAGATCAGACAAGGACGCACGATGCTGAGAAGAAAGATTTCGGCAGAGCTTGAGGGATCAGCCTTAGTCAAGTGGCTTTAATATGAAAACTCCAACCACCAAAACACTTGCCCAGTGCTAGCAACCCTTTATTGTTTTCTTTCCCAGTAAAATGGAACTTGCTACCAGTGACTTTTCTTTCTATATGCAGGAGCCTAACAAGCCTTCAAAATGATACAAACTATTTGATATACTACAAAACAGGTCTCCGCATGGGTGATGTGTACATTAGAGCAAATGAAGCTTTAAGCAAATGCAAGACTATTCACCCCCCATTGCATCCCTTTAATTTTTACATCTTGAAGTTACGTGGTTCCGTTCTTAGATGACTCTTGTGCCTTTTTAACAAATTCTTGTCACCCAAGTTTTAAAAATGTCAAATTGGATTGGGAGGAGAAAAATTCATGCCCTTGCTCATTTTTTCAGTCGTTTAACTTTGTGAAATGTCAGGTGCGCAGCTGATTATTGTGCTCTCAAATATTCCCTGTCTTAGAAATAATGCTGTGTGTGTGTGTGTGTGTGTGTGTGTGTGTGTGTATGCATAATAAATGCATGCCTATACAGAAACCACCAAATTAGTGATACCTAAAACACGTAAAAACGTTATCTTTGTAGACCGTTCTCTGGTTTACAATGACACTTGTAATTTTGCTGCCATTAAAAGGGCAGCTCTTCTGGCAGCGCTCCAGGTTGGTAGCAAACGCGCTGGCCACAGGTTTCCTGATCCTGATCTGCTTGCTAGTGAGACCCCATAGCAGCAGAGGCCATTACCAATAAGGCTGTGAGAAATGGTCAGAGATTTTAGAAACCCTAACATCTGTAGCATAAATTGACTCGCACGATTACAGAAGACTAAACTCCAGGTAAGATCGTTAAGTGACATTTTTGAAAAGAGCGTTCTTATTCAAAGGATGCATTCTAGCACAAAGCAGAAAAAAAAAAAAAAAAAAAAAAAGATCTCTGCTGTTCTCCTTGGTGCCTCTTGCTACAGAGTAAACAAAGTTAAATGTTTAATTTTATGCGTTTAATTACTCTAGTTCTACATTTCATTGTTTTGAAATAGAAAAGGAATTGGGCATATCTCTCTAATGCTCACTACCTTTTAATTGTTGTGCTGTTCTACTATCTTAATTTGTCCAACACAGCTAAAACAAAAAGATGTATATGAAAATAGCTCACATCATGTTATGTGAACATACAATATTTTCATTCCAACTCCATAAAACCATTCTTAGACTCATGAAGGCGAAGTTAGGCAATGACCTGTTATTATTACTGTTCTACTTATAAAGGAAATTTTTAACTTTTTACAACATATAAATTTTAAGTTTAGTTATACAAGCTTAAATAAACAATAAAGTTCTTAAAACTCATTTTCAACCAAGATGAAGGTCATATCCAGGACAATTTGCTTAATTAAAAACTTTTAAACATCATTTGTTGTTTAGGCCAGACCCTTTAATGTATCTATATTTGTAAGATAACACAACTCCTTAAGAAAAAAAGAACATTGTTTTCATAAGAGATTTTCAAAAACACAGACTCAGCAGTGTGAAAGGATACGGTAGGGTAGATAAATAGGTAGGTAAGAAAATCTTTCTTAGGGGAATTAACAGGTGATTATAAAGTCTGCAAAGGCCTAGAGTATACCACTGGCAACCAGAGAATCAGAGAAGCTAATGCTGTAATTCATTCAATTCTGAGCATCTAGGAACTTGGATTTGTTGATGCAAACCACAGAGGCAAGGGCCAGACAGCTCAGAGGTCTGATATTCTAGGCCAGGAGATTAATCTGCCTATTCTAGAAGACAGAAAAATGTACACTTCTCTGTTTCTCTGTTCTACGTGAGATCTAGGCCTGTTGATAGTGTCCATTATGGATAGTTGAGGTTGGGTCTGTCATAGACGGTGAGTTCAGTGGTGATTTAAATGCAGTCTCCTATGAATGGAATTTCCAGATATATCCAGAAATAACCCTTTCTCAGACATTTGAATATCCCTTTGATTCAATTGTGGTGATTAATACTGAAGAGACAAGCCTGTGGGCACATCCATTATAGGGATTCTGTGGAATAGGTTGATGGAGGTAAGCAAGACCCACCCTAACTATGGAGTGACACCCTTCCACAAGATGGAGTCCTCACTGGATAATATGAGAAAGCCTGCCAATTACCAATGGTTATCTTTCTATGCTTCCTGTCTTTGGGTGCAATGTTATCAACCACCTCATGCTCCCTCACTGCCATGATGCCCTATCCCCCACCTCCGTGCTGTAACTCAGAATCAATATTTCCTTCCTTTAGTCCATTTTGTCTGATAGAAAAGTAACCAATACAACCGTGACACTGACACCTAGAGAGAACCATTAAACATTTCACACAGTCTCTAAGAAGTAACCTATATTCTTTTTGCTGTTGTTGTTGTTGTTGTTGTTTGGCTAAACACATTGTTTACTAATTGAACACCTACTCAGTTGGGAGCAAGAAGGTCCTGGTATCCACAAACCTTCTTTACTTGACTGCCATGACACTTACAGGGATCCTCTCCCCCCACTACTTGCCAAAAATAAATTGTTTCTGGCATTGTGAAAAGTCCAGAGAATATGGTGATTATAGGCCATTCATTTTCCAGACTTAAAAAAAATAAAGCCACCACCACCACCAAACAACAGCGGCAACAACAAACAGTTGCCTTTAAAAGGGGCCATGGTAAGTATTTATTTATTTTACATGTATCTCATACATGTGCCATGGTGCCTGTATGGAGGTCAAAGGACAACAGGTGGGAGTTGTCCTTCTTTCTCCAGCATCTGGGTCCCAAAGATTGAATTCATGAAATCCAGCTCAATGACCAATACTTCATCTTGATGACCCATTGAAAACTTTAAACCAAGTTTCTCCAAAATTTCCTCAAAGCCATTATTACATATTTTATAGAAAGATGGCTTTAAATGTACAAACCCTGACATGGAGACTCAGAGAAGCTGGATTAGAATCTTGTCTCTAGTACCTTCTTTTTGGTCAGTGAGCTAGCTAATGAATGATTAAACATCAAAACTTTCATAATTTAGAAAACACAGGCATAATGAGACCTTTCAGTTGAGGGGGGTGTCGTCATTATATGGATCACATGAATTGATGTCTAATGTCTGATTGTGCCCTGCACCGAGTCAATGTTATAAATAGCAACTGTTTTTAACAGAATCAATATCTAAAGAAAGCAGCTCGTTCTGCTCTCCAAACAGTTCTAATCGTAACTGTGTACTAAAAGCTGCCTCCCTGCAAATTCCAGCCGCTGCACTCATTATGCTTACTGGAGCAGATAAGTTTGATTCCTTCTTCCACATGAATGCCAGTAAGAGTTCAGAAAACATCTACTTGTCTTCACCTTTTCCCAACTGAAACACAGCAATGAACTGTTGTTGTTCCTTAATTCTTCTTCTTCTTCTTTTTTTTTCTGTAAGTGTAATGAATATATTAGACTCATAAGACCATTTAAACCAGAGTGGAAATCCGTACAGGATGGAACTTTTCTTATCTAATTTATATTTGTTTAGCAACATAAACTAGAAAATGACTTTTCCTGGTCTGACATATGAAATAAATCATAATAAAACTCCACCAAAGCAGTAGTCTCCTAGACCAATTCTGGCTTGATTAACTGAGTTGTATTATAAATACAAAGTTTTCCTTTTTACCAGCATAAATAAATAATAGTACTGTGTTTCACATTCCTTGTGGAGGAGTCTACCACATTTTATCTCCTTAATCCTTGAAAATATTGCTTATGTAACTGTTTACTATGCTGTATGTGTAAGCCAAGAAGGATACTTATTATTCATCAAAACAGCAATAACCATTACATTTTTATACAACCAATATATAATATGAGAAGCAATATACTTCCACAAGCAAAGTAATAGCATCCTGTCATTGATTAATATTTGTATAAGTTTCTTTAATAGATATTTTAATAGAAATCAATGGGATTCTCATACATGCTTTTTTATATTTATGTAGTTGCAATATATTTTGTTTGCACCCTGTGATAAAAATCATATGTCACAGATGTACAGAGTCACAAATGAAGGGACATATTAGTGGCAATGTTCTGGTGCTGTGTATCCAGTGGACAGTTCTCTCTGCTCCTACAGCCAAGCTCAATACACAATAGCTCCTTACAGAGCAGACATGATACAAGGTCAATGTCATCTTTTACTCTCTTAAATTAAAAACCTGTCATCTAACTTCTTCTTTATAAGATGCTTTTACTCTTGTATGATTCTATAATACTGTGTTCTGGTTATACGAAATGTATTGGTTCACTGAAGCTTGAAGATATTTCAAATGTAGATGTGTCTTATTATGTAATATAAAAGGATCACATTCATTGATATCATTTCGAATCTCACTGGAAAGGTTCTAAATCTCAAGAAGCTGTCAAGCTCACAGAAGGTGAGACAAATTTTTCCCAAATTCTAATTTTCTTTTGAAAGCATGAGTCTTACCACTGGCACTAAATGCTGTCAGTTGTTTACATTACAGTGACAAGTTCATTTTATTTATTTTCAAGAGAATGCCTGGTGAATGTGCCTTAACATTATAAAGTTCATTTTGACATTTCTCAAATAGTTCTAGGAAGCTCAGGAGTCTACAGACCACACTGAGACATATCTCTTGCTTCAAAGGGAATATGAGAATGCTTATTCTATACCAAACATGAGTGAACCTAGAGACATGGGTCCAGGTAGCCCTGAATATCATATTCTACTGTGCAAAAGCTACATACAATTTGGTAGTCATAAACCATGGGAAAGTAATTAATCAGTGCATTACTGAATACATTGTTAGGAACATCAATTAGATGGGCTACAAATGAATGTATTAAATCCCGTTTATAGTCATCAAATGATATTTTGTAATATTAGTTTGGAGATTTGTAGTAACTACTCTCCCATTAATATACTTTAAAGATTTTTCATGATAATATAAAAGATACTATGGCAAACACAGAAATTGGTGACAAATTGTTAATAAAGGTAGTTTGAGACAATACTGATTCTTTATTTTTTCAATCTCCCTATTTTAGAAATTTATAGAGATGTAAGTAGTCAGTAGAATCTTAAAATTAGATATGTTTTTCAGGGGCCTTCATGCCAACTTGTCTTTCATTCAGGCTTACTCCAAGTTGCTGCCTATTTTTCATTCTGCTGTGACTCTGGCCTCTTCAGTTCTCTTTGTTCCTGCTCTAGAAAAAACATTCTCTCTCTCTCCTCTCTTCTCTTCTCTTCTCTTCTCTTCTCT
>NC_034598.1:66762418-66766736 GCF_900095145.1 Mus pahari
GATGCCAAAATTCAGGGAACTGCCCTTGAGTCTTAAAATGTTGCTTACTGTCATAAACTGGGCTTGTTCTTGCCCTTGATCTTCTAAAATTTCATTTCTTTCTATTTGCTTGCTTTTATTTTATTTAGCTAGTTGGACTTTGGGATTGTGGTATATTCACTTCTGTGTCGGAAAAGAATACCTACTTTTATCCATGTGTGTGTGTGTGTGTATGTGTATGTGTGTGTGTGTGTGTGTGTGTGTGTGTGTGTGTGTGTGTGTGTGTGTGTGTTTTGCCTGACAATTTACTTGGTTGTCATTTACCTTTCATGGTAAGCCTACACATGGACATACGATCCAGCAAGTCATGGAGTTCCCTAAGGGAAATCTGGCATGAGCATTGTATTTACATGTGGAGAACATTGCCCATACAATTCTGCTCTTCTGAAAATGTCTTCTGACAAAGAACGTTTGAGCAAAATTGAAACATCTAGTCTAAATAAAACTCATGTGATGGCTTAAGACCAATGTAATAGCAGTGAACTGTTGAGCAGGGCAGACCAGACTGTCCTGGAAAACTGCAAAGAACTGAGTTTTAACCCAAAGATGAGAGAATTCCTGGAAGAACATCCACGTATGCTCACCTACGTCCTCTGCTCACCAATGTTAGCACATCCCTGATTATGTAAGGTCCTCCTTGCTAGCCAGTCCTGTCCTGTCCTATCACACTTGCTTAAGATTGGCAGTCTAACAGTTCTTTCTACTTCCTCTTCTGCGATCTTCCTTTTTCCAGTAAGTCATTTCCAACATCCCCCAAATATGATTCAATCTTGTATATCTAAAAGGAAACCATCTAATCATCTCTCCATTCCACATTTATCCTCTAGTTACTATGCTATTTCTCTTCTATGTTTTCTAAATGATTTTTTTGAAAAAAAAAATCGATAATAGATTTTCGAATGCCTTCTCTGATTTCTGGATCCCTCCCCACTGTTGCAGACATGGAGATTTAGCCCTTAGCCTCCTCGTTTTACTTGTTCAGTGACAGATTTATCCTAGGTGTTAGGTCCCTCCTTTAAAATGCCATCTTCAGCTGTTGAGTCACCTGCCCTTTCCTTTGTATCCTTGAGGATGTTTATATGTATTGAGGCAAGTTTTCTGTCTTTCTGTACTGGATGTGCCAACCAGCCAGCCAAGTATTTTTCCTTAATATTTGTATATGGATACCATTCATATTAAAACATTAACTAACCCTTCCAAAGTTGCCTCACATATCCACCCTTCTTTCTTACTATTTATGTACTTCACCCCCTAAACAACACTTCTACGAATGTGGTAATCAAAGTTAGCCATTGTGGCCTTTAGTCCCCATACTCAGAAGGCAAAGGTAGACAGATCTCTCTGTGAATCCCAGGCCAGCCTGGTCTATATAGTGAGTTTCAAGACTGCCAAAGCTGCATTGTGAGATAATATCTAGCAAAGCCAAACAAAAACAAAATGACAACAAAAGCAGAGTATCTAGTTAGTCCTCCTCTCAAGGTAATGACAAGATGCTGGTCTTTCTGTCTAGCACTATCCTGAATCACTTGACTCCTCTGCCTCATGAGCTCTCTGCAAGGTCTATTCTACTTCCTTATCACTGTCTTCCTGACTTTCTCTCATACAAGCCTTCCCATGTAACTTTTCCCATGGCCTATCGAGCATGACCCTGACTTATAAGGTTTAAAGTGTTCTCCTTTCTTCTGTGTGTACAATATGGGCATGAGAGATAAGAAATCTACCTGTGAGGATGCAGCAGTATCTGCATGCATGTGCATGCATGTGCATGGAGACCAGAGGATAACCGAAATACCATTCATCAGGAGCTGTCTACTAAGTGTGTTGAGATGGGGTCTTAAGGGGCTGAAGTTTGTCCAATAGGCTAGGCTGGTTGGCCTGCAAGCCTGTGTCTATTTCCCAGTTCTGGGACTATAAAGCCATGGCATCAATCATGCCTAGCATTGTTATGTGGGCGTTGGAAATCAAACTCTGGTCCTCATGCTCACATGACAAGCATTCACTACCCGAGTCATTGGTCCACTCTCCCTTTCCGTCTTAAAGTTCTTTATTAGCTTCCTCCTAATTGTTGTGCATGTGTGTGATGCTCTGTACCTTTGCTGAGACAGAACTGTCTCTTCCCACTGTGGCCAGTCCATATTTTCCAGTTGTCTCTTCTGCTGATCTAACTCTGATATATCCCTGGTACCCTCTTTTGCTTACTTAGTAGACTTCGTATGCTGAAAGCTTAGCTTTTAAAGATGAACTTCAGAATTACAAGCTGTGCAAGGACAGACATATTGGTATGATATTTTGCCTACTGATAGGACTGTCATATTTCTTTTGGGTTGCCTTTCAACCTCTGGATACCTGGTCCCCATTTTCTTAGAGATGTGACTTTAGAAAACATAGAATAATAATTTCTTCCTTGCCTCTTTTATGTGTACTTTTCTCCCCCTTGTTCGTACTGTAGAATGTTCTTCTGCAGGAATCAAGAACCGTTCTTTGAACTATAACTATCAAGATAGTACCCTCATTCTGTGGTATCTGTCAGACAGAGTGAGCTTAACTTTAGTGTCAGTTTAAAAACACAGATGGCCTAATTGCATTTACTAACCTCCCCTCTTCATATCCTCCTCTACTGTCCAAGCACCATTCATCTGAGCTTAAAAACTCTCCATTAATCTTTCCATGATGCTCTGTTTAGGTCAATGTTACAGTGAAGTCTTTCATCCTTGATGCAATAGATTGAATAAAATGCAGCTTGCCAGGTTTAATACATATCTGGTGGTTCAATAACATCCCTTAAAACAAAACCACTTCGAATCTATTGAATGTGTTTAAAAATGTCTCTGGTAAGTGAGTGAATAAATAAAAGACATGTTTTATAACAGCTAAATTAAGAGGCTATGGAAAAAGCATACAAGATGAAGACTGGCAGGCAAAGTGGGGGAGCCACGCATGTAAAAGGAAGAGATAATTAGAACACTTGGTCAGCTGCCTCTGTCAGGTCTGATTCTTGTGTGCAGAGCTTTGAAAATAGCCCTGTTTTTCTCTAAGCATAGTTTTGGTAATGTCTGGACTCACTAGCTCTTACTTCAAGACGAACGCAATCATATCATTAATTAGGCTCTTAGCTCTATTGTGAGCCCAACTCTTTTAAAAATTAATTAGTTAATCAGTTTACATTCCAGAAGCGGTCCCTCTTTTGGTCCCTCCTCATAGAGTTCCTCCCCTCATCTCCCCTCCCCTTTGCCTCTGAGAGGGCAGCTTTACCACCTTGTATTCTACCCCCAACCCAAGTCATCAAGTCTCTGCAGGATTAGGTGTATCATCTCTCCCTGAGGCCAGACAAGGCAGTCCTCTGCTACATATGTGCCAGAGGTCCTCAGACCAGCCCCTATATGCTCTTTGGTTGGTGGCTCAGTCTCTGGGAGTTCCCAGGGGTCCAGGCTAGTTGACACTGTTGGTCTTCCTATAGGGTTACCAAGCCCTTCAATTCCTTCAGTCCTTCCCCTAACTCTGCCATAGGGATCTCTGACCCGTGTCCAATGCTTGACTGCGAGTATCTGCATTGGTCTTAGTCAGCTGCTGGGTAGAGCCTCTCAGAGGGGTGTGAGCCCAATTCTTTATTCTTGGCATTGCATGTAACACAGATCAGGTGATCACTGCACACATTCGCTCATTTGCTTATTTGCTTATTTATTATTTATTCTTAAGAATCTCGTGCACGAATACAATTAAAAATGACCACCTCTGCCTTGTGTTCTTTTAAATTCTCCCTATATTCCCCCTAAAACTCCTTGTACCAAACCTTGTTTTAATGTGACATTAAGTCAAGTTAGTACCATTTTTTTTTCATAAAAGTGTAAGCAACGCTTCATTACATATGAGTCTTAAACTATTCCCTGCTCAGTGAAAAATCTTAGAGACAGAAATCAATGTGGGAAAAAGATAGATTTATTAGGATTGGACCAGAGAGATGTTATTGATACCTAAACTGATGACCTGAATTTCATCCCCAGAACCCAGGAGGTGGAGGGAGAGAACCAACTCAAACAAATAGCCCTCTGAGCTTCACTCATGAATAATATGTGCCTGCCATACATGAAAATGCATCAATGAATCAGTATAAAAAAATAAAAATAGGATGATGAAGATAGGAGCTACATTTTATCCGTTCTTTGGTGGTGGTTCTTCTTCTTCTTCCTTCTTCTTCTTCTTCTTCTTCTTCTTCTTCTTCTTCTTCTTCTTCTTCTTCTTCTTCTTCTTCTTCTTCTTCTTCTTCTTCTTCTTCTTCTTC
>NC_034598.1:66766941-66786941 GCF_900095145.1 Mus pahari
TCCTCCTCCTCCTCCTCCTCCTCCTTCTTCTTCTTCTTCTTCTTCTTCTTCTTCTTCTTCTTCTTCTTCTTCTTCTTCTTCTTCTTCTTCCTTCTTCTTCCTTCTTCTTCTTTCTTCTTCCTTCTTCCTTCTTCTTCCTTGTTCTTCTTCTTGTTCTTCTTTTTCTTTTCTTCTTCTCTTCTTCTCTTCTTCTTCTTCTTCTTCTTCTTCTTCTTCTTCTTCTTCTTCTTCTTCTTCTTCTTCTTCTTCTTCTTCTTCTTTCCCTAATCTCTATGTCAGAGAGTTTTTGGTGTGTGTGTGTGTGTGTGTGTGTGTGTGTGTGTGTGTGTATACCAAAATCTTTCATACAAGGAAAAGAAAAGAGTTTGGGAGACAATGGGAAGGAGTCCGGAAGCTCTATATCCTTCATCACCACATGTGTGTCTGCTCCTCATCTGTTCTGGGACTTCAGACTCTACTTTGCACTCCTATAGCTAAATCACTGTTACCAGAAGATGTTCAGATTCCAGTGTAATTTGCAGGACCCACTTAACATAATACAATTATTAGACCAAATCCACAACACATCTAGACTCAGCTGTGAGTTGGACCTCTGAGCATGACTATAAGTGGGTTATCTCAGTTTCATTAAGGAGTATGGGAAGCCCCACCCGCTGTCCATGGTGCCTTTCTTTGGTTCGTATGCATGAATGTCAAGTCGGGTAGGAAGCTGAGCAGCATCAGGGGTTCGTGACTCTACTTCTAGAATGTAAATTCCATGTAATCAGTGGTGGTTGCCTTATCCAGACCATGATGAACCATGTGTGAACCAGACTAAAACTTTTCTCTTTTAAGCTGTTTTGGTCAGAGTATTTTCTCACAGCAACAGGAAAAGAACCACAGACCAATCATATATGACTGGCATATTCTTCCCAGAAGTAGATCATTCCTAGTTTATGAAGTGATTCTTCACACACTTACACACAGCCTGAAAGTCCTATATGGTCCAGATTGAAAGTGAGTTCCTTGATTCTTTTCCCTCTCAGAGGGAAACTGGAGCCAAGTGTCATGAGACATGGAGTTCTTTTGAGCTGTTAATTATTGATTTGGATTATCGCCAACTTTCAGCTTTCACGATGTAAACAAGCGTCCACAGCCAGAACAGCAACAACAAAAAACCCTCCACAGTTCAATTCACTATCAGTTCTGTGCAGTTTGATGGCATCCGTGCTTGGTCTTGATTGTCTAGTCAGAGCTCTTACCGAAAACCGTCATCACACACATAGTAAAGAGATACACTCTTCACTCTTCCCATTTTGAAAGGTCCCTGCACTCTCGGATTTATTTTTTCCAATTCTAACCTTCCACCCTGCACAGTTTGTACTGCTTTTCTTTGCAGCTGTCTTCAGAAGGAAAATTGTCTTCTGCCACACACCTCATCCCAAGTGTCTGCATGAACTGTCAATTTACAAAAAAAAAAAAAAAAAAAGAATGTTTGTTTCTCTCTTCAGAATAAGAATAAAAATTTAAATAAACTTCTATTTCTCTGTCAGAATCAAATGTAACAAAAGTAAGTATTTAGTGGATTCCTATCCCCCACATTAACTACTTTAGCAGATGGCTGAACAATTTTAGGTTACTACTGTGTAATATATTTCAATCAAGAAAACTTCTGCATAAAATAATTTTTAGGCAGTCAACTGTAATGTGAGGGGGAATTTTTTTTTTTTTTTGAGCTGCACTGCTGTTTTTATTGCACAGGGACCAATTCCCACATTGTAGTTAGTTGCTCCAGAGTATAAATACTTGGTCTCACACACACAAGAAGAGATAGAATTTTATGCTCAGATGGGAAAAAATTCTTTCTTAACATTGAAGGCCCAGGTCTGAATTCATGTGTGTAGAATGATCTGTGACATGGCCAAGAGACATCATTTGCTGCTTTTCCTAATGTCTTGACTGTGAAAACTCAATTAAGATTCTAAAGACAAGTCTTCAACCAGAGCATCTACAAAAAAATGTGATGAATCCAATTCTTAACGGGTTAGACCTGCCCAAGAAAGCTGCTAAACACAAGCCAGGCACAGATTCAATGAAGAGAAGCCAGAGGGAATATGTTGTTCTCTAAAGGGGTCAAACACAGGGTTCAAATCAAAGTCTCAAGGCATACTGCTTTCTTAGAAGAGGGAATATCTGCTCGAAGCACTTGGAGTGCTCTAGTGGGATGACATTATGTTTTTATTTTTTCTCTGTTGTGTAAAGGACTCAGGGAGGACTTGAAACAGAATACCTATAAACCCACATAGGCATACAGGGTTGTGCACGTTTATGCCTCACCACACGCACACAAACACACACACACACACACACACACACACACAATTTGGTCATGTAACAATTCATTTAACATAAGCAATAGTATTCATCACTAAAGACTGAGACCTCTCAGGAGATTGTTGGGACATTTATATTACTCAAAAATTTCATGTCTTTTGTAGCTGCTGGGAAATGTGAGCTGGTCATGGCAATAAAATATGGGATTTTCTTGATTCTCACTCTGGGCTCCTGCTCAGTTCTAAATTGTTTTACTTTAGCTCCTAATTATATTTAACACTATTGCATATCCATGATTAAGTTAGGCCTGTAACCTGACAAGACATCTTACATCTGCCCTTTCCTCTCAGAATTCCTACTGACATTTTAAGTAAACTACGGAGATGTCTTGTCTACGTTTCAGTCTGCGAATACAATACACCAACGTTAATTAATTGTGATTTGATCCAATAAAGGAGTCTTCTAGAATCTGTGCAAGCCTAAGAATTTTCAAACACCTTGTTTTGTTTCCTTTGGAGCTGGGCTTAATTCTGACGTCCTGGCTGGCATTGATCTCGTGATCTAGACTATCCTGGTCTCAAATTGTCAGTGGTCCTTCTGCTTCTTCTTAAAGTCCTGAGATGACAGGCATGTGACACCACACCCAGCCTAGAGCACCTTATAATTATAAGTATTGTTGGGGGGGTTAGATTTAATGTGTTAAATGCTATTTAGTAATAATCATTCCTATAAAGTACACTATGCAGAAAACACAGTCAATTGAATATAGACTATAATTTCCAACTCAGTGTAGCACTTTTAGAAATGAGAAAGGTAACTTGAGGAATAAGTGATTCTTGCCAAGACTGAGATGTAGAAAAAAAATCTAGGACAATAGAGATGGAAAAAGAAAATATGGCCAATCATCTATATACATATTCATATAGCAAACATCAGGTATGGTGAAACTGATCATGTAGTAAAAGTGCTTGCCACGCTAGAATAAGGACCTGAGTTCAGATTCCCAGAAGTCAGGTAGACTCTGAAATAATAGTGGGTATCTTTAATCTCAGTACCTGTGGTAAAATAGGAAGTGGAGACAGAAGTAGCCCCAGAGGTTCACAGGCCAGCTAACCTAGTGTATGCAGCAGCAAGTGAGAGACCATGTCATAAGTTCTGTTGAAAATAAGGAATGAGACCCCATGTTTTTCACTAGTCTCCACTCCTTCATTGAGTGTACCACACACATGCAACCATTCTTATGTAAGTACATGTGCTTGCACATGTGCACATGCACACACTCACACAGTCAGAGCGGGGGGGGGGGAGAGAAGAGAAGAGGAGAGTTAAAACAAGCTAAAAGGACTCCTGATAGCTCAGTGGTAGAGCTTCCATCTACTGTATCTACTGTTATGTCCTTGCAAGGCCTTAGATTCCATTTCCTGTCTTGCAAGAGGAAGACAGAAAAAGAAAAGGAGATCCCAAAGGAAGTCTAGCCTGGCTGAACAAAGCAGCAACTATGGGGGAAGTCCTGCAACAGTATCATTGGTACAAAAATAAGTAGAGTGGTAAATAAACAATTAATAAGTAATACTAATAAAACATTTTCCTCATGTCTATGGCTTCCTTTTGGCTGAAAGCTACTGAGTAGCTTCAGCCTGAGTTTTCACTAGCAAACAACTCGTGTGTTCTAGAACACTTTGCTCGGCCTACAGAGGTCCGCCTTGACTCCGCCCTCTGCCTGGCCTCATCCTGTCCTACCCTCTTCTCTTTCTGGCTTCTTCCTCGTTTCCTTTTTATATCTGAGCCTCCTTGAAGCCCTACTACTTCCTTTCTCAGTTTCTGTTCCTTTTCTTTGAGTGTTAGCCCCACTGGTAAGACTCATTATCATGTTCTATTTATTTGTATCTACGTTCTCTTTTCTATCTCCAAGCCAGAAGTTGATGAGAGAAGCATTTTACTGAAAATATCACTTTCTTGTAGGAATTCAATAATTATTTTTCCGAAAAGTGAAAATAGAAAAAAGGAAGTGCTCACAGTAATTGTCATTGGTTAACATCAAGGGTTTGTTTTTCTTAATAAATTTCAGATACTTTGTTTTATTGTTCTTTGGAGTGATCTTTAGGTCATTCTTCTATCAACAGGATTTCATTAAAATCCCAAAGTAGTTAAATGCAAGGCTAGGGACAACATAAGCTTCAAGAGTATCTGACTAGATCAGCACACACATATACACACACATACACATGCATACATATACGCATACACACATGCATATATATACATATGTACATACACACACATATACACACACATACACATACAAACATATACACATACACACATGCATATACATACATATGTACATACACACACACACATATATATGTATATATATATACACACATATACCTACATACACACATGCACACACATACATACATAAAAACACAATACACAAATACATATACATACATATATATAAATATATATACTCATATGCCTACATACACACAAGCACACATATACATATATACATATACACTCATACACTAATACACACACACACACACACACACACACACACACACACACATGTCTCCACAATGGTGCATTCATAAGAACAGTAAATTACAATCATCTCTTTGTAAACGCTGTGGAATAGCAAATGTCTGTGAAAGGATTTCTTGCCCGAGGCCAGGAGAGCAAGTGCGACAGACGAAGGAAAAGAGAGACAGTTATGGTGGCCATTGTGGTGACTCTGAAATAAGTGAGAGCATGGGAGCACTCCCATCTCACCCCTACTGAAAAGTCACCTGTGGTCCCCTTGATGCAGGAATGGTCCCCCAATTCAACAGGAGAAAAAAGAAGTGGGGAGCATCCATGATTTGATGCGGAACTTGTAGAAATTCAAATGGAAAATTCATGTTAAAGGGCTCATCTGTTTGTGTATCGTATTTTTTTTTCTTTTTTCACCAGTTATATTTTTTCTTTTTTTTAATTAGATATTTTCTTTATTTACATTTCAAATGCTATCCCAAAAGTTCCCTATACCCTCCCCCCGCCCCTGCTCCCCTACCCACCCACTCCCACTACTTGGCCCAGGCCTTCCCCTGTGCTGGGTCATATAAAGTTTGCAAGACCAAGGGGCCTCTCTTCCCAATGATGGCCGATTAGGCCATCTTCTGCTACATATGCAGCTAGGGATACGAGCTCAGGGGGTACTGGTTAGTTCATATTGTTGTACCATCTACAGGGTTGCAGTCCCCTTCAGCTCCTTGAGTACTTTCTCTAGCTCCTCCGTTGGGGGCCTTGTGTTCCATCCAATAGCTGCTGACTGTGAGCATCCACTTTTGTGTTTGCCAGGCACTGGCATAGCCTCACAAGAGGCCGCAATATCAGGGTCCCTTCAGCAGAATCTTGCTGGCATGTGCAATAAATAGTATCTGGGTTTGGTGGCTGATGATGGGATGGATCCCCGGATGTGATAGTCTCTGGATAGTCCATCCTTTCATCTTAGCTCTACATTTTGTCTCTGTACCTATATCCTTTCATGTGTATTCTGTTCCTTATTCTAAGGAGGAATGAAGTATCCACATGATGGTCTTCTTTCTTGGTTTTCTTGTGTTTTGCAAAATGTATCTTTGGTATTCTAAGTTTCTGGGATAATATCTGCTTATCAGTGAGTGCATATCTAGTGACTTTCTTTGGTGTTGTCAAAATATATAAAAATTTTTAACATCTAAAGAATTTAAAATAGTAATAAAAAGAAGGCTTCTTTGGAAGAATTTATTATTGATTGATTGGTTGGTTGATTGAATGGTTGGTTATTTTTCTCACATATGAGATCCTGACCACAGTTTCTTCTCCCCTCTTTCCTCCCAGTCTCCCTCCCTGATCACCTTCTCCCCCACAACTACTCATTTATTTCCCCCCCCCCAGGAAAGTGCAGGCCTCCCAGAGATATCAACCAAACATGGCATAACAAGTTATAATAAGACGAGGCACATATCGTCATGTATGGCTGGACAAGGCAAAGAGATGGCTCAGCCTCATACATTGTCCTCAGGCTAGGCTCACAACTGAGAGTATTAGGCAGACTCCTAAGGGATCATTGCAAGAAATGGATGAAAGAAGAAGCAAATCACAACTAACATGGTTGTTTCCTTGGTGACTAGGACATTTGTCCCCATTGCTAACCTATTCATTTGATGTCCGTGAATTAACACTTGCAGTGTCTCACACTGTTTTGCCTGTGCACTCCCCCACCTCAGGGGCATTCTCCATGCAGAGACATTTACACTGGATGCCTGGCAATCTCCAGAGAGCTTTCAATCAAGTGGAATGTCTGGAACTCTGATTTAAAAAAAAAAAAATCTTTAATTTTAGGCACTAAAATTTTTAGGTACTTCAGCTGAATTTCTTTAAATTTTTGTAGATGTGATATTTACAGAATTATTTGTTAAGCACAGTTAGTATAATTCCGTATCTCTTTCTGTATTTATAAGTCTCTGGGCGATCAAGGACTATTGGAACTTAACTCTCATATTCTACTACTGCTTTAGGCACTTGGGTTACATGTTCAGTTTACTATTTTAATGATTCTTGTGTTCAAGTTTTTTCATATTCCTGCCTTTCTTTGTCTTGGACAGTAAGTGGTTTCATAATTCCAATAATCTCACCTGCCTCTATAAGCCACTTGCTTAAGAGAGTTTTATATGAGAGCTCCTAAGCTCCTAGAACCTTGTGTTTCATTCTCCCTAAATGTGACGATAAACACCTGTCCTCCTTATGAAAAGGAAAGGAAAGGAAAGGAAAGGAAAGGAAAGGAAAGGAAAGGAAAGGAAAGGAAAGGAAAGGAAAGGAAAGGAAAGGAAAGGAAAGGGGGAGGGAGGGAGGGAGGGAGAGAGAGAGAGAGAGAGAGAGAGAGAGAGAGAGAGAGAGAGAGAGAGAGAGAGAAAGAGAAACTCTAACTTGTAAGTTCCAATCATAGGACAGAAGCTTCCAACTGAAATGCTAACTTTAGCATATCTAATTAGCTGGGGCATAGAACATGTTGGATGACTGAATCTCAATTACAAAAGAAAAAAGCAGTTTAATTTCATCAGCGTTTTAAGGACATTGGTAGACATGATATATTTTACATCAGCATACCTAAAGGAGAGAGCTGATCACTGGGCTTGCCTACAGGGTTTCTAGAAAACACAATAATATTTTTCCCTAGAATTAAAATTGCTTATTAAATTCACTTTTCTGGAAGCAAAACAAAGTGTTGAGAAATCTGTCCTTTGTTTGTTCAAAAGCATAACAATATTTTATAAACAAATGTGTAATTACTCAAGGGAAGTTAAGAGTGAAAGCAAATATGTGTGGTGCTGAATGGCATGGGTTAGATTTTACTGAAAATTCCAAGCATGAACCGGAAAAAAAAAAAAAAAAAAGCCTACACAATGCAGATTTATCTATTGAAAATGAAAACTTGGTCTTAAAGATTTTACTAAAAGCTGCTGGTTGCCATGGTAGCAAGACATAAATTCAGATACTAATGGAAAAGAATGTATCATGCAGTGAAATCAGGTGGGATAGGAGTACGGGGCAGAGCTTTATATTCATTTTAATTTGGTGAGGAAAACTTACAGAAAAGAAGAATTCAGCCAAATCAGCTAAATGGTACAAAGTAGCTAATGCTTTGGGGAGGGCATAGGAAGGGACCTAGTTTGGATTCTCCTGCCTCAAACTTCAAGCAATGAGAGGCTTCAGAGTTACTCTGTAGAGAAGATGAACAGTTGAGCTTCACATTTAAAATGCCTGTGAATTTACTGTAGTTTACACACATGTTTATTTCAATGGGACCAAATATAAAATGAATGTCTGTAAGTTCCTATTAAATATTTTTTCCAGAAGATTTACATTTTCACTGTAAATAGCAATAGCTAAGGGAAAAATTTTTTTCAAAGAGGTAGTTTTTACTTCTAAGACAGGAGCAAAAAGGCTCAGAAGATAGAGGTGTTTTATCTCAAGCTGTCATGAGTTCAAGTCTTGGGAAACACAGCTGATATAAGGAAAGAACAGACACCCACAAGTTGGTCCCTGACCTTGCATCCTTTGGGGCACACATTCATAATAATAATAATAATAATAATAATAATAATAATAATAGTAATAATAATAATAAGTAATAATAATAATGTTTCATATATGTATATATAATCTGTCTCATCTTTCTCACACACGTGTATATATACATACATATTATATATGTATATATAATGTGTATATATATATATATATATATATATATATATATATATATAATGAATAGGTATATACATATGGATGAAAGATAAGGGGGATAACATAAAATGCCTGTCATAAATATGTGATGACCTGAGATAAAATTCCTAGAACAAAAGCCAGGTGCCTCTCCTAGCACTGGAGCCAGCAATTGTACAACCACTGGAACTTACTGGCCAGCAAGTCTAGCCTAATGAGTGAACCCTGCATTGAGACAGAGAAAATGTTGCCCAATATATTCACCTAGCCTCCACAAGTCCTCACACGTACAGCCCTGTACTGGCTGGCTTTGTGTCAACTTGATACAAGCTAGAGTCATCAGTGAGGATGGAGTCTTAGTTGGGGAGATGTCTAAATGAGATTCAGCTGTAAGACATTACTCAAATAGTGATCAATAGAGAAGGACCCAGCCCATGTTAGGCAGTGCTGTCCCTGGGGTCCTGGCCCTGGGTTCTGTAAGAAAGCAGGCTGAGCAAGGCAACGGGAGCAAGCCAGTAAGCAGCATCCCTCCATATCCTCTGCATCAGCTCCTGCCTCTAGGATGCTGCCCTTTTTGAGTTCCTGTTCTGGCTTGCCTTCAATAATGAACAGTTCCATGAAAGTGTAAGCCAAATAAACCCTTTCCTCTCCTACTTTCTTTTTGGTCATGGTGTTTTGTAACACTAATAGAAACCAGCCCCCCAGCAAAAATAAGCAGAGAAACAATATTGTGTAAAATAGCTGCATCTTGAAAGCTAACATCTATTATAGAGCAGAGATATTTTTATGCAAATAAGCCTATGTAATACAAATAAAAATAATAATCCATGAATATCAATAATCTTCACATATTCTCTTTAGTTGGTTAGATAGTGAAATTCAATGAATTTTGCCAAATACCAAAGCAAAAGTAAATTCCTGCAAATTTTTTTGCTTTAAAGCTCATTCTTTTCACTTTCTTCTCCCTCATGAAGCCATCATGTCTCTTGACAATGGGCACTGAAACCTGCTTGAAAAATCTGTTCCCTCTGGACCAGTGCCACACAGATCTTCTCTTTCTGAGGTAGCTTCAATATTCTAAAACACCTGTCCACAAAAGAAATCTGTCATCTGTCAAAAGTCAGGAGCAAAGAGGCATCCTCCTCCTGGTTTTGATACAGATAACCAATGAGTCAAGGACAACACTGAGAGGGTTTATCCCTCTGAACTCATTTGTCTCATTGTACTACCTATACATCTGTCAGATGCCGAAATCCCTGTTTTGTACCAAGACTCTTGGCCATAAAACCAAGCTTTTAGGCAAATCATGACAGGGTTATCTGCTTTGCAGAATTTGAGCCCTATCAAAGAGTTTGTTATTCAAGAGGGAATATCATTCATAATTTATCAAGTTACCATATATGTTACCAATATTTTTATAGCACTGATCAAAACCAAAGGATACCTCCACAGATATAGCTTGAAGTAAGAAGATTCAGTCTTCTGTATTGATGTTAATGTGCCTGGTAAAGACCATGGAAAAAAGTTTTGTTTTGTTTTGTTTTGTTTTTTTTTTTTTTTTTTTTTTTTTTTTTTTTTTTTTAGCAGTGTTTATAAAGCAACAGTATGATAACTCATCTAGCATTACTAAATATGCTTCACTCTGTGTTTGTTTTGAATTACCTCATTGTCTCATTTCATCTTCAGCATAATCTTGTGAGACCAGATGAAGCTTACAGTGCTTGCCTATTAAAGGGACCATGATGCCATACTAATGCCTACATCAGGGCCCTCAATGCTCTGTGTATCTAGTGCTTGAAAGTGATGTCTCGTGAATCATGAAGACACATGGGTCTTTAAACTGACAGTGAGAAAAGTTATAGAAGAAATTCCTAGGCTCAGAAAGGACAAACCACTGGATTCCTGCTTGTGGAAACAGAGGTTTAAAAATAGAATAAGATCAGAAGTCTACTTACTCATATATTCACATGTAGAAAATTAATAGCAATATAGTATTATTAACTAAAGTCCCTGTACTGCTCAAGACAATACCACAACCTAGTCATTTGTCTGACTAAAGCACCGTGCCCAATAATCCAACTCCTTCTCTACTATCCCAACTCCTCAAAATTATTATACTGCCAAACTCAATGACTAATTTAGTTTTGTAAATATATTAAAATTCTTAATTGAAAAGTTAAGTTAAAACAAAATTAACAGCAAACTATATCATCCAATAAGCAAATTAAAAGCAAAACAGCTGTCACAAAGTAAATTCCACTCAATACTTGCTTGTCCCAAGTACAACTTCTGTCTACCCAAATACAAAACAGAAAAAGAAATACTGTACAACAAGGAAACTTCAGAGCTGGAAAGAAAACAAAGTCTTGCATCATATGTCAATTTATGCATTTGTTTTTTGACTAAAATTTCTTTATTTCCCCAGTAACACATAATTGGGCTATTGTATATTGTAATATAGGTTAAAATCAGTTCCAATTTCCTTTTGTCCTTTAAAGATTTTTTTAACATGCTTAAGTCATTTACTTTTCCATCTAAAATTTAGAATAAAGTTCCAGAAATTTATATTGGAGATGCTTGGAAAAACACCTATAAATATGTATAGTTATATAAATATGTACAGTGTATGTTTATGTGGCATTATGGGTGTGTGACTGTTTGTGTAATACATATGGACTTATTTATACTCAGACGTATTTAAATAGAACTAATATATCAACAACATACATTCATACCCATAATCATGTATGTTTAACTTCTTCCACTAGTATTTTATAGATTTCAATATAAAATCTATATTTATATTTCAGTATAAAATATCGAAATATTGCAAATATTTTGTTTACAGACACTAGGTGTTTGCTACTTATTAGAAGTCACTTATTCTTGCTCACAGGTTTTTGCTAATCCTTAGAAATGCAATTGACGGGGCTGGTGAGATGGCTCAGTGGCTAAGAGCACCTGACTGCTCTTCCAAAGGTCCGGAGTTCAAATCCCAGCAACCACATGGTGGCTCAAACCACCCTTAACGAGATCTGACTCNCTCTTCTGGAGTGTCTGAATATAGCTACAGTGTACTTACATATAATAAATAAANAAAAAAAAATCTTAAAAAAAAAAAAAAAAAAGGCTATGGGTTTAGACCTAGCACAAGGCAAGGCCTGGGCCAAGTAGTGGGAGTGGGTGGGTAGGGGAACAGAGGTGGGGGGAGGGGTATGGGAAACTTTCGGGATAGCATTTGAAATTTAAATAAAGAAAATAATAATAAAAAAAAAAAAGGGAAAAAAAAATGACTAGGGCCGATTGCGAAAATCAACTTAAAACTTTTTCCTAAAATAATGAACATGCACCTAAATGACTGGTTTGGACAAATATAATATCTAATCCTAAATGAATACACATGAATACACATGATTTATCTAATCCTAAATGAATACTCAACATCATTAAAACTCACAGTTTGATTATTTCTAAAAAAAAAAAAAAGAAATGCAATTGACTTTTTTGTTGACATTGTGTCCTGTGACCTTTTTAATTCAGAAACTTTCCAAGAACTATTTAACACATTGTGTATACTTTTCTTCAAGCTTGATAGTGTTACCCAAATATTGAGACAGTTTTACTCCTTTTATACTAAACTAAATGCCTTTCCTGTCTATCCTTTGCACTGAACAACACCCTTACAACAATGGAGAGAAGACCTAGGAAAATAAAGGGTCTGTTTCAGGGTAGGGTGTCTTAGTCAGGGTTTTTATTGTGGCACAAAACATCATGACCAAAAAAGCAAGTTGGGGAGGAAGGAGTTTATTCGGTTTATATTTCTACATTGCTGGTTATCACCAAAGGAAGTCAGGACAAGAACTCACACAGGGCAGAAACTTGGAAGCAGGAGCCATGGATGAATGCTGCTTACTGGGTTTCTTCCCCTTGCTTGCTCAGCTTGCCTTCTTATGGAAGCCAGGACTGCCATCCCAGGGATGGTACCACTCACAGTGAGTCTTCTTCCCTTGATTAGTAACTGAGAAAATGCCTAACAACTGGATCTCATGGAGGCCAAGAAAGAAATTGGAGAAAATAACACCATTTACAACAGTCACGAATAATAGAAAATATATTGGGATAACTCTACCCAAGTAATTTATTTATAACTTTCACCTGTAAATCAATGTGGTCCATATGCATTGTAGACTCTTAAAAGAATATACTCATTTTTTTTCACTTTTATTGTTATTATATTCTTTAGTTTACCTGAGCTTTCATTTATATTAAGGAGCACATTTACTATTCCCAACTCTTTTGCTCCTTTGTTTAGATTTAAGCTTTCTTGTTAATTTACCATTCTTTTGTGCAAAAAAAATAAAATCATTAAAATTTACTGTTTTCTATATAAAATTCTATCAACAATGAATTCACTCAACTTGTCTATGTGGAAGAAACCACGTTGCTTTAACTCTGTTTATGGAGGGTACAATCTCAGGCTAAGATTTTATTTGACCAGCTGCTGTCCTTCCTCACTCTTACTTTACAGTCTCCATACACAGCAACCCCAGTCTCTGTGCTTCACTATTCTTCATATCACTTGGTTTCAGGCTTTTTGTTTGTTTGTTTGTTTTTTGATTTTGGGTTTTTGGGTTTTTTTTGTTTTTGCATTTTGTATCTAACTGTGTTGCTGTTCTCTATTAAAAACTCTTGTGGATATAGTGAAAAACATGAAGAAAGAAAGATATTTCATCTACAATAATGGAGATACTAAGGCACAAGGCTGGCATTAACCCCCCTTCCCTTTCTTTTTTGATTCTTCTCTTATACATTACTTTCCAACTGAAGTTTCTTCTCCCTTGACTTTTCCAGCTATCCCTCACCTCCCCTCTCTCTCAGATCCACTCTTACCTAGTTTTCCTTAAAAATAACAGCAGGCTTCTGGGCGAATATCCATTTATCAGTGGGTGCAGAAGCTCGGAATATCCAAGATACAATTCACAGACCACATGAAGCACAAGAACAAGGAAGACCAAAGGGTGGATACTTCTTAGAAGGGGGAACAAGATACCAATGGGAGAAGATACAGAGACAAAGTGTGGAGTAGAGACTGAAGGAATGACCATCTAAAGACTGCCCCATCTGGGGATCCATCCCATATACAGTCACCAAACCCAGACACTATTGTGGATGCCAACAAGTACTTGTTGACAGGAGCCTGATATATCTGCCTCCTGAGAGGCTCTGCCAGTGCCTGACAAATGCAGAGGTGGATGCTCTCAGCTAGCCATTGGACTGAGCACATGGTCCCCGATGGAGGAGCTAGAGAAAGGACCCAAGTAGCTGAAGGGGTTTGCAGCCCCATAGGAGGAACAACAATATGAACCAACCAGTACCCCCAGAGTTCCCAGGGAATAAACCCACAACTAAAGAGTACACATGGAGGGGCCCATGGCTCCAACTGGATATGTAACAGAAGATAATCTTGTCATACATCAATGGAAGGAGAGGCCCTTGGTCCTGTGAAGGCTTGATGCCCCAGTGTAGAGGAATGCCAGGACAGGGAAGCAGGATTGGGTGGGTTGGTGCACATGGGGAGGGGGGATGGGATAGGGGGTTTGGAGGGGAAACCAGGAAAGGGGATGACATTTGAAATGTAAATAAAGAAAATATCTAATAAAATAAATAAATGAATAAATAAATAATAAAATAATAGTAGGCCTCCCAGGGATATAAACCAAACACAGCATAAGTTACAATAAGACTAGGCACAAAACCTCATTATTGGATTAGGAAACCAGTAGGAGAAAAAGGGTCCCAAGCACAGGCAAAAGAGTCATAGATATCCCCCAACACACATATTCCCATTGTTAGGACTCTCATAAGAATACCAACCATAATATATATGTAAGAGGATCCAACTCAGACCCATACAGGGTCCATCATTTGACTTAAGTCTCTGTGATTCTTGCTATGAACCCTGCTTAGAGGATACTGTGGACCATGTTCTCATGTTATCCTTGACCTCTCTGGCTCCTGCATTTATTTCTCTTGAAGTTCTCAGGGTTATAGATCAAGGAGACAGAAATGCTCCTAAGATGGAAAAAGCACATTCATGAACAGGAAGCCAAGGCTAGGTGGGGTGAAGGTCAGCAGCTTTCATAGCAACCACATTGTAAGAGCTACCCAGAACCACATCCAAAGTACCTCGGTTCTTCTAGGGAGAAGCAATCTCTCACTCAAGGGCCTCTAAGCTTGGAGTGATGAAGTCCTCTTGTGGCCCAGTTCTAACTGAGAAGTCACTGGGAGTTGAGGGCTTCTAGAGAAAGGAAGAGTCACTATTTGGAGGGAGTTGCTCTGGCATGTTACTCCAGGTCCATGCTTATAAAGACAATACTGAATGGCCTCAAGGGTTATTCAAAGTAAGAAATAAACAAAAATGGAGCACAGAGCTAGATATGTTGAGAACGGTTCAGGGAATGGTTGGAGGGAAGAAATGAAAGCAAATATGATTAAGAGACATTATATGCATATATGAAATTTCCAAAGAACAAACAAAAATTAAAACTACAGTGTCATCACATGCCTGTGAATATGGTCATTATATATTTTAAAAAACAAAGATGATTTATATTTGCAAAAGGGTGAAGAAAAGGAAATACTTGTAGGCTGTTGATGAAAATGTAAACTAGTATAACCATAATGGAAAGCAGTAAAAGTTATAAGTGGGCTTCTAATATGGTAATATGAACCCCATTAGTGAGTATACATCAAAAGGAAATGAAATCAATGTTTGAAAAAGCAAAAACCCTGTGATTGTCACAATATTAATACGATAGTCAATATAGAGAATCAAACAAAGTACCTGTCCATGAATTAATGGATGAACAAGGAAAATTTAATATATGCATACTGCTATATAAATATATACAGCATATTTTCAACATATGTAAAGAGGGAAATCTTGTCTTTTACAGTAACATCGATGGATTTGGAAAAGAGTATAATAGGTCAGGCGTAACAAATAATTTTTATATTATTGTTCATGTTGAACCAAAACCAAAAGTAATCACACGGAAGAAGAGGGGAGAACAGTAGTTATCTATCACAGTAGTTATCTATCACAGTAGCTATCTATCACAGTAGTTATCTATATAGAGGTAAGGGTATTTGGGAGAAATGTTAAACAAACAGAAATTTTTTGTTATGCAAGAGTATTAAGACCAAATGACATATTGTACAATATTAGAACCTAGCCAAGAATTTATTAAATTAGCATCACAATATCCTCAAGGCATCAAATGTTTTTATTTTATAAGATATCATTATGAGATTTTGATCTAATAAAAAATTTACCAAATTATATATCATACATATGTTCTAAAGAATGACTGAAAATTAACTCAGATGGACAGGAGTAATGTGGAATTTCAGATGCTGTTGCTGAGTGAAAAATGATGTAGACCTAAGACAATTATCTTAAGTATCGTTTACATATTTCTGCATTATGGAATACATATATATGAGTATCATCAAGATAATATTAAGTACCAGTCTAAAATCAGTTGATTTAGGACTACATGCTCTGAGTTATAATCTTGTTGAAGGTAATACATGTACTGTGGGATCAAGTGAAGCAGAAAGGAGAGAGGAAATTTGGGAACAAAGAAAGCAATAACATTAATTGTATATATAATCTCATTCTTGTAAAATTGCATTTAAAGGTATCTGTGTGCAGAAGATAACTAAAGATGCTAAAGATAGAGTTCTATCTACTTAGTGATGACAAATTTTAGCATGGAGTATTAGAAATTAATTTAACAGTGAATATTCTATAGTTCCGTGGGAACAGGATAGGAAGTGACACATGACTTTGTGTTCATATTACCTTATTTCAGCCACCAAAACTAATTATTGTTATGTCCATACTTATGTTGATGTATATATGATCCATGCAATCAGAAGGGAATATGGATATATACTTTTTGCATGTTTGATGCACAGAATCTGTAAGCAAAGAACAGCTGGGTACCAAATCCACCTTGATAGAAAATGCTTTCATGAAATTGTGAAGAATGACAATTATTATGAGAACATTTTGTATACCTTTTTTTCAATTGATAGTTTCTTTTCAGTTGGATGTACTTTTAAAAGATACTAATTTGTAATGTCTTTTATCCAGCTTTGAAGTGATTATCAAATGCAAGAACATGAACATGAGTCATAAAATATTAGTTTGGTATTATTGAGTGCACTCTAATTACCTCTCTGTTCATTTCTTTGCTGGAAGCATGTTTTTCTCCTTACATAGTCATTAATTTCCACAAGTATGAATTTAAACTATCTCCAAATTATTTTTCTTTTGGTCTTCTACACTCCCCACCAGCAGGGTAGCCTAATTTGATGATGTTGGAGGAAGAAACTGAATTAATTAGCTTTTGGATAAATATCGCAACAAATGTATAGCCATTAAAGGAAAAATAAAACTTCAGATATCTAAAATGAGAATGAGAATAGCTTCCACTCATAATGTTATTCTTTTCTTGTGTTTATCTTATACCTAAATAAATATGCACTGAGTAATTCCAATGAAAGACTGAACATTTATAAGTTAGAAGATATAAAATTGTTAGGCATTTATGGGGTATAAATCTTTGTATCTTAGTGATTAAAAGTGTTTACCATTTTATGCAAAATGTGAGCTTAAGAGCATAAAACCACCAAATGTCATAAAGACAACTCTCAGCTGTATCCCTTGCCTTCCATGGCTGTGTTTTCCTGCTTCATGCATCCACTAACTTTTGATAATTTTTTCTTGAGTGTGTATGATATGAAATGGGTGCATGCCCCAGTGAGTGTGTGGAGGTCGGAGAACAAGTTTTTGGAGTCAGTTTTCTCTTTACATCTCTATGCACGTTCTGATAGTTGGGTTAGGTTATCAGGATCATACAAGCGCCATTACTGGATATGCCATACTCCCAGGCCTTGGGCATCATTTTTAAAATTGAAGCTCTCCGCACCCTTTCTATGCTCATTTTGTTTTAATCCCCCCTTTTTTTTTTCTGCTGTCTCACTCAGTTCCCCAAACATGTTCCAAACTTCATTAAAGACCATGGTGTATTTTGTTCATTGGCATGTTTCTAAATAGTGTCTGATGGTGAATAAATAATTTCTAAGTATTTACCCATTGAATGAATGAACACAGAAGCCATTTCAGAAACGTAAACCACTCTGTTAACAGAGGCTATTATGTATCTCTATATTAACTTCCTATTATGAGAAACATTATTAAAATAACCAAGCATCCATCTGAAGTATCAAGATAATACCTACTCTTTTCTGTCATACTCCCTTCTTGATTTCTTGTGTTGTTATTTGGTTATAAACATTTTTAAGAGCAATGTTTACAATGTCAGATCTAGTCAAAGACATTTGATAATAGGTAGGTTTGGTTTTAACCATTGTGTCTCAATGTGTAGGTACATAGTAACAACAACAACAGCAAAAGGCTATAAAATTAAGTCAATGCTTCTAACAATCAAAATTAAAGCTTAACAGAAGGGTCTGAAGGACTTATGGATAGTATTCTACAATATAGCTTATATTACTGCTTTATGAAATCTAAGCTTCCTTGAAATATCTATATAAGTCTCTGTTTATGCCAGGATTTGTGTGATAATATACTCAGAATGAGTGTGGCACAGCCTGGAAGCAGCACTCTGTGTTTATTGACCATCTCTTAGAGTATGATTCTAACTTATCCTTGGCTATTATGTACAGAATTTTAAATATCTTGGATGAATGCAGGAGTGAAAATTGAGACAGAGACATCATTATATTTTATAGTTACTAAAATAAATAAATAATTGAAAAGAAAAATTTCCCCAGCAGAATTTATAACATAATATTCTAAGCTACAGGCCGATCAAAAAATTACCATTTTGAGAACGGAGCTTGGAAGAACCACAGGATTTTCTTCTGTGCCTCTGTAACCACGGCAACCTCAATTGTGATTTTCGTATTCGACACCCTCTACAAACCACTTAGGCCTCACATGGAAAATAAGAAAGGGAAAAATTAGGCATGATTATACTCTCCTCTTTATCTGGATGTTTAGTGCCTCGGCTCTGTGCTCAGAGATTTGCAGGGCGGAGAATATTTCACCACTGTCATACACATCATTTCGTGTTTCTCAGTTCTTTGTCCTCTCTGATGTTGTCAACATGAGTTTCCTAAAACATGGATCTGAGATTGTCTTGAGAACTCTTGTCCTCTGAGCATGACATGGCCATTGCTCTCCTGACATCTAGGCAGTTGTGACCGCTACCACTTAAGACCCTTGCACATCTGAGCCCACTAATCTTGGTTGTGGAGGGGAGGAAGAGTCACCAGGCAAAGAGGGAACAGGAGAGGGACCCACAATGCAGCTCAGCAGGCTCCGCCCATCAGTGACTTTTCTAAAGCCCTGTAAGTTGCTAGCCTCTCACCCATGCTCCTGCAAGTGAACACGAGGATCTCATTGACTCTCATCAAGCTGAACTTGTTTAAAATCATTCCTTTATAGTGAATGTCTTTACATTCCTTTACAGTTAATATATCGACATATAAGTGAATATATACCATGTTTGTCTTTCTGGACCTGGGTTACCTCACTCGGGATGATTTTTTTCTAGTTCTTTTCATTCACATACAAATTTTATGATGTCATTTTTAACAGCTGAGTAATACTCCATTGTGTAAAATCTACCACATGTTCTTTATCCATTCTTCTGCTCTATGACCCTTTTTCTCCTACTGGTTGCCTCATCTAGCCTTGATGAGCCTATGTCTTATTATATCTTGTTATGCCTTCATTAGTTGATATCCCTAGGAGACCTACCTTTTTTTCTGAAGGGAAAACAGAGGAGGAGGAGATCTGGGGAGGAGCGGAGTTGGTCAGAAAACTGGGAGGAATGGAGGAAAGAGAAGCTGCGGCCAGTGTGTGCAGTATGAGAGAAGAATAAATAAAAAATAAATAATAGAGTAAAATCATTTTGTTCGTGCCCTGGCAGCACTGGTTGGTGTATGTGCCACTCTCCCAAGCAGAAGTTAATGGCTTTTCTTGCTTTTCCTCTGGTTAACTCTTCAGATCTTCCCTACACAGGCAGGCAGAACAGGGCCCAGAACCTTCCAGAATCACACTGCTGTCTGAAGGTGGTAAGGTAAATGATAGTGATGTTCACACCTATCCTTTTAAACACATCTTCTTTTGCCTGTATGAAAGTGTTAGAGATGTTTGTTCCCTTGTAGCTTTCACAGAAGCCCTACAAGATAATTATCATTCTCCACTTTTAACAAATGAGACGCTGGATGAGTTAATTAGTATGTTCGAATTCACCTAGCTACGCCATGGTAGGTCAATGCTATGAGACCAGGCTTGTCTGACTTCAAAGCTCATGTTTTTTTCCCTCTGATCA
>NC_034598.1:66791941-66796121 GCF_900095145.1 Mus pahari
GCAGGTCCTGAACAACTGAGGTAGGGGCTGCCCTTGACTCTGTTGCCTGACCATGGATTCTGTTCTCCCAACTGAGCTGCCTTGTCTAGACTCAGTGGGAGAGGATGTGCCTATTCCTGGAGTGGCTTGATATGCCAAGGTGGGTTGATTCCCAGGGGACCTCCCCCTTCTCAGAAGAGAAGGAGAGGGGGAGGAGGAGCTGAGGACAGGGGCATTATGGGAGGGGAAGCTATGATCAGGATATAAAGTGAATAAATGGAAAACATAAATAAAATAATAATAAAAATGGTAATATATTAAATCCCAAACATTTGAAATGATTATGTCAAGTTTGGATGGAGATTTGTGAAACCAATAATTCTAGTTCATATTGTACATAAGGCTAGTGCTATTTTGAAGAACAGAAAAACACTATAGAATTATAGTGAGTCAGTCTGGCAATATAGCTATGCCATAGAGCAGTTGCTTAGCACATGTGAGGCCCTGACTTCAGTCCCCTGGACCACAAAACCAGCATCAAGAACAACAAATAGATCAGTAGTGCTGGAGAGATGACTCAGTGGTTTAAACTACTTACTGTTGTCCCAGAGGACCTGGCTTCAATTTCCAGCACCCACAGGTAGTTTGCAACCATCTTTACTATCAGTTTCGGAGGATCTCCAACACCCTCTTCTAACTTCCCAGGCAATCAGGCTTGCATGTGGTACATAAACGTACATGTAGACAAAATACCCATACAAATTAAATAACTGAATTTTAAAAGCCTAAATTAATAATAATAAAAAAATCTTCCAAGGAAGTTACACATTTTAATAAGTCTGTACCCAAATGTCAGTGCATCCCCAAAAGATGTCCACTTGAGGAAACACCTTACTTGAGAAAACAGGAAGGTGTGGCATGTGCTAAGGGGGTACTCACATTCAGATTAGTAGATCCTCTGCAATCCTTCCCTTCAGGGAGTTGATGTAGATCAAATGAAAGTAATATTTTTCCAGGTTATCCAAGATGAATGCTTCAAGGGTCATCAGTGAATAGGGATGGAAGCATTGACTGGGCTTTTGCTGGTAAAGAATTTTAGATAAAAATAGAAGAGGCTAAAGCCCTGAGCATAGATGTTAATGAAATGGATGTATTTGATGTAGTTGTTCAGAAACTTCAAGTATT
The DNA here is from genome assembly GCF_900095145.1 of Mus pahari. Classification (NCBI taxonomy): domain Eukaryota; kingdom Metazoa; phylum Chordata; class Mammalia; order Rodentia; family Muridae; genus Mus; species Mus pahari. Next base: position 66,793,106 of record NC_034598.1, read on the forward strand.
TAACGAGTTCACTCTAGATCAGGCCCAGTTTTTAATACTGGGTGTGCCATTGGAGTTGGCATGCAAAAGACTACACTTCAGCCAGGTAAGCTTATGTGTCGTCAAGTGTCCATGTTGACTGGGATATTCTATAGCAACTTATCGTGTACTGAGGTTGTATGATCCTTTTGTTTATATTCAAGGGAATGCATTCCACTGAAACAGACTCAAATGAGTACGCTGTGAGGCTTTGTACGCATTTAGTCAGGTTCAAAAATATTCATACTAATTAGTCTTCTCTACTTAGTTCTGCCTCCGAAGTAGGAACAATCCCAGACTGCTTCTCTGTCTTTTTCTCCTATCTTCCTTTTCCTTCCACTTCCTGTTCTCCCCCCTCCTCCCTCCTCCCTCCTTTCAGCCTGTCTTCTCTTTCTCCTCCCACCTTTTCCTACTCTCCTCTCTGCTCCTCCTTGGTCTCCAACATCCCCCTCTACTCTTTATGCTATTTTCTTTATTATGAGATATGAATGGATAGCCACTCTGTGCCCCAAACACAGGCAGGCAAGAAGATCCTTGGCTGTAAGTCAAATAGGTCCTTTATTTAATTGGACTTACATCAAGGTAGTGATTAATGGTGGAATTTTAGTATCACATCATGTCATGGAGGCCAATTAATATTACAACTGGTGCCTGTTAAAGCTGCCAGAGCAATCCACTAATGTCTCTAACTTGCATTATCCTCTATATTGCTTAAGTTGTTATAAATATTTGTAATCAAGAAAAAAATCTAGCCTATTTGCTCAAAAATGAATAGAGAAGTGCCTTCATAAAAGAGAATCAGTCTAGGGGGAGTTAAGGTTCTTCCATGGCTCTCTCACCTCTACTCCATTGCTGGCATCTCCAAACTTCAGCTCTTGTTGGCCTCAAAAGTTCTTATCATGAAACAGAAATGAGAACTTTCTGAAAACTCTAAAACTTTATTACTTTTTTTTTTTTTTTGGTGTGTGTAATTTGTCAGTCTGACTTGGATCCTATATTTATTCATACAGTAAGAGCTATAGCAAGGGGCTCACCAACGTTAATGGAGGTGCTCTGGACAGACCAAAGGTGACAAGAAAGGTACCCCAGATCAGTATTCTCAGTGCACTTTGCATCACAGTCTAGCGTTGAAGGTATGAGAAAGAAGAGCTGTACGTTCACTGAAAACCTGGATTGCTGTTCTTTAGAGATAAGAAAGAAACGTTACATTGGAAGTTTCCTGGCCTATCGGTCACCAATCTCTGCTTATTTCTTCAGAGTTTCTAGGCATTTACTCAGAGCCTGAACCAGCTGATACTAATCTTTTAAGGATAGCTTGCTAGTGTTTCATCTATAGTATTATACTGTAAGGCAACTATGTGTAATATGAAATATTTTAAGCAAACAACATATATGTTTACATATCTGTGGCTATCAGCCCAAGGGAGGTTTTGTTTGGTTCCTAACCAACTGCTTGATTTTGCCAATTATCTACGTGCTTCAGACCCTTGATCTACAAATATAACCTCTAACCTCTTGAGACCTTGCTATGTTGCTAAAGTCTTATTTATGTTGGTATATGTAAATAGGTTATGCTGGTGTATATGAAGTAATATGGATATACATCCAGCAATGAACAATTCCAGTGTCACAATGAATAATATAGGAGTTATAAAATCTGGTTATCAAATGTTATAGGAAAGATGGCTCAAATGGTTAAGAGCACGCACTGCTCTTCCAGAGCACTGGATTTTTACTCCCAGCACCCACGTGGCAGCTGACACCCATCTAAAACTCCAGTCCCAGGAAAATCCAACATCCTTTTGAGCCTCAGTGGGTACCTGGAATGAATGTGGTACACAGACAAATATGCAGTCAAGCACTATACACATAACATACTAATTTTTTAATGTTGTGGAAATAATTTTAACAAATATCGACTGCTTATATCAATATCTAAGTTTGCAAAGAGATAGCAAATAATTATCTTGAACACCAGTTTTACTATGCTCTCCTCTGTTGCCCTCTATCTAACTCCAGAAGTATCTATTTTATAACTCTAGGTGTGAGCAGACTAGAAATGAATTTAGTGAATTTTCAGTTCAGAATATTCTCTTGAAAGTGCACGAAAGCTCTTCAGGTTCAGACATCAGCAAGAACATCAGGAGGTCAGGACTCAGAGAAGAAGTGGGGGGCAGAGAGATGGGCTCCAGCTGACATCCCTTTTTAGGACATAAGTGCATCTGAAGATAAAGTAATTTCTCTCTATTCATGTGTTTGTTTTTTTTTTTTTTTTTCTGTGTTGGCACTGAAGTGTCTCATCTATTTCCCTAAAGAAGCAACAGGGAAATGAACTGTGACAAACATTGTTTATTTCTGGAGTGAACCCCCTCAAGTCCTAGAGAATGGCCTAGTATTAAAGTCACTTCCTTTTCTAATATCTCTAGTCTCTACTGAACAAAGCAATGACGCACTGTGGCTGTTGTAAACAACAATTATGACTTTCATGTGAAATTGTCTTACCAAGACAGTTCGAATTCTTTACAGAGATAACACAAATTTTGACTAAATAAATCCATGGTGGTTATAAGCATAGTTCTGAAAATATTAATGCAGGATCTGCAAATAGACCTATTTCTCTGATGACATCCTTAGATCAGATAGTTCACGTTTTTAATTGATCTTTGACTAAAACCCTGAGGTGTAAATCCAGTTAAGATTTACAAGGATGTAGGCATAAAAATCAAATAGACTTATTTTATGCTTTATCAAGCTCAGGAACTCTTCTGGAATGTTACAGTTTTAATATGCTAAAATAAATATTTTTAGGTTTAGCAATTCTAGGCTGCTTAATATAACTTTGTTTTTTTATTATTATTTTCTTTATTTACATTACAAATGCTATCCCAAAAGTTCCCTATACCCCCTCTCCCGCCCTTGCTCCCCTACCCACCCACTCCCACTACTTGGCCCTAGCCTTCCCCTGTGCTGGGTCATATAAAGTTTACAAGACCAAGAG
>NC_034598.1:66796242-66831012 GCF_900095145.1 Mus pahari
TCTGTGTAGCCCTGGCTGTCCTGGAACTCACTTTGTAGACCAGGTTGGCCTCGAACTCAGAAATCTGCCTGCCTCTGCCTCCCAAGTGCTAGGATTAAGGGCGTGTGCCACCACTGCCCAACTGTTGTTGTTTTTTTGATAATTAAATAAATGTATTTTTTTTTATCCCTCATGTGAACAGATTTAACATCACCAACTTATTTTTCTGGGAATGATTCCTTCAGCAGATAGAAGCTCTGAAGGAATTCATAGCTTAAACATCCAATGTTTCTTTACTGATCCAGTCAGTTAGAAATACCTTAAGCCAGAACCAGGTATTCAGTTCAGGTTTCAGTTCTCTTATTTACCAGATATTACCATGCACAAGGTGAGGACAGAAGAAATTTAAATCCTTTTCCACTCAATATATGAAACAGATTCTAGCTGATCAGAGAAGTGGCCACTCCCAAGACTAAAGGAATTGACTGTCAAAATGCTTCCACCTTTCAAATGGTTCTAGATGGTTAGATTCATCAGTACATTAAGCAAGAAGTTACCCATGGGCCACATTAACTCATTATTTACTTATTCATAATTTGGTACCAAAAGAAACACATACTTCTGTTTCCTCCCAGAAGTAGAATTGCCATTATGTAGAAGCTGGCTTACTGAGACAACCCAGACAGGTAGAGAGTATCAAGCAGAAACAGATCAGCCAGTCTTTCCAGCAGACCTCAGGGCAATTTTGTTGAAATGAATTGAAATGATTGCAGGATTCCGCAAGTTCCCCCATGGTTTCTTAGATGTTGTTCTTCAGTTACCTGCCAGAAACTCTGTACCAAGAATAAAAAGCATGAGAATGATTCTAAATGTATTTGGTGGATAATAGTCAACTTTTCACTGGGGTTTTGCCAATATTGTTTATTCTGCATGTCTTCTTATAAAAACCTACAATTATTTGGTCCTTAAAGTTTTCTAAATTTAATCCTAGAGCTTAGGAGGCAAGGAGAAGCAGTTAGATCTCTGTGAGTTCGAGGATAGCCTTGACTACAGAGGAAGTTCCCCGATACCCAGAACTACACAGAGAAACCCTGCCTCAAATCACAAAAAAAGAAAGGTTTCTAAATTCATCTTTAACTCACACAAGAAACATAAAGAAACATATTAATAAGGCATGATGTTTCAATTATATATAGAACTCATAGTTTAAAACATTAAATATGCTTATTTGCTCAAATGCTTGTCATCTATACTTTATTCTGCCTTTTGAAATGTTTGCCATGTTTTTCTTAGCACACCCAAATTTTGTAATAGCATTCCTAAGCTTGCTCATGGAACCAATTGATCAATCACATCCTCCCCCTTTCCCTACGTATACTAGACAGTGGCAAAGACAATTCTAATCAAGTCTATGTAAGAAAAATTGGACAGTATGTGTCTTCTGGGGCTGGCTTGATTTGTATTGGTCTATATCCTGAACGTTTACTATATTCTTGTATTATTTCTAAGTAGTTTGTGACAAAGATTTTAGTAAATGTATCAGCTTTCCTTTTGCATCATGAAGTTAGCCTTTAGTTGTTTTTATTATGTAATTGAACATTTCTACTTTACCTTGATTCTCAGCTTTCTTTTTTTAGCATAGAGGATATTGAATACTATCAAATACTTCTCTTGCATCTGTTATTATAGTTATATGGCTGTTTACCTCATTTATCTAATGTTGGGCACTGAGTTTATTGATTTATCCATATTGAATATCTTTGTAGTCTTGTGATGAATCTCATTTGAAAATAGTAAGAAGTCACTTTAATGCAATGTTGAATTGCTAGTACTTTCTTATGGTTTCTATATCTGTGTTTTTCAGAGATATTGGACTTCATCTTTGATATAATAATGTTGGCCCTAGGGAACCTATTTTGAAGAAGTCTTCCTATTTTTTTTTTTAAAAAAAACTTAAAGTTGACATTATTATTTTTCTGTGCTTGATAGAATTGAGCAATGAAGCCATCTGGTCCTGGCATTTAATGTGGAGATTTTTCTTACTGACTCAATTTTATTGCTTGTTACTGGTCTGCTCAAGTAGACCATTTCATGATTTAAGGTATATGTGTCTAGAAATCTATTTCTTGTAGGTTATAAGCTTTATTGATGTGCAATTGTTTGTATAAATCTTTAAAGATTTATTTTATATTTCTGTGCTATCAATGAAAGTTTCTCCTTTTTCATTTGTGAGTTCAATTCTTCTCTACATCTATTTATTAGTTTAATTAAGGGATTATGCATACTATTTATCTAGGCCAAGAACCACCCATTACATTTGTTGTCTTTTTGTACCGTTTGTGGACTCTGTTTCACCTGTTTCTACTCCAATACTTGATTCTTTCCTCCCATTAGCATTGTTTGGGGTTGCCATTGTTTTTCTGTTTCATAGAAGGGTAATAATATGAGGTTTGAAATTTTTCTTTTTGATGAGGGCATTGCTGGATAGAAACCCCCGCCCTTAGAGCTATTTTTGTGTATTGAATATATTTTGAAATGTTTGGACTTACTTTCATTTGTTTGGAGGCATATTTTCTTTTCTTGAGTTCCTCCTTTATCTGGTGATCAATAAAATACACACAGAGACATAGACATAGACACAAACACACACACACACACACACACACACAGAGAGAGAGAGAGAGAGAGAGACAGAGACAGAGACAGAGACAGAGACAGACAGAGACAGAGAGAGACAGAGAGACAGAGACAGAGAGATACAGAGAGACAGGGAGAGAGACAGAGAATATAATTTACGTGGTACTCTGTTGTCAACTTGACACACCAGGGAAGAGAGGCTTGCATTTGCAGAACTGCCTCCATCAGAGTGGCCTGCTGGCATACCTGTAGAGCATTTTTTTTCTGTTCTCTTCTTCTTTTTTGAGATTATAGTATAATTACATAATTTTCTTTGGGTCATTTTTTTTATGTCTAATGAGACCCATGTTATATAAGAATGGTAGGCAATTCTGATGCTAAAAGTAAGTCAGTAAGCAATATTTCTCCAAGGTTTCTGCTTCAGTTTCTGCCTCAAGTTCCCTACTTGGCTTCTGTGGATAATAAATGGATTGCAACCTCTAAGCCAAATAAACACCTAAATTGGTTTTGTTCAGTGTTTTGTCACAGACACAGAAAGCACACTAGGACATCTTGATATTACTTTCTGGATTTTATTGCATTGTGCTCAAAGAATAAATGTGAAAAAGATTTCAATTCTTCATATTTGTGTGACTTTTCTGTGACTTAGAATATCCAGTACCACGGAGAATGTTACATCACTGAAGCGAAAAATGTATACTAAAGGCTATGATAATCAGCTATGCTAGCCTAACATAACCTAGCATTACTTTAGAGGAAAGTCTCAATGAGCTATTATCTTAATTAAGTTAATTGAACTGAGCATAACCAAGCAGGCAGCAAGTAACTTCTCCACAATGATGGATTATAACACGGAACTGTAAGAAACCATCTCTCTTCCTGTAAGGCTATTGTACTGCAGCAACAGAAACAAAGGACAGCGGCTTCTGCATATGCAGAGCTTCTGCGTGGAAGCTGCACGCTCTGTAGATGTCCACTGGCTACCCTTGGTCTGCGGTGCAATTGAACTCTGCTGCTGCTTTGCTATGTTTCTGTTGCTGCCTCGTTGCTGAAAGTAGGATGGTACAGTTCGTAACTCTTCTTGAGTCAGAATCTAATTCTCTCCGAAAGTCTGCTGTTATTCACTGTATGTGTTTGTGCTTGTATCTGGTTCTTATTTGATTAGGGCTATTTCTCCTGAAAAAAAATGACCATGTTATTATTTAGCAATGGCATTCTTTATATCTTTTACCCACTTTTGCTTAAAGGCCATTCTTATACGGTTTATCTGACCTCTTATTTCCCAATTGCCATTTATAGGGAACCTACTATTGTAATTCTTAAGTTTCTGTCACAGCGAAGTCTCTCTTCACCTTACAAGTAAAACAGCTTTATTGCAAGCAACACACAGTTGGGTCTGTTAGTTATAATCTGTTTACTCACTCTACATCATCTACTCACAGAATTACCTTATATTAATGATGAGAAAAGCTGAAGCTTATTCTCGATACTGCCTAACCTCTTTTGGGTTAGGTGCAGGTCCTTCCTGTCTTTACAACACAATCTTCTTGTAGGATTAAATGGCCTAAAAGGTTAATTTCATTCCTTGCTCATTCATTTTAGTTTGTCTATTTTTGCTCACTATGGTTTAAAAATAATGACTATATTTTTGCCTTTTGGTCAAGGTGAAGCTCCCCAAAACACCTTTTTATTAAAATAAATGACATTGAAATTATAATATAAATATATAGACAAAACAGAACACAATGAAAAGAAACATACTGGTAGGAAACCACTATACTTTCCTGCTCTTCCTCCCACAGTTGGACTATTATTTCATATGGCCTCCATTTTTAGTTCACATACTAAAGATATTAATGTTGATGCATTTCACTTAAAGTATTAGGAAGTTCTGAATGTGTATATAGAATTATTCTTAGAAGCCAGTCTTATATGTTTTGCTTACTCGTTAACATTTCTTTCCTTCCGTTGGAAGTACTTCCTTTAAGATTTCTTGTATTACAGGTTTTGTGAAGATAAAGTCTCTCAGCTTTTATATGTATAGAAATTCATTCCTTCATTTCTAAAGGACAGATTAGCTGTGTACAACATTCTCAGTGGTTAACTCTTTTCCTTCAGTTGTGTAAAAACTCCTGGCCTGTGAAATTATTGCTAAAAGGCCTGATATCAGATTAATGGATAGTATTGTATGCTTTTTTTCTTTGTAGTCATTTATTTTCAGTTTTGAGATTGATTATAAGATGAGTTGATGCAGACTTAAGAGGGTTAATTTTGACTAAGTACTCTGATATTCTTGCATTGATATCGGTTCCTTTCTATGTTTGGGAACTTGGTTCTCTCATTTTATTTTGTTTTGAGGCAGAGTTTCTCTGTGTAGCCCTGGCTGCCCTGGAATTTTTTCTCTGTAGACCAGGGTGGCCTTGAACTCAGGGATTTGTCTGCCTCTGCTTCTCAAGAACTGGGATTAAAGGTGTGTGCCATGTGTAACACTTTCCTCACTTTTTATGTAATTCTTTTACCCCCTTCAGCATCCCTTGAATTCTTCCTGTTCCCCAGTAGGCAAAACATTTGCATTTTAATAATGTCCCAGGATACCTGTAAGTAGTCAACATTTTTCTTTCTTATTTTTACTTTTTGTCTCTCCCAACTAGGCTTTTTCAGGCAGCTTGCCTTTGAGCTCACTAAGTCTTTGTGTTTGCCTTGGTGTTGAGGCCCTGTCATGAATTCTGAATTTTTCAAGTAAAAAATTTCAGCTTTAGAATCTTTATAAGATGTATTTAAAAACTGTCTCAATCCCTTTGTTAAAATTCCTCTCTGATGGCAAAGCTCCTGTTTTCCATAAGCTGTTCAAGCTACCAAAAGAGCTGTTGGAAATTTCCTGAGAGTTTTCCCATGCTTGTTACTATCTGGTCGACTTCTGACTCTTAATTTTGCCTATTAACCAAGGCAAGGGTTTCCTTAATGCTTCTGCTATTTGATGCTTCTGGACACTGGAGAATTGGATGTTTATTCTGGTACTACTGGCATGTCTTTTTTTTTTTTTTTTAAACACTCTTTGTGTAGAAAGTCTAAATAGACTGCTAAGTTTTTCCTGCCCTGTTGTTTTACATCTGACAATTTTATGCCCATTATTTTGATACTGAATGATACTCAGATATAAGTTTTTTAGGAATCTACTATTGATATGCTTTAGTCTTCCAGTGCTAGGGAGAATTATAAGACCAGGCTTGCCTCGAACATATTGTCAATGCGTCCTCATAAGAGTTCTCTGCATCTTGTTTCTCCTTGGGTCCAGAAACAGTTGCAGATACCTGATTCACAGTTACTGGCTGGTCTTTGGTCACACATGCTGAGAGTCTCCTTATCTCTGAGCAGAATTACATTAGAACAATTAGTGCCAGGATCTGATGCCTCTACTGTGAAAATCTTTGCCATGGTATAAGCATGCCACTAAAAGCAACATGACCCTAGGAGAGACCTAGGAAACCTCCACTGCCCTTCAGTGGCATCCATCTCAGACTGTTGTACCAGTCACAAGTGATCACAGCTGATATAAAAGTTCAAATAGCAGGACTGTATTTATCCCTTGAGCACCAAGGTTGTTCCTTTCTCTCCATCCATATTCTGGCCTCAGAAGAGGGGCCATTAAGGCCTGTCTAGTAAGGGTTTCACCAGCCCAATGCTAAGATCCAGGCCCGTCTAGTGTTTATTGTCTTGTGCTATCCATCCTCCGGAGGCCATCTTGGTGAAATGTACCTGTGGCCAGCTAGTATGCTGTAAAGGTGGACTGCACCGGAGTCTCACAGTCACAGTGAGTATACAGTATCCAGGAGGCACTGATGCCTTTAGAACCTAGGTCCCCAAGTCTTCAAAAGCAAAGAAACAAGGAATTCAAGTTCGTGTCTCAAATTTCCTGACATTGGTCTTCTAGATAGAACTGGTGTCTATCCAGGCCAAAATTTATATTTATCTCACCCCCCCCCCCCGCCATGGGCTAGTTATATGCTTAGCTAAGGGCAGTTCTAGAGAGCCCTTATGAGCACTTCTGTGACATCAGCTGACTAGGGGACAAGCAGTGAAGATTGGTTTTATGCCACAAAACCCAGGAAAACAGGAGTCTTCCCTAAGTTTTATTGCCACAGAAAAATGTACTTTCAAGATGAAGGTAGACTTTAATTCCAAGGTTGGAAATGATGCATGTGGAACTCAAGTCTATCCCACAACACCCATGTCTATGTCTGATGCTGGGACCACCCAAGAGCTATATTAGTATGCTCTGGCTTGTATTCAGGGTCCTTTGGATTCTATTCATTGTTAGTTCTTATTATTGCATCTTTAGCAATAATATGAACTGGCTTAGCAGTTCAAGCCTCTGTACCTACAAGTGTTGTTCTAGTGGGTTTACCATCATTGGGTTTATCCTGTGCAGGGCAGGCAGGGAGTGAATTAGTTACCTTTCTCATTACTGTGGCCAAATAACTGACAAGGAGCCACCTAAAGAGGGAGAGGTTGACTATCCTTTATATTTAGAGGGATACGGTCCATCATGATGAGGAAGTCATGCATCAGTTGTATAAGGTAACTAGTTATACTGCCTCCCCAATAAAGAAACAGAGAGCAATGGATGCTGATGTTCAAGTAGTTTTCTCTTATCAGTGCAGCATAGACTAACATTCCATGAAATGGTGCCTCTCACAATTCCAGTGGCTTTTTCCTCCTCATTTAGCCTAGACAACCCATCAGAAATCTGACTAGAGAGTTGTTTCCAAGGTGATTCTAGTACCTACAAGGTTTACATTCAATATAAATAAATATAAAATCTAAGTCTTGCACTTTGTCTGCTACAATGCAAGGGACACTAATGTTCATTGGATAATTGGGTTAGGACATGATGTGACCTGGGAAAGTCTTGACTGCACTTCTTAACAGGTGTTTCATTTTGTTTACTGAAGGCAGAAACAGTGGACAGAGTTATTCCCTGATTTCATTTGTTCCTGGGGAGGCAGTGGAGTTCAACCTGTGGGTAAAACTTACAAGAGGATCCCTCATGGTAGCCATCTTTCCTAACCTATTTCATAATCACTTTTGCATTTTTTCATAAAAGGGTATACATGTTTTTTGCCTTCTTTCTTTCTTGTCATTATACATTTGTCAGATGTTGGCTTTATGTACTCAGAGAAGAATTCTTGGCATAAAAATGATTCAACTACAAAGTGGACAAAGAATATGTCACTCTTAAATTATGGGCTATTTTATAGACAATGAATCTTCATGCTTACATCACAAAACCTAAAGCTGAAGAACAATTACAAGAGGTTTATCATAACTGGTTTGTAGTTCTCTAGTTTGCTTTTCTAAACTTGGTTTCTGATGAGGCCAGATTATAGGAAAAGGCAGCTTTCTAGGAGATTATATATATATATATATATATATATATATATATATANAGAGAGAGAGAGAGAGAGAGAGAGAGAGAGAGAGAGAAAGAAAGAAAGAGAGCGAGAGAGAAGGAGTCTTAAGCTTTAGGGTTGAAAAATAAAATACAGAGAATTGACCACGTTATGTAAGGTATTATAGACCAGGTCAAATATTGAGAAAAATAATGTAGATAATTGAGAGCCATTAAGTTTTGGGACAAAAGTGTGATAAAAATTTGAAGTCTACAGATCATTTTAAGAGTGCCTGGAAGAAAAAGAAAATACATCATAAAATGCGAACTAGGAGTAAATCAATAGAAATCCATCTCTGCTCTTTTTTTTTTTTTTTTTTTTTTTTTTTTTATTGGTGGCAGTTTGGGCAAAACAAAACATACATTTCCTTCTTGTCATATAAGTGTTTTTCTACTATTTTCAAAAGGCAAATATATGTATGTATGTTTTTACATATATAATTATAAAAGACAATACCATCAAAGAAAAGTAAAAACAAATTACAGTGAGAATAAAATAAAATATTATTATTATCATATAAAAATAAACATGTAGTAGTTTTAATACTATAGGCTCTCAGAGGACTTTAGAATTAAATTATGATATAAAAATGATGTCTACACTAATGCTTTAATAAGATATGTGAAGTTAAATAGGTATAACGTATCCTTTTCTGATGACGATGGGCAAGAAGGAAGTTATAGAGCATGCATGGAAGCATAATAAAAATAATGATACACCAACTCTACTACTTTTGTTTTATTTCATCATTAATTTCATCAGCAAAATTTAAAGCAAAACAGCACACAGTTATATAAGCAATTCCTTGTTGCCATGGTAAATTCAAACATATAGAGAAACCCAGCTATGAATCACTATTCCAAACATTCAATTCTCAACTCTATCAGTTTGGGTTAAAGAACCAACTCCTGTATTACACAGAGAATTAACAGCTACCACAAAGTAGCCAAGTGTTTTGAACACTCCAATTGTTATATGACAGTTAATGCATTGGTGGCATTATCCACAAACCATCATTCATCACAAGATTTATTAATGTAAATAAGAGTTGAAGTCATAAAGAAATAACTGGTTACTTTTGATAGTATTTTACATATAGATTTACAAAAATCAACAAAAATGAGTACTGTTATAATTATTAAAGTGATATTATTCTTAAACTCATTACCAAGGTTGAATAAGACCAATAATTCATTTCATGACTAAGTCAACACCAAAAGCATAGTTAGCTATCATTCCTCCTAAATATGTTGATTAACATTGCTTACAAATGACAATGTTGATATGATCCAGAGAGTTCTCCAGGTCAAGTGTGGAGTAAGTCTATGTGTGTATATCTATGGTGGTTAGACTGAAAGAACAAGGAAGCTATGGTTAATGTGGGCTATCATCAGTATATAAACTTTGAATTCAGGTATTTTGTATGTGTCAGTCACCAAAATATTCCTACTGAGACTGATATAATGACATTTGCATTAATAGACTCATGGAAGGTAGCTATTGACGTCTTCACAAAGAAATATATTTGGAGAATAAACAATGAAGTTGGGATTTAATCATTGCAAATGTGCGTTGCATTCAGTGGTTTACTAGGTCATCTTTTCAGGGTGATTTTCCACTGCCAGGTGATCATCTTTATTTTATAAAATGCCATTTGTCCACTTTTATGTTAATTACTTATAATTTTAGCAGAGAATCAAAAAAAAATTGCTCTTATTCCAAAATACCTTCCATTGTTTCCCCAGAGTTTTTTGTGGATTCATGTATTTGAATGCTATACTTGGGTCTTTGACACATTTTTACAATGCATTAGGACCCTAATACAATTTTACAATTAGAGAAAGTATAGAGTTTAATTTTTTCTGTTCATCCATATCTTTCCTAGCACCATTTATGGACGATGCTGTCCTTCCTCAAATGTGAAATGAAGATGCCTTCTGTTGATATTTGCAGGAAATTATCCAGGCTGCTTAATTTGACAGATAAATATCACTTGACTAAGTATGGTGTCATAATTATAATTTGCAAAACTTATCCAGTGATATTTATATTCATACACTTCATTAGTGGTTAAGAGTATGTCTTGGTCTTGCAGAAGGACTGAGTTCCAGTCTCAGCACCCACAGTGAGCAACTCATACCTGCCTACAGCTCCAGCTTCAGAGACTCCAACACCATTTCTGGACTTAGCTGGTACTTAGACTCACACTCACCCACAGATAAGCAAATAAACAAAATAAGTTCTCAAAATATTTATTTATCTATCTATCTATCTATCTATTTATTTATTTATTTACATCAAACACTGTCTCTCCTCACAGAGATCCTCCCCCATCCCCTCTTCTCCATGGCTAGGGTTAACCCCCATACCCTGGCACATCAAGTCTCTGACAGGGTAAGGCACATCCTTCCTCATTAAGGTCTGACAAGGCAGCCCTGCTTGGGGATGAATACCACAGTCAGGCTACAGCTTTAGGGAGAGCATGAGCTCTGTTCAAGGCATTGGTGGGGAGGGACTCCATATGGAGATTGAGCTGCACATCTTCTACATATGTGTCAGGGGCCTGTTCAAGCCCATATGTGTTCTTTGTTTGGTGGCTCAGGCTCTGAGAACTTCCAAAAGACCAGGTTAGTTGACTCTGTTGGTCCTCCTATGGGATTCCCATCCCTTTCAGGGCCTGATCTTTCCCCCCACCCTTCCATAAGACCTCTGTCCAATATTTGACTGTCTGCACCTGTTTCACTCAGAAACTGGGTAGAGCACCTCAGAGGACAGTCATTCTAAGCTCCTGTTCACCATTATAACAAGTATCATTAATAATATCAGGGATTGGTGTTTGCTCATGGGACAGGTTTCATATTGGGTCAGTTCTTGGTTGGCCATTTCTTCAGTCTCTGATCTTTGTCCCTCCATTTCTTTTGGACAGGAAAAAAAATGTGTTGAAAGTTTTGTGGGTGGTTTAGTATCCGTATTCCACAATTAGGGGTCCTGCCTGGCTATAGGAGGTGGCCTCTTCTGTTTCCATGTCCCTCCCCACTGTTAGCCATTTTGGCTAAGGTAACCCGTCTCGATTCCTGGAAGCCTCCCCCATGTAAGGTCCCTGGAGCTTCCTAAATAAAACCCCCTACTCCCCATTGCCCAGTACCTACAGATTTCCGTTTATTCTCCTGGCCCTCTGGGTCTCTCTCCTGATTGTACCCACACCTGACCCTGACCCCTCTTCTCTCCCACCTGCTTTCTTCCTCCTTCTGTCTCCTATGACTATTATATTCCCCATCCAAATGTGATTCAAGCATCCCCACTTAGGCATTCTTTCTTATTTCACTTCCTTTGGTCTAGGGCAGGGAGGACAGTTCATGGGTATTCTGTACATTATGGCTAATATCAGTGAGTACATACCATACATGTCCTTTAGGATCTACATTACCTCATTCAGGATATTTTCTAGTTACATCCATTTGCCTAGAAAATTCATGGTATCCTTGTTTCTAATAGCTAAATGGTATTCTGTTGTGTAAATGGACCTCATTTTTTGTATCCATTAAGTCATAAATGAAAAAAGCTTCTGGCTTTTATGAATGAAGCTTCTATGAATATAATAGAGCATTTGTTTTTGTGGTATGTTGGAGCATCTTTTGAGTATATGCCCAGGAGCAGTATAACTGGGTCTTAAAGTAGAACTATTTTCAATTTTCTGAGAAACCACCAGACTGATTTCCAAAGTGAGTGTATAAGTTTGCACTCCTATTAGCAATGGAGTATCCCTATTTCTCCACATCCTTGCTAGTATTTGCTGTCCATTGAGTTTGGATATTAGCCCTTTGTCAGATGTAAGGTTAGTGAAGATCTTTTCGTTATCTTTAGACTGCCATTTTGTGCTATTGGCAATGTGCTTTGCCTTACAGAAGCTTTTCAATTTCATGAGGTTCCATTTATCAACTGATACAGAGCCTGAGCCATTGGTGTTCTAGTCAAGAAATTGTCTCCTGTACCAATGCCTTCAAAGCTTTTCCCACTTTGTCTTCTGTGAGATATATCAAGGTTTTATATTAAGGTCCTTCATCCACTTGGAATTGAGTTTTATGAAAGGTGGTAAATATGATATATTTGCTTTCTTCTACATGCATACATCCAGTTAGGTCAGTGCCATAACCCCGAAGGAAACAAGGCAGTCAAGTCTCTGAACAACACCAACAACAAAGCCCAGGGCCAGATGGTTTTAGTGCAGAATTCTACCAGAGTTTCAAATATCTAATACCAATACTCCTCATACCATTTCACAAAACTGAAACAGAAGGCACACTACCTAATTCATTCTATGAGGTCATAGTTACCCTGACACCTAAACCACACAAAGACTCAACAAAGAAAGAGAACTTCAGACCAATATCCTTTATGAACTTCATTGCAAAACTGCTCAATAAAATTCTCGCCAACAGAATCCAGGAACAAATAAAAAACGTCACTTACCAAGATCAAATAGGCTTCATTCCAGGGATGCAGGAATAGTTCAATATATGAAAATCCATCAGTGTAATCCACTATAAAAATAAACTGAAAAGCAAAAAAAAAAATGATCATCTCAATAAATGCCGAAAATGCCTTCCACAAAATCCAACACCCCTTCATGTTAAAAGTCTTGAAGAGATCAGGAACTCAAGGCACATACCTAAACATAATAAACTAATATCCAGCAAGTCAATAGTCAACATCATATTAAATGGAGAGAAACCTGAAACAATCCCACTAAAATCAGGGACAAGACAAGGCTGCCCACTCCTTCCCTATCTACTTAGTATAGAACTTGAGGTTCTAGATAGAGCAATAAAACAACAAAAGGTGATCCAGGAAATACAAATCAGAAAGAAAGAAGTCAAAGTATCACTATTTACAGAGGATGTGATAGCACAGATGAGCAACCCCCAAAACTCTACCAGAAAACTCTTACAGCTGATAGAAAACAGCAAAATGGCTGGAAATAAAGTTAATGCCGATAGCCTTATTCAAATGATAAATAGGGAGAGAAAGAAATTAAGGACACAATACCCTTCATAATAGCCACAAGTAAAATAAAATATATTGGTATAAATCTAGCCAAGCAAATGAATGTATGACAGGGACTTCAAGTCCCAGAAGAAAGATGAAGGAGATATCAGAAGATGTAAAAAAAAATCCCATGCTCATGGATCAGTAGGATTAACAGTGAAAAGGCCATCTTACCAAATGCAGTCTACAGATTCAATGCAATCTTCATCAAAATTCCAACACAATTTTTTTTCAATCCAACACAATTTTTTACAGACCTTGAAAGAGCAATTCTCAACTTCATATGGAAAACAAAAAAAACCCAGGACAGCCAAAGAAATCCTGAATGATAGGTGAACTTCTGGAGGGATAACCATCCCTGACATCAAAGCTCTACTACAGAGCAATGGTGATTAAAACAAAACAAAACAAAACTGCGCAACATTGGTACAAAAACAGACAAGTTGATCAATGGAATCGAATCAAAGACTCAGAAATAAACCCATACACCTATGAATACTTGATTTTTGAAAATGAAGCCAAAACTGTACAATAAAATAACTTAAAAAAAAAAGAAAATAATAAACTAATTTACCTACTCGTTGGTCCATACATTTACAATTTGTTCTTTTTAAAATTAGCTAATGACAAATGTATCAAAAATAAAGGAGTCAATATTTTCTTAAAGAAAGATACATAAATTATCGTCACGACTTCAGAGTTTATGGAATGCAGATTTATTTTCAGAATGTCTTGTAAAGACGAATTTTCTGTTTTTACTTTTATTTTTGGCAGATCACTATGTTACATAAAACTTTGCTCTGTAAAGCAATCTTCAGACATTCTTGAGATATGCTTGGGTTTAGTTCCCCACTATTCCCTGCCTTCTCTCCTGCTTTCCTCTTTTCCCTCCTGCTAGTCTCCTTCATTCTGCCAGATATTTTGCTTCTGTTAGTGTATAAATACTAGGAAATATGAAACATTTGATATTCTTTCTCTTAACAAAAATATTTATTTTGCTTTCTATGTGTATTTATGTTTGATGCATGTATTGTGTGTTTGTGGATGCCAGAAGATGTTATTGTATACCCTGGAACTGGATGGAATTAGAGGCAGTTCTGAGTTGCTATTGAGTTACTGTGAGTTACAACATGGTGCTCGAACCAACCTCAGTCTCAAATACTCTTAACTACTGAGGTATTTCTCCAGTCTTGATATTTGAATTTATAAGGCAGATTTATTTGCTTCATATGATTTTCTTTAGTTACATCCATTTGGGGGGGGTTGTTGTTTGTTTACAAATGACATAATTTTGTTTTTTATAGCTGAATCAAATGCCATTTGTCATATATACATAATGTACAAGTATCTCAGTGACAAGCTGACTTAGAGTCCTGGAGGATATCCCCAGAAATTGCATAGCTGGACCATGTGCAAGTTTTGCTTTTAGTTTTGTGATCCCTGTATTGACCTCCATACTGGTTTAAGTAACTTATGTTCCCCCCAGTTCTTCAGAATGACTCTTTCCCTCCATTCTCCCTAGTGTTTGTTGCTACTAGCTCCTCTAATAATAACCACTTGGAGTAAGGTGAAATGAAATCTCAATTAAAATTTTAATTTACATTTCTTTAATGGCTGAAGTTATTGAATGATTTTGTTTGTATGCTTCTCAGATATTTGTGCTTCCTCATTTGAAAGCTGTATATTCATTCCATTGGCCTATTTGTTGATTGGATTCTATGTTTTATTGGAATTAGAGGGCCAAATTTAGGGTTACTTTCTTGATTTGTTTGGTCAGTAGATGAACACTACTCAGTTTTAGTTCTCTCTCTCTCTCTCTCTCTCTCTCTCTCTCTCTCTCTCTCTCTCTCTCTGCTGTTGAGTAAATGGAAAATTTCAAAACTTATTAGAAATGATAGCAAAATTTTACTGAATTTACAACAGCATTATATGTAAGCCTAAACTAGCACTTGAGAGTGTCCATGTAGCTAAGTGATGCATGCTCAAAATAAATAAGAACATTTTGGTGTCTGCTTGGAGAAGGGAGGCTATTAAATACTATGGGTAGCCTAAGAGAACCATAACTAGTTGAGTTATTGACCAAGAAACGTCATTTGGAAACATGAGTGGAAAAATCCAGTGGGCATGTTTGTAAAGCTAACCAGTGAGGACAGAGAGTCTAAGAACCTGTAGTCCTCTAGATAATTTTGACCAAGGAACGTGCTACAGAAAACAGCATGACAATCAGTTTGAGGAATAAAAACATGTATGCTCTAGCAACCATGCATATGAAAACTTTAAATGAAAGGATCCTGAAGATTCTGATAAATTAGGATAGTGTTCTGATAGGTAGATCAAACATGATGAATGCTTGTGTTTAATAGAAGCATAAAAATTCAGGGACGATTACCATGTTAAATGATACATTGGCTGATATAATCAATAGCACTTGGTCATTATTAAAGATGGCTGACAAGAATGAATCAGGAAGACTATAGAATAATGTGAATTGAGTAACAATATCACTGACTAAGAAGGGGATAAGGAAAGAGAAATTATCCTGTGAGGAGAATAAAGAATACCTGATTTTTTTTTTCACTCTAGACTTAAGCTGGAAAATCACAGGTAAAGATCTTTCAGGAGACAGCTAAATGTATAACTTTGGAATTCAAAATATAGTCTTGTCTAGCGAGGACTTAAAACCTGTCAGCATAAATGATAACTGAGCTGTGGAGGGACAAGGCTATATTGGAAATGTGATGAAATGTCATCGTGTTCTTTGTTTTTGCAGACACCGTCAGGAAGTATTACTTAGAAATGAGGTTTTAAGAAAGTTAGGTGTCACAAATATCAGGACTTCTCAAAGACATGACATTCCCCTATCGGCAGTTATAGTAAATGGTTACCAAACAGAGAAATCATTAGGGATATCAGTTCACAAAGCAGCATACAATTTATCTAGCTGAAGCAAATAGAAAACAAAACTCAAAGTAGCTTTAAAATGAAGAATTATATTGACTCTCATTGCCAAAATCTATGATGTAGGAAAGCTTACTACTACTGGCTTAATGATGGCCTCAAGGACTTTCACTTCTAGTTCAATGTTGGCTTCTTTCCAAGACTGTCTTCCCAAATGACTTCTTCTGGTGAAAGAATGTAAGCACAGTCACATTCCATGTGAAAGGAGTGAGTGTCTGAGATCCAGAAGTGTCTGTCTGCCTTTCTTCATTTATTGTTGGTCAGCACTGGATTCCTTGATGGCACGTACTCTTGAATAAACCTCTCACTCAAGAAGCCAAGGGGATTAAGTCTATTTCCTTTAGACAATTGCAACTACAGGATACTTTAGTTGTCAATTCTAAAACATCTTAGCACCAACAGTTTTAGACTAGATTATCATAAAATGTACTTTATATGTACAATATTATCATAAAATGTACTTGATATGAATTCTCACACTTAGTGATCATAGCTTCCTTTGCTTAGATGCCTTGGTTTTATGCATTATGCATCTAATGAATTTTCTAGAGATGATGTGATTTACTTTTATTCTACAAAATTTAGAACTTCATTCCAGCCTTGTCTGTCTCTCAAACTATTTCTTATGATATTTCCTTCAATCTCAAGGAAAATTCTTTATTTTTCTGCCTTTTTTCTTCTGGTAACAACAACAACAACAACAAAAATTGCGATAATAAAATTATTGCTTCCTTCCAAACAATTGACCAAGGTGGCATTATATCATCAATTGTCTTAGACATCTTCTCTTTCTTAGTTTGTCTTTCTTTCCTCATAAAGTTTAAACTTAAAAACATGCTAAATATTACCTCCTGCAAGATAAAAACCTTGGCCCCTGACTCTACTGCACTGAAGCAGGATATATGAGGATGTTATGCTGAGAAATGCCACTGTCCCGAGCTGTATCTCGCCAGCAAGAACACACTCGGACAACCGGATTCTTCTGTGGCAAAGCTTTATTGCTACATCATGAGGAAGACCCCGAGCCCCAGAAATGGTGCAGCTTATATATGTCTTAGTGTGGCGTGTCTGCACCTGGTTGGCTGTTTGCTCATAATTTCAAAAGTACACCCCGGGATGGGTCGTGACTTGGCGCGAATTTACTCTTGCACTTGCGCACATTAATTAATTATAGTTATGAACAACAAAGGCCAACACCATCCTGTAATGGCGATTACTCACAGCTCTCTACATGCCACAAATATAATTCCCTCACAGCCCCTGATTCATAGGAATGCTTAGACAGTCTCACTCAGAAGTTTCATGCAGAAGTTCCTTCTGGACATCTCTTTGTTTCACCTTTTGGAACTGCAAGGTGCCTCAGAATATAAAGCTAGATTGTTTCATGAAACCAACATCCCTCCTTTAGCCAAGCATGCAGAGTTCTGCCTTTTAAAGGTCATTAGATTGCAGCAAAAATATTTTGGGTTCCTCCCCTACCATACACACTCCTTAAATATCAGCAAATGTGAAAGTAATGTTTTTATAACTGACCTGGAAATTGTGAATAGATTTTCTTTTGTGAAATGTGTCTCATTAAAATAATTTCTCGTTATGAAAGGAACTTAGAAAAGAAGTACCTGAAAATTCTATCAAAGCCTTCATTTAAAAATGCTTGTTATATTCTGATTTAATAAATGGTTGGTGTCATTCTTTATAGTACTCAAGCAAAAGCCTATAGCAAAAATTAAAATTCAAAACCTCTTGGTTTTCTATGATTTTAATTGGGTTTACCAGATAAAATTCAAATAGCTAAGCATATATATTTATATTTATATATATATATATATATATATATATATATATATATATATATATATATATTTCTTAATTAGGAAGGAAGGAGCTGAAAAGATATACTAGTTAAGAAGACAATGCTTGATTGGATGAAGTTCATTTAAATATAGCTCCTGTTCTAATGAAAGCTTTTTTTCTTAACTTACTTGAAAGCATATACTATGCAACAAGCTATCCTTAGGAAGAAAATGTACATAATAACTTATAAAAATGTGGCTTGTATTCAAATAACTAAAATAAATGTAAAGAGCAATAATAGTCATATAAACTGTATCATCAAAATCAATAGTGTTGCCAAGGTGAAAATAGGGAACAATCGAATTATGTTGGAGAATGGAACAGAAAGGTAGATTGTGAGTGAAATTTAAGAGGATCTAGGTGTTGTTCATGATGATAAGATATTTGGGGTCTTTGTAGAGGTCATAATGTGACATTGGTCAGCAAAGGAAAGTACAAAGAGGGAATGATTACATTTAGACAAGCATTTGGCTAGAAAAGAAGTCCCACAGATGGCTGGCTGTTCTTACTCCTCCTTTAGAGTAGAAACCGACTTCATAAAAAATTAGCTTTTTTCCTCATTTGTGGCTTAAATAGCAAATCTCAAATGTGCTGATCCTTCAGACACCTGCTTTAAACCAATTTAGGATTCTTCTACTTCATTTGAAGTATGACAGAAGTCTGCATAGGATGTGCAGACCAAGTGTGAGGCTGAGTTTAGGCCAACTGCTAATGAAACTGGACCCAGTGACAGTCTTATGAATATAGATGAAGTCTTGGATTTTGTTAGCACAGAGGTAGGAAATCTGGCCATAGACTCTTTAGTGATGGATTTGAAAAACACTACCTGTCTAGTGTTGTGTTGAAAACACTGAATTGTATGATAGAAAACCATTTGCTGAGAGACTTCGAGAGCATCTGTCTCCCAAGAAAAGTTGGAGCACAATTATGAGTAAGCCAGTAGATGATTAAAGCTTTGGCAAAGGTAAACAAACATACTCAGATATCTGGGAAGATAGTTTTTGATTCATTTCCCTCAGTTGTTTCTGTCTGTCAACCTAATCCTACATAAAGAAGACAATTAACAAGAAATTTGTTTGTAATTGTGATGACTAATAAAGGACCAGGTGATGTTAATGAGAAATACCAGTGAGCACAAAAAGGCTTAAAAATAGGATGCATCTGAGGATCCATGAACCTACTGATGCTCTGACAGAGATGCTGGCCAGAGGGAGTCTGACTAGATGTGTCCGACAGTAGAGACAGGATTTGCACACTAGTGAATTCACACTTGAAGAGTCTAATGTTGATTGCTGGTTTGGATTCCAAAATTTTGTGAGTGGATATGTAATGGACACTTATACAGAAGAAAGCAAAAGGATTATTTTGAACAAATAGTTTGGTTTCAAAGTATGTTTGAGATTCTAGAAATATGTTTATTTTTTTTGTGTGAGTTTACCAATAAATAGTTTAACATAAGATCCTGGTCTTTGCACAAGGCAAGGGCAAAAGAGAAATATTCTGGAGAAATTTAAATCATGGGGATTGAAAATGAAGAAGCTAAATAGAAGATAAGAACCATAAGAACATTTTAAAAAATTCATTTAGAAGGATGTGAAGAAATCTAGAAACCTAGAGATGGAGGTCTAATACACAGAATTTTGTTAAGCAATTTTGTTTAATGACCACCCGTTTCTGATGAAGACTCTTAAAATATAACCCAAGCTGTCTTAGAATTTTCCACGTATCCCAAACTGACCCATAGTTGCAACTTCCTTCTTTTGCATGCTACTGAGATTACATCATCCCTGGTTGTGAAGTTTTAGAATTTTGTTAGAATACACTAAGGAGAAGACTGAGTTTGAAATGGAAGGACTTGATCCAGGACAAGGAATGAAACCTCCAGATTCAAGCTAAGGTAGCAGATTAAGATCATAGAAACAAAGAATTCCAAGCCTTGCTGATAGCCCCTTGTATCTTTGACTTGTGCTTATGTAATATACATATAAGGACATGAAGGGTAATCGATAAAAGGTTAACAATGTACTTTGAAACAGCTACTTCTGATCTTTTGTTTTTTTGACTACTTGAAACACTACACTACACACACACACACACACACACACACACACACACACACAGTTTATTCTAAATCTTTCAACCAAAAAGTGAAGTAAAAAGCAAATATACAATTACAATAGTTGTTTCATCTGTAGATTTTTAGCCAGTGTATAGTCAAGATAAACTATATTCATAGGAGTGTAGAGATAGCCATGTGACGCAAAGTACTTGAGACTCAGTCATAAAGATCTGAGTTCATATCCTAACACTAACAGTGGGTGTCTAAGAACCATCTCTATGACATTTCTGCTCCAGAATGACACCCTCTTCTGTACTTCTATATACTTCTATGTGTGTGTACTTACACACACATGTGCACACATATGTAAACAGACACTCATGCACACATAAAAGACCAAAGTCCTGAAATACATATATATATATATATATATATATGTATATATTAATATTTTCCTTTACATATTGTACTGCACTATGGCAAATGGATCATGTTAGCATGTATGACGTAACTGTATTTGTTTGTTGTAATGTTGATAAACAATGAGTATTTTTGTATATGTTATAATGTATACAATAAATACTCGACTCTTTACTTAGAAATTGCTATACATTGAATATCTCATATAAATATTTTATGAGCAAGTATGAACACTTTTATGACACATAACATTTTGTCTAAAACCATCACTTTCAAAATTTTAGTAATTATTTATGAATTTTCTTCCACATATGCAGCATCAACATGTATCTGCTACCAAGACACATACAAACAAACAGAGTGGCATAACCACATCCTCTTTCCTGCTGTTAGAGAACACATTTAAGTACACAGGTACAATTTTTAAGTACTAGAAACATTGAAGTGAGATTTGTTGCCAGTAGCAAACATGTGTGAAAATTTCCTCCTCCAGTCTCCATCTCCCAATTTCACATCTTTGTTGGCTTAACTGAGGAGCACTGCTGCAATCCCTCCCTTGCCCAAGGGACAGACAGGCCAAAGAATAGTTAACTCTTTCCTTTGATAGGATTGTGGTTCTGGACAGGGGTTTACTTGTGTCTGTTATAACAGGATATTCAAACTTCAGCTAATGCTAGCATAGTAATTTTCTTATTGATATAGAATATTTCGTGCTTATTTATTGTATATATAGGAGTATGAGTGTTCCACACCCCACTTGCAGGTAAGATGATAAATTTTGAAAGCTGACTATATTCTTTGTCATGTGTGCCTCAAGGATTGAACTCAGGTCACCAGGGTCAGAGGCAAGTGTCTTTATCTGCTATACCACCTTACTAGCCCATGTTTTTAAATTATGCACATCAGAGAAACAGCATCCTTAAGCCAGATTCTACCAACTAAATGGTAATTTTCACTCAGTTCCTATCATGAGCTTTGGGGTCCATCGTAGATACCCTGGATGATCCAGCTTGCATATAGCATCCCTCTCCCACCTGGAAGTCCCTCAGCTACCAGACAAATATATTCTGGAGAAATCCTAGGTATGCAAAAAGCCAAAAGAAGTCTCCAGTGGAAACTCAAGTCTTTCATCTATAAATCTTGCTTTACATGTATGCATGCAATAGTAGTTTGTGAACAAAAGAGGGCATGGATTTAAAGCAGAGCATGAAGGGGTACATGGAAGAGTTTAGAGGGAGGAAAGGAAGGGAGAAATGCTGTAATCAAATTATAATTTCAAAAACAAAAATGAAAAGCAATAAAAATAATGATGTCTGTTAATAAAAAGGAACATATCTTCCATTTAACAGTATAATCCCTTTACTCTATATAAGTTTAATAATCTCTCTGCAAGTTACCACAGTGTCATAGATGAGAGACTGAGGGCCTCTAGAAAAGCAACTGCCTCCAATTTACACCCAAGTAAATGGCAGAGTGCATGAGTCTAAGTGCAGAACTTGAGTTCTTGCTGACATACTGGTTACTCCTCTGATAGCCCAGATTGATTTTAACAGTGAAATTCTCTGCAGAAATCCCAGAGTGTATCTCAAGCTTGTCTGTGTTGCATGTCTGGTCATCAGGAAATTAAAAGGCCTAAGTGGTTCAGGCCTTGTCACCATGGGGCATGTATGACTGACAGATAACCTTTCAGGGTGATTCATTGCCTCGGCAAGCAGGCTCTGGTATTGTACAGTGTATCAGATAGGAAAAATAGGCTACAAATCGTAAGGCATCAACATTCAAAATGTGCATCCTGAAGGAAAATGGGAAATAAACAAGTCCCTAGGAACAGAAGTGGAGTATGTATGACTGGGAATATGCCATCCAGTCCTTTGACAAAACAATCATGAGACATTTTAGAAGTTGTGAAAAATTAGTATTTTCATTCGCAATTAGAAATCAGACATATTGTAGCCTGCTCAATAAAGACCAGCAAAAATAGTCTTGAAATTGCATTTTAGACAATAAATATTTAAATATCTCTGAGCATAGGCCTAGCTGCTTATTCATATAATAGCAACAAATGTGCCACTCTGTTAATTCAATCTTTGTAAGCAATTTTAAAGTCATTGATTTCTACTGTCTCTACTCTCGTCTAGTTTCTAATTCAATATATTCAGAACTCGCTTATCCTCCACAGTAATACCCACGCCTCCTTCCTGTGTTCCAATATTATGGAAATGAGGAGTCAGAGTATAGCATAAATGAATATGAAAAATAAGGCCTGAATTTATACACACACACACACACACACACACACAGCTTCCATGTAAGTCCAAACACATTTCTTTTGAAAAAACAATGTTCTCATTTAAAATTTACTGCGTTTCTCAGTATATGCATACATTAGTTACTTTTCTATTGCTGCAATAAAATAACATGACCAAATATAGCATATGGAGAAATGGCTTTAGTTTACCTTATAAGATGTGTCATGTTCTCTCTATCATTCAGATCCAATCCAGCGATGTACTTGTTCTCTACAAAGGGATGCTTCACAGTAACATCTAAGGAACTAGAGTTAATCTTTATCTCCGTGATCTTTTGTTTGGTTGTTTTAACTTTTTTATTAACTCTTTGTGAGTTTCATGGCATGCACCCCAATCCCACTCATCTCCCCACCCCTTTGTAGCTTCCCTTTTCCCTTGCAACTCCAAAAGAGAATTAAAAGAAAAAAAATAGTTAAAGCAAAACAAAGCATTGAAAACATATCATCAAAGCTGTAGTCTGTCATGGTGTGTTCCATAGTGTACACGTTTGTACATGCGTCTCTACTCACAGATGGTCATTGCAATGAGTCATTGGTCTGTTCAAGGCCTCTGGCTTCTGCTATACTATAAATACTGGATCCTCATGGGGACTCCAGTCAGGTATCCTGTTGGTGCCCTGTGTCAGGGAGATCCCTCAGCATTGGATCTGTTGGCCCCTTCATACCCTCCAGTAATTCATATATGAGGTAGATTTGAGGCCAACTTAAAGCCCTGGAGGTCCATGATCTTTTAAGGCCTTGGAGGCTATTGTAGGCACTTTATATCCAAACTCAGACCAGGAAAGAAATGAATCATGGAGGACTGCACAGAGAGATATTTGTGAATGCCTCCTAAAATGGGGATACATCTTTTTCATCTATAGTCACTTTATCACAAGATCCAATCATCTGGCTTCACCCAAAGCTTCATAAACACGGAGAAACACAATCAGATTAAAATTATGCAAAGGAGGAGATTATAAAATGAGCATCAACTTGTTAGCAGTATCTATCACAAATAATAGGAGACGTTTCTCCAATATCTGTCTCATTATGTATGCTTTTTATTTTACCATTGTGTATATATATATGTGATTATGTGTATGGATCCTATTCATGTGTGTCCCAGCTTGTATGTGTGAAAGGAGGTAGAGGCCAGAGTATAGCCTCAGGTATCATCATTAGAAATATACCAACTCCTTTGAGACAAGGTCTCTTACTAGACTAAAGCTCATTCAATAGTTTAGACTGTCTGATAACCCAGGCCAAGGGATCCTTCTTTCTCTGTGTCCTTAATACCTGATTGCAAAGGCCACCATGTCAGCCTTGTTATGTGGATAATGACGATCAATTTCATAAAGTGCATACAAAGTGAGCACTTTACTGGATAGATTACTTCTCTAGCCCTTCACTGTGAATGTTATACTTTTAACCAGTGTTAACAAAGATAAAAGCAAATTGGGAAACATGCAATTATACTAAATACAAATACCTTACTTTTCCTAAATAATTATCAAATAAATGATTCTCTGAACACCCAAAGCATTTGCTTTACTTTTTTGTATAATATAATGAAAATATATTAAGTGAAATGAAATATAGTTAGAAGGATAGCATGTATCAATGTATATTTGCAGCAAGGTAGTATAAATTGTGCTATTATATTAAGGTGCTATTTGGAAAAGTACTTGAGATGGAACACATGAGTCATATGAATTTAGACTTGCTACTTTATTGACGCATACTTGGTAGAGAATTTTTCAGACATATTTAATAATAGAAATTGACATGATATATTTTGATATATGTATATACCCAGCAGCCATTACTTCCACCAAGACAACAAATCAATCACTATCAAAACCTTAATCATATGCACTTATAATCTCCTTGTTTACCTGTCCCGCAGGATAGTGACAACTTGTTTTCTTCTATGAGGATAATTAGCATTTTTAATAGTTTTATATAAGTAGAATTATATAATGTATATTCCTTTTGGCTTTGATTCAATATAATTATTCTGGGATTAATACAACTTGTATACCATTATGTATTTTTAAAACACAGACCGATATTCCATTTAATGAATGTATCACATTCTCTTTATTAATCTTTGATGGAGATCTGGCTCCTTTTCAAAGTTTTACTATCACAAATAAAGCAACAATGGACATTCATGTATAAAGCAAAAGTGTATGTACGGACTTATTCTTTTTATCTTGCGTACCTAGGAGAGGAAAGGACTGGATCTGAGGTAAACACTATCCATAATTCTGACAGTAATTGTATTCACTGTAGTTGGAGTATTTTTGTATTCCTTCAGCAATGGAAGAATTCCTAGTTCATCAATATCAATGTCCATTTGGGATTCTTCATGAAAAAGCCAGGGTGTTCTATAAATAACAAAAAATATTTCTTACAATTTTATAGGCTATAAATTTCAAGTCAGTGTTCAGGGAAATCTTGCTTCCAGATATATGCACTATCAGGTTTGTTTGTGTCCTCACATAGTGGAATCAGGGAGACACCCCTCTGCAGTCACTTCTACTTAGAACTAAATCTATTCATGAGAATGTCACCTTTGTGAGATAATTACCCTCAAAGTCTCCTTCTATGGAGATACTGAAGCATTAGGGATTAGCTTTCAACATACAAATCTGGGATCCTGGTAACAAATATTGTGTCAGGAACAATCCACATTTCAACAACATTTTTTTTTTTTTTTTTGTGATCACCTCTTGTAACCTTTATCATTCTTGTAAGTTTTCAGGTCTACCTCATGGTGGTTTTAATTTGCGGTTGCTTGCTGAATAATTATCTTGATCATCTATCCATATCTGAATGTCTCCTTGGATGACATTTCTATTCCTACTCAAGGTCTGGTTTTCTCAGGTGTGTTTTATTAGTTGCCCATTTACTTGGTCTTGGCTCTGCCCTCTCTAGCTAGTATAGTTTCCTAGCACATTAGACCTGTGTCCTCTGGTCCTACGGTAGACTTTTGGTCCTTCAAGTTTCCTCTAGAGTCATTCACCCTTTATCTCCAGCAAGAGCAACTTTATATCAGCAAAATAGATCTAGGCCCTGCCATATTTTTACCATCCCTGGAATCCTGTATTTCATCTTGTTTCTGATTCTCCACATCTACCCTGGAGTGCCTCTGGCTACCTACAAGGTTGGCTGGGCCCATGAGCTATACATCCAATCACTCTGGAAGGTGCATCCCTTCACTATCTTGTCTCAGTTCCCAGAGTAAATTGTACAGACGGAGAATCCATAGCAACATCAATTTCTGGCTCCTGTTGCACAGTAGGTATTTTTAGTTTAATGCATCTCTTTCAGAGGTTACTCTTTACTTTCTTATTTTACTAAAAGAAGTCAAACTATGTCATCAACACTGTGCTAGGAAATACCTTAACCAAGTAACCTAGTCCACTATTTACAATGTATAACAAAAATACATACATAGAAAATATGTGGATCATGTATATTATAAATTTCTCCATTTCCTTTGCTAAATAAATAATTCTATTTCTACATACATAGAAATATACAATTATTTTTATTGTTTGCATGTTGCTCATTTAGTTTTAGATTCTATCTATATACTGCAATATCTTTGTGATATTAGAACATATTATTTCTCTCCACTCTACTTTCACAAAATAAAAAATTAATGTTAATAAACTACCCCATGAATTGGCTGTGAAATTTGAACCAGTTCCCCTGTAAAGCAATTAGATTAAGTTGATAGATTGAAAAAAAAAAGTAACTAATTGCTATCTATTATTATTTTCTACCTCATTCCAATTTCTACAGTTAGGGCCAATGCCTAGACATGAACATTTTTTTTTCTGGCCTCCTTATAAATGAAGCATCCCTTCTATGTACAGTCTCTCTGCTCTTGTTAAGATCTCAATTACCCACTGCTTTAGCCAGTCGCTCAACTGGTCATAACATTTACCTGTGGCAGTGTGGGAGAGCAATCATATTCCAGATTACACGCTTGTCAGTTTCCATCGTCCAGCCGATTTCCTTCTTTATCCTCTGCCTGCCAGGCTCCGCTCCACACAGCTTTTCCCAAACTGACAGCCCCTGACACAGCGCCCAGAAATGTCCTGCTGTGAGGTAGCTTTGCCACTTCCAGTGTCCCTCATACTCAATCCTGTAATATGACATCTGAAGATGTCTCCATTCTCAAGCTACAACATGTTTCTTTTAAGTTCAAATTAAAATTGTTTTGATTCGTTGTTTCTCTATGGTAAAGATGGAGAAGATGAAGTGATATGAAATTTATGGTATTGGAGTAGTCAGATCCCCGCAAGATGTTAATCCGTTACTTTGGAAACCAAAACGGGATAAAAACACTTTTAATTTATCAATAACAAATTGATAAATTGAATGATAGTTGATTCGCCACACCATCCATCACACAAACTTAAGGGTTTTTGTTAGCAGAATGAAATAATCTGACAATCAAACTTGTATAATAAGTGAATTTCTTAAAAGATCTCACATCTAAATTCTCTGCTAAAATTCATATGAGCAAACTTTGGGTTATAATTTAAGGTCTCTTCGTCTTTACTTATGAAAATACGATAGCATATAATTCTGTGACATAAATTAAAAAAAAAGAGAGAGAATCCAAATATGCTGTCAATTTCTAGAGTAGGTTATGTTTTGGGAAGAAAGAAGTTAAGATTTTCCTATAGTTTTGAAAGGAAGGGCAAGTCAATGTGAGGTTAAAGATTCAGTATCTTTCCTGGGTATTTGGGAAAAAAAATTTTTTTTTTAGACACATTTGCTTCTGAGAAGGAAGCTACATGATCGTCTCTCCCTTTGCCCCACAGCATCAGTTAAAAAAAAAAAAATCCATTCAGAGGTTTTAAGCAAAGTTCACTTGATTGTAGGTCAGTACCGGGTGGATAAATCACAGAATTGCTTCAAATATCAATCATGGTTTGCTTTCTCCCTGCTGAGGAGGAGCTCTGAATTGAGCGAGCATGAAGTAAGAACCTCTTCCTTGTGCCTGAGGTTAATGCCCCTGTCGCACCTCACAGGCCCTATCAGGCAAACACGGAGAAGTAACTTAAAAGTCTACCAGTTTCCATCAATCTGCCACAAGCCTTAGAAAACAAACGAGCATGCCTCCCGTCTCTGCCCAGTGGCAGGGCATTTGTTAAAGTATGAAGAGAAGAGACAAGGATGGAAGAAGAAATCCCTTGGCAAAGAGCTTGAATGAAATATTTGCAGGGCCTTCCGAAAATAGTTCTTTGTAATCACTGCGGTCTCTTGCGGTGGCGGCGGAGTGCAGTGTTTCAGGGAACACAGTGAGGTATAAATGGTCCCTGACTGCATCAGGCCATTGACCCCCTGCTGCTTGAATAATCCTTCTGAAGCACCATTTTCATCAGGACATTTCCACTCAAGGACCCTTAGGGAAGCGCGTCCTGGTGGCTGCCATATTAATTCCCGAGCCCTTCAGCCTGTGGTCCCTAGTGGTCCTCCTCCTGACTGACTTTGCCTCTGTTGTACCAGCAAATATGCCCTGTTCAGTCCCTTCAAGTAGATTGGCCTGCTTTCCTTCGGTGGGAATTTTTCTTTGCCGAGAAACTGGATTTATTGTGCTGCTTGCAATGCTCTAGCCTTGAATGGTTTTCTTATTCCCCAAACTCAGAGCTGCTCAAGCTAGCATCTCACTGTCCATTCGGTGATTCTCTGAGACAGGCTGTAGCAATGGCTTTCCGCAAGAACCATAGTCTTACCTCATTAATGTTGACTTCAGGTTCTTTCCAATTCTAATTGCTTACTACGTTTAAATGTGCACTCATTTAAATTTATAACTAATATTTCTGCATGTTTGGCCTCTATAACTAAAGTTGACACATAAAATTGAAGCATGGATCATGTATGTTTCCTTCCCCCATTACATGATAATTTCCTACTTTGTTTATTCATTGAGTTTCTATGACCTCATCCCTCCCTATATGTTACAAACATCAAATTTTGTTGCAAGAATAGACAATAAGCTTTTCCAATTTTGAGGAATATTTAAATTCTGCTTTATTTGAATGTAGACCAAAATACCAAAATTATACACAAGAGTCAGATAAGGCTTTGTAAAATTATAAAGCAGCCTAATTTTAAACTAGATATAGTTATACCCGAGATAAATACCTGGAATTTTTCTGTGGAAAAAGTAAAGACTGATAATCTCTTTAATATATAGAAATAACAATGAGAAGTTGGATTCTGATCATGGGCTAATAAACCTTCACTCCTGATTTGGCCCCAAGGGGTCAGGTTTGAGAACCTCTCCTCTAGACTATGATCCACGACATGAAATTCTCTTGTCCCAAGGTAACATACCTCAGGCTCTCCCTTACCTCATTGAAAGCATCTTTTTATCCACACTTGCCAAGTTTGACTATGAGAAATTAATATATATGCTTTCATACTTTTTCCTTGTTTTCTCTTGAATGTGTTCTGACACATTGACCGTCTGAAAAGAAGGTACAGTTCTTCCCTACAGGTTATCCCCCCCAAAAGGAGAAACTGTTAGCTATTGAGAGATGATGATATTAGTTGAGTCACATTAACTTAAATAGAACAAAGTCACCTCGTATTAAAGTTTTCCTCTTGCAGTCGAGAGATATATATACAGTTAGTGGTTCTAGATGCTGGACCTATCTGTGCAGGCAGAAGTCCATCTACTTTCACATGCTTCATAACATCCTCTCATAGGTAGAGCATCATGCTTCTCATGGCTCCTGCAACCCTTGTGAGTTATTTACTACCTTGATCCAGGTTGATGCTAACTAGGAGGCTAACACTAATTTTTGTCTGATTAGTAGTGATCATAATATCTATTTCTGTTGTGCTGAATGTTAAACTGTCTGGGCTAGTAGCACCAGATACTAGATAGATCTGTTAATTTATAATGCCCTAGTAGAGTTGGTATTATCGTTGTGGTCATTGTTGTTGTTGTCGTCGTAGTCACCATCATCATCACCATCGAGATACAAGAAACAAGCCTTACATTAAAAAAAATTATAGTTTTGGTATGCAGACCAGTCTGTGTAGAAGGATATCCATGCTTTTGCTAACATAAAAGCAAAGAATTTTGAGATAGAGTTGATAGAAGGAACTGAAAGGTGGCACAGCCTCAAACAAGGCTCCCCTTGGTGGCTTTGCTTCCATATTAGCAGGGATGTTAAGCAACAGTGAATCAAACTGGGAAGATCACTGAGGGACATTTGTTCAGCACAGGGGAACTAGCACTGGAGAAATCTGAATATGTTACTGCCTATATTGAAGGAATTGTCAAAGCACAAGTATTTTCAGTTGAATGGCAGAAGGGAGTTAAGGACTGAGAAAGCCAGGAACAGGTCGGGATTAGAGAATTCAAGTGCCGTAAATTTTCTACCCAGGTGTAGCAGTGTTGTAATTTCATTACAAATTGGAAGGAAAAGGAATTTTGGGTTTGTTTTGGAGACAAAGTTTTAATGTGTAAGTACCCATTGTGGCTAGTCAGATCGGGGCATGTATGAAACATGTAGGAGAAAAATCTGTGACCCAAGTATTTGAAATCTGGTTAAGATATTTCCACTACAAGTGGTCATGAAGAGCCGACACATATACAGCAGAGGACTGCCTGGTCTGGCCTCAGTGAGAGAAGATGCACCTAACCCGTTGAGAGACTTGCAGGCCACAGGGAGTGGGAAGGCCTGGCTGGGTGGTGGGTGGGGAGATATCTTCTTGGATATTGGAGAGGAGGAATGGGATAAGGAACTGTAGGAGGGCAGACAAGGTAGGAGATAATGACTGGATTGTAAAAAGAGGTTAAAATAATTTAAAAAAAAAATAAAGAAGTTGGAGTGAGTTATCATTGCACACTGAGCCCAATCTATAAGCTATACATTTGAGACTTCTGATAGAATGGCTTTGTATGTATATTATGATGTCCATATGGGAGGAAATTTGCATTAAAATTGTGTCTGGCACCTTATAAAAAGAAGCTTTCACATATGTCATCGCCATTAAAGTCTCACTATGAAGTTATAATGCGGATGCATTTAAGGAGGAACATGGGCTGGTCAAACGTAGTTATTATGTCAAGAATTTAGTAGCAGTCACTTCAGTGACTTCGAATGTTTATTGGCCCATGCTTTGCCACACGGGTAGGTCAACAAAACGGTGGGTTTAAAAGGAACTCACACGGTTTCTTGTGAGCCCCCACAGTTACATATGAGATACCAGATTTATTCAGAGAAAGATTATTATGCATGTATTTCAACTCTTTCCTGAGAACTAGTTAAATATTCATAAACTCCTCACATATTGCAAGGATATAAAATAATTGAGGATGAGAGAGTTATTTTTGAAAGATGTTTTTTTTTTTTTTCTTGTGAGCTATGCCATGGATCCCATACCCCAAAGAAAAGGAGCTTGGACATGTTCCAATCAAGAAAGTACTGCAAGAAATGACAGCTTCCCCTGTCATGGTGGTGGAAATCCTCAGTCTCTGGAGTCTTATTGAGAAATTTTCAAAGCATAGAGATGCCTCAGGTGATGGAAGCATATTAAAAGTTACTAGGGAATCATTAACTTGGTGAAACCATTGCATAGGAAAGAGTTGTCACCTTATTAATAAGCAAATTGTTGAGGGTAGTATTTTAACACCTTACTAACATTTAAAAAAAAAAAACTAAAATATCAGTAGATAACTCCTGAATCTAACAACATTAAAAGAAAAAGAAGGAAAAACATTCCATTTTCATCAAAATGAGGCCAAGTAAAAATGTACAACTCTAGGGCATTCCTTAAAGGATGTACAGAATTACTCCCTCCAACATTGTGCAGGTTGACAGAATCAGCTTATAGCATTAGAAGTCAGGATGAGCTTTACTTGATTCTATGCCCAATCAATTCTATGCTCAACCTTGAAAAGTAGAAAATCCCATCATGCTGCTGCTGCTGCTGCTAATGTTTATTATCAAAACAAATACCATCTACACATCTGCAACACAGCTCCTGCACCTAAGTAAGGTTAGAAAGAGAGGTGGAAGAGAGGGCAGATAGATTGTAAGAGCCAGAAAGACAAGAAGTCGTTGTGAGCTACTTCTCCTAGAAATGTCAAAGAAGCTATACCCATGAAGTGTCTCACACATTATGGCCTACACATGATGGGAGCAAGAATGACTTTAATAGACATGCTAGCATAGGAAGGGGAGAGTACATAACCTCAGGCTCTAATGGAGAAAATAATCTTCCCCGAGGGGTAAAAAAACACTAATATGTTTGATTATCTAATACCAAGTAGTCATCACTGAAAGAACACACACACACACACACACACACACACACACTATGCAAACTAGGTTATATAGAAAGAAATATATACAGAACTAAATGACATAATTATATCACAGTATCAAAATGCTCACACATATTAACCTCTAGCTGGCAATCATCAATTAACTCTTTGATGGCTAGAATAAGAAATTTTCATGTCTTACTTGTCTTTGAAGTACTCTTGCAGGCATCGCCCAGGCCAGACATTAGTAAACATTTTCTTTAAAGGAGTAAAAGCGTATCTGTTATCCTTTGCAGACCCCAGGTGGGGTCTGTCATAAATACTCAGTTCAGCCCTAAGAACGAAATTGATCAATTGAGTTTGACTACCTTAATAGATAACTTATAAATTAATCGATGTAGTAATAATAATGGTAATAAGACTTTATTAACAAAATCAAACACTGGATCATATATTTGCCAATAGGTATTTCCGTTTTTTCCCATAAATGGTACAAACAACTGAAACTCCCCCATTTTATTTAAATATCCTATCTGTGCTGATATCTTAGAGACAATGAACAGTCCAGTGGGTCAGGCAAGGAATAGCAACAGCTACATAGTTCAACATCAAAACCAAAGGCATAACAAAGCTTAGCTAACCGATTCTTGCTTTGCCCAATTATTTCAAGTGAAAAAAATTTTAAACCCCCTTTAATCACTTCTTTTGTTATTTCTGTTTTCATTGACTTTGCGGCTGCATATGATTTTGTTTACTTTGGCTTTCTTTATTCTGCTAATTAGCTTGATATTTTCCTCTCTTTTACCGAGATAGATTTCCATTTGATTCAATACTGTCAGATTAATGTTTTTATAAATCTATACCACACTAGCAGAACAGTTTGTACTCAAATAAATGCATTCACTTTTCTTTCTGCTCTAGCAAATAATTTAATAGCTGGAAAAGGTCGCTATGCCCAGTAAAATCTTTTCATGCCTGAAGACTGGGAAGTTCCTTTCAAACACTTTGTCCTCTGCTCCCCTCTTTCTAAATTCAAGGAAACAGGTACTAGCCATAATCTGGCCTTTAAGAAGAAAAATAATTTTATTCTTGTCACTCTAGAGCATTGCCTCTTTGGGTTTTTAGCAGTCTATCATCTATGAAATATAAGAATCTAAAGAGGCATTTGATTGATTGATTTTTTAAAATTGTAATACAACTACTTTGCTAAGACCTCATTGTCTACAGATTCTACATGCAATAATTAACAAATGTCAAACTAGATATATTTCCCTTAATAAAATTTAATTTCATATGCATATGCTATGAAATATGATCATACCTATACCCACTTTCCCACACTGACTCCTCCAATATCTCTGCCTTCTGTATGGAAAGTTCATGAAATTGGAAAGATACATTAAACATTAAAAGCTAGCATCAGTTGATAGAAGAGGCAACACCCCTAAAGCCAAAGCTGTTACTTACTGGTAGCAAAGGAAACCCAAATAAATCCCACAACTATATATAATTTTACCCTAAAATTGTTGAAAGTATCTATCCCATTTTAAAAAGGAAAAAGCATGGCTGTCATATGTGTGTGTGTGTGTGTGTGTGTGTGTGTGTGTGTGTATATATATATATATATATATATATATATATATATATATCTTCCTTAGAAAATAAGATGACTATATACAATATAAACTATTATAAAATACTAGTAACATAAAACGTCACTCTGCCTTTAGAATTTAGAGAAACTTTACTAGGTAGTATGTATGGTAGAAATAGGACTCCAGTCATTAAGAGCTCTACTACGTTTACAAAGGAATGAAAATAAATGACTTAATGTCACCTATATTAACATTGACTAAATTTAGTGAATAAAAACATTATTATAACATTGCTAGTAAGAGAAGAACATATTTGATAATTACAGATGAAGAAAATAGTTTGGCATCTTCTACTGAATGGACAAAGAAGATAAATGAGATTGAATCACATAGTTATCATTAGTTCTAGAGGTAAGCTGACCTCTGTGTTTACCACACAGTAAATACATTTTTCCTTCGTCTGAAAAATTTCATATTAGAATATGTAAAAGAAGGATAAAAGATGTATTAAAATATATTCATCTCTTTTTCATTACTATGATATGGACCGCCATCTTGGTTCACCTCTACAGTAAGTCTGCATGAATTCCCATTGGAATAGTCACTGTGTTCCACACCTGTCTTGTCAATTTGTCTCTATCTTCATTTCCCCATTTTCACATTGTTCTAGAATCACAAGGATTTTTGAGCACATGACATGAAAGAGAAAATACTATTTTCATTATGTAGTAAAATCCTAAAAGCAGTATAAGGTTTTCTAACTACATCTACATTAAAATAATATATAGACTTGTAAATTTAGCTGAATTTGCCTCTTTAAAAAAATACCTTAAACCCCAAAAGCTGGTCCATGAAAACAGAATTCATAAAACCTATCTAATTCTTCTCTGCCACTGAGTTATGAAATGTCTAGAAATCACATGGTCCCCCATCTAGTACAGCTTTGTAAGGAAACTCATGGCATAATGTAAGTAAAGAGCTTAGTTTTGAAGACACAATTGTAAAAATATAAGTACTAACTAATCATAAAGGTTAAAATAAGGCATGTAGCTCAATGGGAATTTGTCAGGTGTTTAAAATTGGCTATCTGAGCCGGGCGGTTGTGGTGCACACCTTTAATCCCAGCACTTGGGAGGCAGAGGCAGGCGGATTTCTGAGTTCGAGGCCAGCCT
>NC_034598.1:66831987-66837936 GCF_900095145.1 Mus pahari
TCTCTGTATAGCCCTGGAACTCACTTGGTAGACCAGGCTGGCCTCGAACTCAGAAATCCGCCTGCCTCTGCCTCCCAAGTGCTGGGATTAAAGGCCTGCGCCACCAGGCCCGGCTGAAATTCAGTTTATTTTAACTGATAAACAATAAAATGTGTTCTTGTGCTGTCATGATATCCTGCTATGTTTCTATAAATGGAGATGCGGGCAAGAAATGTAAAGCAAGGTACATATATATCTACCCCCCAAACATATATGATTTTCAAATGAAGAAAATGAATTAAAATTCTTTTCTCAGAATTTTTAAATGATAGGACATTATGATTGTCTTGTCCCCAGACTATCTTCTTTCGAGCTACAACTAGAGATTGTTCAGTCTGTCCCCATTTCAGACTGTAACCTCCCTTCTACTCAGAGATACTAAAACTAGTTTTTGATATTTAGTATAAGAAGGGAGTCCTAAGCTGGGACATTCATCTTTCTCCTAATCAAGTGATCTCTGAATTTCATGCATGTTAGTCCACAGGATAGGATAAAACCCTATAGGACTAAGTACTAAGTACTAAGATTCATCACTAATATCAGTGCGCAGACATTCCTTTCACTGGGTCCTCCCTCCGACTTCACATGTCTGAGATAGTATCCACTCTAACTAGAATGAGGTGGGTTTGTATCTCACTGTTCAAGCATTCATGCACCATGTCCTAGTCCCTGATCCTACCGCCTGGGATTACAGAAAATAAAAGAAAATCCCAAAGAAAATGCACAAATGCACAGTTAGGGGAAGACATGATTTGAAGGTGACCACATAAAACACCACAGCCCTAAAATCCTCAGCCTGTCCATCTTTAAAATCATATTTAGATTCATGTTTTTCTTCTTTTGTTAGATATATTCTTTATTTACATTTCAAATGTTATCCCCTTTTCTGGTTTCCCCTCTAAAAACCCTCTATCCCCTTCCCCCTGCTAACCAACTCACCCACTACTGCTTCCCTGTCCTGGCATCCCCCTACACTGGGGCATCAAGCCTTCACAGGACCAAGGGCCTCTCCTCCCATTAATGGCCTACTAGGCCATCCTCTGCTACATAAGCAGCTGGAGCCACTGGTCCCTCCATGTGTGCTCTTTGGTTGGTGGTTTAGTCCCTGGGAGCTCTGGGTGTACTGGTTGGTTCATCTTGTTGTTCCTCCTATGGGGCTGTAAACTCCTTCAACTCCTTTGGTCCTTTCTCTAACTCCTCCATTGGGGACCCTGTACTCCATCTAATGGTTGACTGAGAGCATCCACCTCTGTATTTGTCAGGTACTGGCAGAGACTCTCAGGAGACAGCTATATCAGGCTCCTGTCAGCAAGCACTTGTTGGCATCCACAAGAGTGTCTGGGTTTGGTGACTGTATATGGGATGGATCTCCAGGTGGGGCAGTCTCTGAATGGTCTTTCCTTCAGTCTGCTCCACACTTCATAATTCCTCCCATTGTATTTTGTTCCCCCTTCTAAGAAGAACTGAAGTATCCATATGTTGGTCATACTTCTTCTTGAGCTTCATGTGGTCTGCGAATTGTATCTTGGGTATTCCAAGCTTCTGGGCTAATATCCACTTATCAGTGAGTGCATACCATGTGTGTTCTTTTGTGATTGGGTTATCTCACTCAGGATGATATTTTCTAGTTCCATCCATTTGCCTAAGAATTTCATAAATTCATTGTTTTTAATAGCTGAATAATACTCCGTTGTGTAAATGTACCACATTTTCTGTATCCATTCCTCTGTAGAGGGACATCTGGGTTCTTTCTAGCTTCTAGCTATTATAAATAAGGCTGCTATGAACATAGTGGAGCATGTGTCCTTATTACATGTTGAGCATCTTCTGGTTATATACCCAAGAGTGATTTTGCTGTGTCCTCATGTAGTGTTTCTGCCTGCACGGTGACCGGCAGAACACACCTTGGGGTGGGTTCGCACTTCAGAGCTAATCTCCCTAAAATAAGATGACCTGCATTACTACTAAATATTATTAATGTTTAAGTATTAATAATACTAATTATTATTACTATTTATTGATTACACGCGGGAGAACCCAACCCTCTTCCACGTGTCCTAAGTCCCATTGTCCATTGTCTCTGCTGAGTGTCTCTGTCAGAGCTGCATGGCGCAATGCTCCATGTCCCAATGGCGGAATGGCAGAATGGCGCGCTCCGGTCCTCCGCAGAGCTGTGTCCAGAAGGCGGGTCCAATCGAGTAGGTGTGACATTGGTGGTTGGTCCGGTTGACGAGTGGGCGTTGACAGTGGGCGCTCCGAGGATGCTGTGTTCAGGCAGCTGATCTGGCTGATCTGGGGAGCGACCACCAGCGTGCCTGTAAGAGGCAGGACACCATTTAGAGGGAGGACCCAACATCCTCAGTTAGTACCATGTCCATTTTTCTGATGAACCACCAAACTGATTTCGAGTGGTTGTACCAGTTTGCAATCCCAGCAATGGAGAGTGTTCCTCTTTCTCTACAACCTCGCCAGCATCTGCTGTCACCTGAGATTTTTATCTTAGTCATTCTGACTGGTGTGGAGTAGAGTTGTTGATGTGGGTTGTTTTGTTTTCCATTTCCTGATGACTAAGGATGTTGAACATTTTTTTTTTAGGCACTTCTCAGCCATTCAGTATTCCTCAGTTGAGAATTCTGTGTGCCTTGCATTTGGAGGTTAGATGTTCAGAATTGAGAGCTCTTCTTAGCAGATTTTTCCTTTGACAATGAAGTATCCTTCCTTATCATTTTGATGACTTTTGTTTGTAAGTCGATTTTATCCAGTATTAGAACGGTTACTCCTGCTTGTTTCTTAGGACCATTTGCTTGGAAAATTGTTTTCCAGCCCTTTACTCCGAGGTAGTGTCTGTCTTTGATGCCGAGGTGTACTTCTTGTATGCAGCAAAATGCTGGGTCCTGTTTATGTATTCAGTCTGTTAGTCTATGTCTTTTTATTGGGGAATTTATTCTGTTGATGTTAAGAGATATTAAGGAATAGTGGTTGTTGCTCCCTGTTATTATTGGTGTTATTTTTATGTTTGTGTGGTTATTGGGTTTGTTGAAAGATTACTTTCTTGCTTTTTCTAGGGTGTAGTTTCCCTCCTTGTGTTGATGTTTTCCATCTATTATCCTTTATAGGGCTGGACTTGTGGAAAGATATTGTGTAAATTTGGTTTTGTTATGAAATATCTTGGTTTCTCCATCTATGGAAATTGAGAGTTTTGCTGGGTATAGTAGTCTGGTTGGCATTTATGTTCTCTTAGGGTCTGTATAACATCTGCCCAGGATCTTCTAGCTTTCATAGTCTCTGGTGAGAAGTCTGGTGTAACTCTGATAGGTCTGCCTTTATATGTTACTTGACCTTTTCCCCTTCTTTTAATATTCTTTCTTGTTTAGTGCATTTGGTGTTTTGATTATTATGTTATGGGAGGAATTTCTTTTCTGGTCCAATCTATTTGGAGTTCTGTAGGCTTCTTGTATGTTCATGGGCATCTCTTTATTTAGTTTAGGGAAGTTTTCTTCTATAATTTTGTTGAAGATATTTACTGGCCCTTTAAGTTGGGAATTTTCACAATCTTCTATACCAATTATCCGTAGGTTTGGTCTTCTCATTGTGTCCTGGATTTCCTGAATGTTTTGGGTTAGGAACTTTTTGCCTTTTGCATTTTCTTTGACTGTTGTGTCAGTGTTTTCTATGGTATCTTCTGCACCTGAGATTCTCTCTTCTATTGTATTCTGTTGGTAATCCTTTTATTTATGATTCCTGGTGTCTTTCCTAGGTTTTATATCACCAGTGTTGTATCACTTTGTGATTTCTTTATTGTTTCTATTTCCAGTTTTAGATCCTGGATAGTTGTGTTCAGTTACTTTACCTGTTTGGTTGTGTTTTCCAGTAATTCTTTAAGGGATTTTTGTGTTTCCTCTTTAAGGTCTTCTACCTGTTTACCTGTGTTCTCTTCTATTTCTTTAAAGGAGTTATGTTCTTCTTAAATTCCTCTATCATCATCATGAGATGTTATTTTAAATGAGAGTCTTGCTTTTCTGGTGTGTTGGGGTGAACAGGGTTCATTGTGCTGGGAGAACTGGGTTCTGATGATGTCAAGTAGTCTTGGTTTCTCTTGCTTGTGTTCTTATGCTTGCCTTTTGCCACCTGGTTATCTCTGGTGTCAGCTGGTCTTACTCTCTCTGACTTTGGCTTGTCCCTTCTGCAAGCCTGTGTGCCAGTACTCCTGGAGACCAGTTCTCTCCAGGAGGAATTTGGGTATGGAGAGCTGTGGTACCGGGTCAGTTCTGTGGTACAGATAGAGACCAGAAGGATCCTATTCCCAGCTGATCCTTGGTTCCTGTGTCTTGATGGTTCTTTGAGTGTCCCTCTTGGGCCAGCAATTTGAAGAGAAGTGGTGGTCTTACCTGTGCTCATTGGTGTGTCGGCACTGCTGGGAGACCAACTCTCTCCTGGCGGTATTTCTGTATGTAGCTTTGTGGCACAGGATCAGTTCTGGGTGCAGACCCAGACAGGAAGACTCCTATTCCAGGCAGCACCTTGAATCCTGTGTCCTAAGGGTCCTGGGTAGGTTCCTCTGAGCAGCAGTGGTGGTCCTACCTACACTCACAGGCCTGTCCGCACTCCTGGGAGGTTCACTCAATCCTGGCACTATTTGAGTATGTGATTTATGGTTTTTTCTTATCATTTTTCCAATTTAAAAAAAAAAATCCTGAATTGTTATTGTAGACTTGCCAACTTGTTTTTCTTTATCACCTCTACTGTGTTACACTGAACACTTCACATTGAGTTACTGTAGCTTTGCAATTCTGTCCTTTCTTCCTGTTTGAGGAAATACAAAGGCACTTAGCAAGGTTTTTCTTTTCCTGGATGAGTCATCTCACCAGGAAATCCTGTTTCCCAGAACACTTCCTAAGTCACAAATAGTTGACTTGCATAAATTAAATGAAATTCTTGGTGCTGGGACCATCCTTTTGTATATGCTCTGGGACATGGAACATCAGTCTGGCTTTTGCTGTCAGGCTGGCTATTGCTACACTGGAATTATTCTCAGCGGATCTTGGATGCCATTCTTGCTCCCAAACCCCCAATTATTTCCTGTCTTCTGTCTTCTTTGAGGTCTATCACACTTCGAAACCTTTGCTGCAGCAATCGCCTGAAGAATTTCTCTGTAATTTGCTCTTTGGGTAATAATGGTTTCTTCATCGGCTTTAGAATGGAGTTGATATAAGTTCTCTGGCAGTCACATCTCTTTATTCAACTGGACATCCATCTACCTTTAAACAATTTACCTCCGATAATCTCTCTTGAAGTTTTCCACACGTTAACTGTGAGAAGTATTGGAAACTGCCTAAAATAATATTCTCTTTTCTATTATAAAGCTAAACCAAATGTATAATATCCTTATTTCAAAACCTATGCTTTCTGAAGATATGCAATATATAATATATATATATATATAATGTATAATATATTGTAAATGTATACATGTAAAATTATGAGAATTATAAGTATAATTAATGAATTGGATGGCACATCTGTTAATATACCACAGTGCTTTTAACATTTTTGTTCTTATTTCTAGATTCTATATCAAACATGATTTGTATACTCTCTCTATAAAGATATATAATGCTGAAAATCTTTCTTTACCACACAAGGTCACAATTATTCTCCTTCTCAATTTTAGTAGCTTTAGTTTTCCATACCACTTTATATTCTCTATATTATATATTGTCTTAGTCAGGGCTTGTATTCCTGCACAAACATCATGACCAAG
The DNA here is from genome assembly GCF_900095145.1 of Mus pahari. Lineage (NCBI taxonomy): Eukaryota > Metazoa > Chordata > Mammalia > Rodentia > Muridae > Mus > Mus pahari. Next base: position 66,837,788 of record NC_034598.1, read on the forward strand.
AAGTAAGTTGGGGAGGAAAGGGTTTATTTGGTTTACATTTCCATACTGCTTTTGATCACCAAAGGATGCAGGACTGGAACTCAAGCAGGTCAGAAAGCAGGAGCTGATGCAGAAGCCATGGAGGGATGTTCTTTACTGGCTTGCTTCCC
>NC_034598.1:66838241-66845023 GCF_900095145.1 Mus pahari
TATATATATATATATATATATATATATATATAACTTTCTCTATATTGTACATATCAGGTATTGACACAGTTAGTTTGGCAACATAAAGACCTGTCTCTATTACCACACATATTTCCATTCTCATTTCTGAGAATTAAATCAACTGACGGATGAAAACTAGGACCCACCACCTGTTGTTTAAAGTAAACTTATTGGAACACAGCCATGGTCACTTGTTTATGTGTTGTTTGTAATTGCCTTCCTTCTAAAAATCCAACCTGAGTAATTGCATCAGAGAGCATATGGCACGTAGAACTTACAGTATTTACCCAAAGACTTTTAATCATAAGCTTCCTCATATGTGCTTTGACACCAAAAATAAAAAGTGTATTGCTGTTGCTTTGCCTCACTTTTAAGATCCAGGTGCCACATGTCCATTGATAATATCCTACTTGACCTCTCACTTTATTTGTCCATTGAGTCTGACACTGAGAGCTAGCGGGACCATTATTTGAAAATCATCCTTTTACCTTCTGAGGCATTTGCTTTTAGATATCCTCCTCTTGAAAGTGTGAAAATGTTAAAAGGCTCTCAGAAGGTGTAGAACTTGAGCTCAATCCAGAAGTACTTTCTTCCCTGATTCCTTTGATTATGCAAGGCTTAATTAGCAAGCTAAATCATAACGCGAAGAATGTGTTTGCTTTGCAAAATCAAATCAATTGCACAATTTATGTTCCCTGCAGCTGCTGCTGCCCATTTTTACAGAAGCAGATCCATTCCAGCTGCAGATATGAGCATCCCTGCTTCACTGCTCTCTGAGATGTTTCAAGCACATCAGTCCAGATGCCAACAATTGTCGCTCAAAAGAACCTTTACTTTAGAAAGTTTAAAACTAAAATTTTATTGTAGACATTTAGTAAGTCTGGTGGAATAGAGTAATATGCATTAATAGTTATTCACTTATCCATTTCAAGGTATATTCTATTAACTTAGTTTTAATTAGATTCAAATTGTGCCTGCCCCCTACAATCTGATAAATTAATTTGTAGCTTATGAGGAATGCTAAATATACTATTGAGTACTATATTTATTACTTTATGCAACAACAGTAAGGAATTCCATAAATATTTCCTTACAAAACACTGTCGCTTGTTACTAGTGAACAAATAAGCTAATTTTATAGTTCCAGTAAATTTGACTTACTTTATTATATTTCAGCATTTATAATGATGTTTAGGGAAATGTTTGGTACATCTATGTCCTTTTATTTAATGATGGGATAGATAAAAACTTGACTGTGTTATTTTCTTCTTTAAAATCTTTCAGTCAAGGATTGTATGTAATTTTAAGTAGCATATCCTATCTTCTGCTTTCCGTACCTATAAAAACTAATTCTGAGGTCATACCTAAACAAAGAATACTGTTTATGCAAGGGTTATGGGTTATGTGTCTCAGTAAAGTATATGGTTATTAAAATATGCATTAATCTAGAGGAGAAAAAATGAAATAAGCACACATTTACACACAACTCTTCTTAAGATAAATGCCTCACTTCTTTCGAGGCACAGGTAATTGAAAATTAATCTGTTATGGGTAAGAAGGTTTTCTTTGTAAAATTTCAATTTATATATAATGACACTCATTCTTTAACTATTTCTTCTAAGTTCATTTTTTATGTATTTGTCTTCATGAATGTATGCACACCATATATGTGCTTTGGACTTATGGAGGCCAGAAGAGTACATCAGGTCCACTGGGAGATTGTAAATTGCTATGTGGATGTTGGGATCTGAGCCCGGGTCATCCACAAGAGCATCAAGTGCTCTTAACTACTCAGCCACTTCTCCAGAGCACATTCTTGGCTTTCATGGATTCTCGATATCTCAGATTTGTCCTGCTACTTAATGAAATATACTATCTGTTGTTGACAATTTTTAAAGGTTGTAGGAAAGTGCATAGCTATGCTATCAAGTAACAAATATACAATAATATCATACATCATCTGCCCCAAAGTTTCTAGCAGAGAATATATGAATACACTTTTATACAGACAGACACACACACATGCACGCACACATTCTTTTGTCCAACCATAAGTCAGAAATTATTTCTAAATATATTTTAATGTTTCATATTTCCTTAAGGAATGAAATGATTGCTTCTCAAATTCTACTAAATAATAAAGGAAACAGATATAGATGGACTATTCAGAATCTTTATTTTGGAAAAAGTGTGAGATACTCTGTTTTGCTTACATTTTGAATTTTCACGAGGCTATGAAGGTATAACTCTATGTTGCATTTAAGTGGAAAACAAGAGTAAAATAGTAATTTATCATCAAAAGGAACCACTTAAAGGGCAGGAAATGAATTTCTTACAATTTTATCTGCATGCTGGAGTAAATATTCTTGTATCAGTACTGCAGATTGATCACATTTGTTCAAAAGTTGATGGAATGTAGAACTAGTTACCTTGAGAAATAGAGAACTGCTTTGCCAACAGTAGAACTTAAAACAGCCATAAGTTGACTTTCTTGTTATTGTGTTTTCTAATCTTAACTAATGTGCTTTTACTCCTGAATATATAAAGTGTTGACCCTCCTTTGTATATCTGTTTCATTATAAGCTTTCAGATACTGTAAGATCCAGAGGTTCATCCTCGGCACTGGGGACAAAGGTCCAGGGCAGTTACTGCTTATTAAACTTCCTGTTGTTGGCTTTTTAATTATTACAACTCTGTAGAATTGAAAGTGGCCAGTTAACATTTCTGAACAACATTCTAAGAATGTTCACTACATATGCACAGAATTATAGACATCCATTTATGTAAATCTTTGGACTAAGTACTGAGGCCATACAATTAATGGCTATATCACTGTGAAATGCATAAGAACCTGGGATTGGCTAAAACATTCCATAGGCTTTACTGATTGAGTGTGTGTGTTGACATTTTCTAATTCTTTCTCCTGACCAAATAAATAAATAAATAAATAAAACTGACATCAGTTAATTGAACAAGTATCAGTTAATCTGAAAATTAAATTTTGGTTCTACTTATAAATATTCACATCACTGAAGAATTTAGTCTTTATTCAAGCTATAAAACAAAGTAAATATAAATGAAGGATTGGGGCTGTGTACATGATGTGTATGTGATAACTATTCTTGATTGTCAACTTAACTATATTTGGAATGAGCAAGAATCCAGAAATGCAGAGCACGCTGGTAACCTGGATCCTGAACCAAGAAGACACAAGCTTTTCAGCCAAATCTTGAGGAGGGATGACACATGTTCTTAATCTAGATCAACACACAGCTTTAATCCAGATCTTGAGGCACACCTTTAATCTGGAGGCCTGTAAAAGACAATAAAAGAAGAAAAAGAAGGCCTATTTCTATTTGCCTGCTTGCACTCACTTTGCCAGTACATCCAGTGAAGCCTACTTCTTCAGGATTCCCGCTTACACAGAAGACCAGTTGAAACACCAGCCTGAGCGTCTACTAACTTCTTGGACTTTCCATTCACAGCTGGACATTACTGTGCTGCTTGGGCTGCAGCCTGTAAGTCATTCCAATAAACTCCCTTTATATATCTATATCTATGGTTTCATTTAATATGTTCTGTGACTCTAGAGAACCCTGACTAATGTAGTATGATATGGTAGTGCATGCTGGTAGGGGGCAGGGGTTAGGAAAGTTTAAAGACTGTGGGGGTTTATTTTTCCTTTGGAAAATCTATTTTCACCCAATTTATTTTGAGCAAGTTACTTTAGCAGATGAAACATCTGCTTCCCCACCTGTGATGAGAATAATAAAATCACCCGTCTCAAAGGTTGATAGTGATGAAATTAGACAGCATTTGTAAAGCAGCTCTCTCACAAGCTGGTTTACAGTAAAATATTCAGTAATGTTCATCATGAGTAAGTAGCAGAAGGGACATTTCAGAAAAAAAAAAGTACTAAAAGGGAAGAGGATGAAAGACACAATGATTAAAGCATCAAAAGGAACAAGAATTGGGGAATAAAGAATGAAATAGATGGGACAGGGAAATGGCTGTATCAGTGAAGCACTTGCAGGGAGTGAGTTTGGGACTTCAGCGTCTATATTGTAGGTTGGTGTCCCTACAAGACTTCTAACCATGATAGCTGGGTTGTCTCTGACTCCTTTGCCTGCCTTTGGGACCCTTTTCCTCCTAGAGGGTTACCTCGCCCAGCCTTGATATGAGGGTTTATGCCTAGTCTTATTGGAACATTATGCTTTGTGAGATGGGTGATCCTGGGAGGCTTGTCCTTGGCTGAAGGAAAACAGAGGAAAAGTAGCCCTGCGGGAGAGGGGAGACAGTGGGGCACACTTGGAGGAGTAGGAGGGGAAACATTGGTCAAGATGTAATGTATGAGAGCATAATAATAATAATAACAATGATAATAATAATAATAATAATAATAATACAAAAAGTAAAAAACAAAATGGCAACAAAACAAAACAAATCACCCCCAAAACAAAAAACACCAACCAACCGAAGCTGCTGCTCAAAATAGCCTATGTTTAAATCTTAGGTCTTGGAAGGTTAAAAATAAAATAAAATAATTTTCTGTAACTTTATGGCCAACTAATCTAACAGAATTGAGAAGCTCTAAATTTAAGGAGAGACTCCACCTCAGTAAATAAGGTGGTGAACTATTAAGGAAGGTCCCTGACTTGGACCCCTGGACCCTACAGATGCATATACATGTGTGAGTAAGCACCCACAAATGCACATACAAAAATAAAAGAAAATAGCCTATAGCATGCAATCTCACAGGTTCTTGTATCATATGCCCATATGCTTCTGACGTCAAACTCCATACCAAAAGCTTGCTCTCACCCACTATTCCACCTCCTCATTCTGTTTCCATTAAGCATCTGGACCAAATTCTGCCCAATAGTAAGAAGTAGACTGTGCAGAGTGTATTTATGAAATTAGCTGAAAACATAAGACAAGAACATGTGATTATTTACATTTATCTCCAACCGCAAGGTGTCTTCCAAACTGAAAAGAAAAGAGCAACCATTTACAAGGAAATTCACTTTGTGCAAGTGACAACAGGCCAGTCTGTACTGAGGTATATGGAGCATACACCATTTTACTATCTCACCTTAAGTCACAGCTTCCTTGGCGTCCTTAGATTGCTGACATCACAAGGCATTCTAGTTCTCAACAGAAAATAAAGGAAGAACATTCTACTAGGGCTTGGGGCTTCTTCTCTCATCAAAGTGCCATTCTAAATGTGATCCTATGGTTAAGTCACATAACAGTAAGCATAGCTGAGAAGACATATCTGCCAACCAGTTGGGAAATGGTTTGGCAATCGATCTGGGAAGCCTCTGATACAATACAGGTAGTAGCTTCACACTCTACAAGAATCAAGCTCCAAACTCAAGTGAATTGGCATCATGTTATAGAAGGAAGTTACAGTTTTTAATTGTGGAATCAATTCAGCACATTTGAGAATTGAAAACTAGACATCAAAATATGAAAAAATATTTTCTCATTTTTAAATCAATATATAAAATACAAATTCACTTAAACATAAAATAAAACAGAAATATAGGTTATCTGAAAATTAGAGTAATTCACATATCCAATGGGTTATGAGTGCCTTAGTTAGTTTATAAGTACCAGCAGCTGAAATGAGTGTGTTAGCACTAAGAAGCCAGAATGGCTTGCAAGATTTTCATATTGTCTCATGAATCTCGGATTACCTATGAATCAAGGTAAATACAATAACAAAACTTCATATTTCTCTATTAGGTGCAGCAGAGAGTCAAACCCATGGTCCCAAGTTCGAAAAGCAAAACACAAGGGTGTTGGTAGACTTGTTTTCAAGGTAAGAAATAAAATAAAATAAATATATTTTTAATCTAAATAATAGCAATAAAACATTGAATTCAAGAGTACTTAGTTGCTCATTTGCTAGGCTGAATACTCAAGACTTGTCATGCCATCGTGTAATTCTTTCTACTTAATTTTCACAGCTAGAAAGCAAGATTCCTACTTCCTAAATTTATTGTCTTTCTGCCAAAACCTATTTTTCCTATAATGAACAGCTTCTTGATGGCCCTGTGATAAATTCAAAGTACAACTAGAATAGTGGAACTGTTTTGTATCCATGCCTATTTCTATTTCTATAGCTTACTGTTCCCTGTGTCCTTTGATTAGTTAGTTAATAGGTATATGCTGGGCACCAGATACAAGAGAATGCTGTGGGACCCCACAGAATCGCTGTAGCATGGGCATCGGGCTGTGTGAGCCCACTGGATCCCACTCCAGGGGGTGGGAAAGTGCAATCTGGGGACTGCATGGAACTGCTGGAGTTGGACTCCGACTTGGGCACCACAGACCGCTGGGTACTGCAGAAGAACCGGTTTTGGGGTCCCTGGGCAGCACGAAGGCCAGGGACAACAGTTCAAACTCTCCGACATCCCAGATACTGCTGTATATCATAGAAGAGCTAAGAACAAAGTGGGGACCCTCAGGGGCCAAAGAGAAAGGGTAGGAGGAGAGCTCGGGCAGGTTACAGCAGGTTACCGCTTGGACAGGACAGTGGCTAGCTCAGGTGGCTGGCTTGGCAGGCTGCTTGGTTTGGCTGGTGGATATGGCTGGAGCACATGGAGGCCTCCCAGCTGGAGGCTAGATGTGTGCTTATTAGAGGGAAACCTACTCCATTGCTCCAGCATGGTGGATCCTGACGAGTAGAGTCAGTCCATGGTTTCAGTGCTTTAATGTAGAAAAGTAGAGCAAGAGGGAGAGAGAGGGAGAGAGAG
>NC_034598.1:66845172-66885000 GCF_900095145.1 Mus pahari
AAAAAAAAAAAACAGAGGACAGCCATGGCTACATGGAGAAAGGGGGGAAGGAAGAGGGAGAAAGGGAGGCGAGAGGTGAGAGTAAGAGGCAAAATAGAGAGCAAAAGAGACAAGAGAGAGAGGAGGGGGCAAGGAGCCCCTTTATAGTGGGCTGGGCTACCTTGCTGTTGCTAGGTTATTGTGGGGTGGAGCATACCTGGCTGTAACTGGGGGTGGGGGTGTAGCCTAGCCAGAGTACCAGCGTCTTAGGGCTTTGCCTACCTGATTGATAGCTACAGGGTTATGGAGTTGCAGGCTCATGGTGGTGACAGAAGCCTCATGTCTGGGAGCGTAGCACATGGTTCCGTCCCTTGTGGAATTTTCCACTTGATCTCTGGAGTAAGCCTCGTTCAACCAGAACACAGACTGCCTTTCACAGTCCAACAAGTATATATACTGTTAGGGATAATATTTCTGGTTTTATTTTTACATAAATTTGCTCATTTCCTTTTCATTCCTCATATGTGTAAATTCAGATTCTTCCAGCAAGGCATGTAAATCACAGTAGTTCAAAGTAAATACCATAACAAAACTCCATAGGTAGGTTATGGTTATTGAAAAGAATATTTTCAATCTCTCTCCCTCCCTCTCTCTCACACACACACATTCGCAAGGATACATACATACATATTTATATACACACATACCAAATATGCACACACACAAACACCACACTCATACAAACATACAAACACACACACATTTATACACACACATACCAATTATGTACACACACGCCCCCTCAGGAGTAAATTGAGAAAACTGCCAAGGTAATGTCGTTTTGTCTGAAGGGTGTGCTATGACCCAAGCTGGATGAGCCAGCACACTGGGGAGAAAAATTCACTTTGATTTTATTCTAATTCAGGTGGTAAGTGTAACCAGTGAGTAAGAAGTCAATATCATAATCTGATGTTCGGCTAATTTATAATTTGCATTAAAGGAAAGGGTTGTAACAGAGTCCAGTCTCAGGAATCTCCAGGGGTTTGGCAAACTGGTGCAAACCAACCAGTTTTACAAAATGATGAAAGGTTTATGGATAATTAGTCTTTGATATGCTACTACTTTTTAATAGGAAAAAAAGCCCACAATAATGAAACTAAAATAGTAGATTATACATTTTAGAAATGTAGTATTTTATTTATAATAAAGGTAACTATAAATTTTCAGAATTTTGGATGCACCTTTACAATGTATGCACAAATTCAGATGGTAAAAATTGATTTTATTCCTTGGCTGGAAACTGTTAAAGTGTACTTTGAAAGTCATTCACCTGTGACTCTTTTCTGATGGGAAACAGATGAGGAGCAAATCTAGAGGAGAGGGGAGTTACAGGGGGAGCTGGGAGGAGGGGGGAAGGGAAACTACAGTCAGGATGTAATGTACGGGAAAATGATAACTGAAAACCACAGAGCAGGAAGATTGGCACTTTGATCTCAGTTTTGCGCTTTACTAACTCTGTAATGTTAGGTTAATGACTCAGTGTCTCTGTATTCCATTTTCTTTGTTTTAAGGAGAATCGAAGCTTATATAGAGATAGAGCATGCAGACACAAAGCATGCATTTTTTATTATTGACTGGCTACCTGCCTTACCACCTTCTTCACCCATGTTTTTGGTACACAGAACTAGTAATGTTCCAACTCTATTATTATGCATTAGTCTGTATACTGATATTCTTAACTTGTTCTTGAGCAGTTTTCCAGAAGAATTTTTTCCTACCTATCTGGATTCCACTTATAGGCATATGTTCCTCAAACACATCTCCTAGAAAGCACAGTTGGCTACTGTTTCCTTGTATTCAAAAAAAATGTTTGATTTCTTTAAACAGCAATTCTCAGTGTTTGTTACAGGGAATAAATCTCCTTTGAAATGCTCTATAAGATAGCTCCTGTGCATCAAACAAGGGGGTGAGGTATACTGTTTCTTCTTTTACTTTAAAAATATCACAAAATATATCAATAATTTAAGGTTAAGAGAAGAACTGAAGAAATGTGTGGTTTTCTTTTTGGCAATTCGTTGTTTCCAAGACTTTATAGAATATATGTTGAGCCATTATTTTGTTATTAAGTTTACAATGGAAACTCTTGAATGTACTATACCATGGACATTTATTTGCCTAATTAAGGTTCAGTCTTTTTTCCTATGCCTTTACCTTTTGGTATACTATTGTTATGTATAAATGTAAGTTTTGTTCGCCAGATATAATTGTCATCTCAGAGGCTTCTTCCTGGATAAACGTATCCTTTTTATTTCTTTCCCGAACTGTGGCTGTCTGGTTCAACTCAGTTGTCTAGCTCAAAACTCATCTTGAATTTGACTGATTCAAAATGGCTTCTCTCAGCTTCTCAGTGAATTGTTTTGCTTGGAAAAACTGTCTCTGAATTGTACAAACTAAATTTCACTGACTTCATTGACTTCATGAACTGAAGGAAACTGAGTGAGCTGAACCACACAGAATTATATACTGAACTGAACTAAACTGAACTGTCCTCACTGAACTGCTGTCTACTCCTGTCTCACCCTGAGTTGCTCTTAAGTACCCCATCTTTCCTGTCTGTTTACTTAAGAGTAGGGTGTATCCTATCTCTGCTTCCTTCTGTCAAGTTTTTCTCTGTTTCATTATTTTGTCTGCCCTTTAATTGGACATCTATTTCAAACATGACTGTTTCCTTTTATAAACTAACCTTACCTACCTTGTTTAGGATTAAAGGTGTGTACAAAGGGAATATCTGTTTTCCAGCTGGATCATATCTTTGGATGTGATCTCTTGCCAGAGCAGCCATGTTTCTGGATTAAAATTTCTGTTCAGTCATGGATATTTCTTGGGTTGCCCCTCACCTCATTCTTCTTGTTACATTTTACTCAATGCATAGTGTTTTTTTCACCTGTAATAATATATATATATATATATATATATATATATATATATATATATATATATAATACAAAATCACCCTCATCATGAAATCAGAAGGCAGAATATTAAATTGAATTACTTGATACCTAAATTAGTATTTAATGGCACTTTTCACCTAAGAGTGTTTCTTGAGAGAAAATTATGAAATTTAAGTCATTTGCTGTTATTTGTATCCATAATTGTGATTATAAATATCAAATGTTGTTAGACTCATTACTTTCCTGTGTGAAACAGGCTTTTAGAAAATAATGACCACTCAGAAAATTTTCAGTGGCATATAGCTAAAGTATCTAATTTTCATATCAAACAGCAGATTAACTGAATTTCAACTGACTTAGGTTAGATGTGTAGGAACATGGCTCTATGCTGGTCCTAGTTTAGGTAATTACATGATTCATACTTTCCTGAGGGCAGTAGGATTCCCGGACATTGTATATTTCAGATATATTCAAAACAGTTTTTCATTAAGCCCTCTCACATACCATTGGTCACTATATATCACATGACTAAAGGGCTGGAAGATGTGATGCTTTTCCCAACATGAGACTGTGTTGAGGTTGTGAGGTTGTGACATGATGTTAAAATGTTTGCAGTGTTATTGTAAGGAAAGAGAACGGGAAGCCTGATGGAGTCTGTCAGCTGTGGAGAGGTTGCTTTTGCTGTGGAGTAATCCAGTGTGAGCCTTGACATGTTTGGTGTCTGCTGGTGAGCATTTTTCTAGTCTTCCTGTTTTTCAGTGAACCATTTGATACTCTTCAATAAACTGCCATGTCAAATAATATGGAGCCAGATGCATATGTGGAAGAGAGGTATGAGCAGGAAATGAAGTTGTCAAATAGCATCAGGAGAGAGTTATTTCTCCTGTACCTGAGTGTACCCAAATTCTGATTCCTAAATCTCTGTGATATGTCTATGTACTCATCAAAGAAGTTGTTATAGGTAATATTGATCACTAATGTAATATTATATTAAGAATCAATTCATAAAGAATAATGTAATTTTTAGAATATAACTATTTCCTAAGTGATGATGTTTTGCTTTGATTCTGTTTTGCTGGTCAGGTGGTTAATTCTTTGATAATATAACATGTTTATGAGTTCCTTGCTCATTTCTTACAATATAATTTATATTCACTCCTACTCTCACCGAAGTTTGCCCAGATCCACCCCTTATCTATAAACCCTCTACTTTTTCCTTCCTTCCTTCCTTCCTTTCTTTCTTTCTTTCTTTCTTTCTTTCTTTCTTTCTTTCTTTCTTTCTTTCTTTCTTTCTGTCTGTCTGTCTGTCTTTCTGTCTTTCTGTCTTTCTTTCTTCTTCTTTTTTTTTTTAAAGGGACTATTTTGCAACAGATATTTTGGCCCTCTGGTTGTAACAATCTTACTTTCTCCTCTCCAACAATGTTCCCTAAGCCTTGGGTGTAAGAATTGTATTATAAATGTATTAATTTGTTGATTTTTGATCTTACAGCACAGGCCATTGCGGTTCGGTTAAGGAATTTTTCCCCTGTGCCTATTTCTTCAAGACTTTACCCCACTTTTTCCTCTATATTTTTCAGTGTCTCTGGTTTTATGTGGAGTTCTTTGATCCACTTAGACTTGAGCTTTGAAAAGCTTCTGTAAGGCAAAAAGGTACTATCAATAAGACAAAGAGGCCACCAACAGATTGGGAAAGAATTTTACCAATCCTAAATCTGATAGGGGACTAATATCCAATATATACAAAGAGCTCAAGAAGCTGGACTCCAGAAATTCAAATAACCCCATTAAAAATGGGGTACAGAGCTAAACAAAGAATTCTCAACTGAGAAGTACCAAAGGGCTGAGAAGCACCTGAAAAAATGTTCAACATCCTTAATCATCAGGGAAATGCAAATCAAAACAACCCTGAGATTCCACCTCACACCAGTCAGAATGGCTAAGATCAAAAATTCAGGTGACAGCAGATGCTGGCGAGGATGTGGAGAAAGAGGAACACTCCTCCATTGCTGGTGGGATTACAAGCTGGTACAACCACTCTGGAAATCAGTCTGGTGGTTCCTCAGAAAACTGGACATAGTACTACCGGAAGATCCAGCAATACCTCTTTTAGGTATATACCCAGAAGATGTTCAACTGGTAATAAGGACACATGCTCCACTATGTTCATAGCTGCCCTATTTATAATAGGAGCTGGAATGAACCCAGATGTCCCTCAACAGAGGAATGGATACAGAAAATGTGGTACATTTACACAATGGAGTACTACTCAGCTATTAAAAACAATGAATTTATGAAATTCTTAGGCAAATGGATGTATCTGGAGGATATCATCCTTAGTGAGGTAACCCAATCACAAAAGAACTCACTTGATATGCACTCACTGATAAGTGGATATTAGCCCAGAAATCTAGAATACCCAAGATACAATCTCCAAAACACAAGAAAATCAAGAATAAGGAAGACCAACACGTGGACACTTCCTTCCTCCCTAAAATAGGGAATAAAACACCCATGAAAGAAGTGGCAGAGACAAAGTTTGGAGCTAAGACGAAAGGATGGACCATCCAGAGACTGCCCCACCCCAAGGTCCATCCCATAATCAGCCACCAAACGCAGACACTATTGCATATGCCTGCAAGATCTTGCTAAAAGGACACTGATATAGCTATCTCTGTGAGGCTATGCCAATGCCTGGCAAATATAGAAGTGGATGCCCACAGTCATCTATAGGATAGAACACAGAGACCCNAATGGAGGAGCTAGAGAAATTACCCAAGGAACTGAAGGGGGTCTGCAACCCTATAGGTGAAACAACAATATGAACTAATCAGTACCCCCAGAGCTTGTGTCTCTAGCTGCATATATAGCAGAAGATGGCCTAGTCAGCCATCGTTGGGAAGAGATGCCCCTTGGTCTTGCAAACTTTATATGCCCCATACAGGGGAATGCCAGGGCCAAGAATTGGGAGTGGGTGGGCAGGGGAGCAGGGTGGGGGGAGTGTATAGGGGACATTCTTGATAGCATTTGAAATGTAAATGAAGAAAATATCTAATAAAATAAGTTTAAAAAAAGAGAAAAAAATAAATGTATTAATTGTGTCTGCCCCCCCCTTGTGGTCACTTGAACTCTGAATTTTAACAAGCTCTCCTCTTGCAAAAAGAAACCTCTTTGATGAACAGTTAGAGCTATAGATATGAGGGTATCTGTGGATATGAAGATAAGCATTTAGAATAGAGTTAGAAATGACACTGGTTTAAGCAAGTGGCAGTGGTGGGTTCTGCTCTAGACAATGTAGCAGGACATCCCAAGATGGCAGTTGGTTAAGTTTACAGTGGTAGGCATGAATGTCTTCCTATTGAGTGGACTTAGGTCATACTAGATTGCTGTTGGTGACCCTAAGATATATATTTTTCTTGAGTCTTTCAAAATGTCTTGCTATCCTGTGCATTGTTATAGTTCGTAGGTGTTACAGTTGGATTCAGTAGTTATGTTTCTCCCTTGTGTAGCTCCTTATAATAATATAAGAATCCTCTGTCAGGATGCTTCGAGGTCAGATCCAGATCAGTCCCTATAAGTCTTGTGTTTAAACTTTATGGTTTCTGCTGTAATAGGACCTTACCTTCTTTTCATGTAAGGCAGTCTTGGTGTGGTTTGGGGGAAGGGAGGGTCTCGGCATTCTTGAAGACTCCCCTGACCAAAAAATCATGATAAAGTTTCCCATCCTTAGCATTGGGGTTTGGTTAGGTGATATATGGTTTCTCAGGGGAACATTACCACCTGAAGAGGCATAACATTAATTCATATACATATCTGTATGCATAGGTGCATATATAGTATATATATGCATATATATCACATGAAATTTAAAAGAAACATAAAGTAATATAATTTCCTCTGGCCTTGGCAAACATTCTTGGCATTATTTAAGCCTCCTTCAATGTCACTGTGTTGTTCTCCCTTCACACTGTATAAGTAAGTCTCCCCATCTGTTCTTATTTCACCCTTCGTAGCAACTGTGTTCTACCATTACCCTCTAGTAGTTTATTTTATACTAGTCTTCATTCATCCATTAGCTTTGATAAAAATGAAGTTAATAAAATAGTCTGCATCTCTTTATAGAATGACAAATTCAGGAGGGGATCTCCAAATATTTTAGGATTTATGATAAGAATTGATCTTGAAATACTCAGCAGTAACTTTTTTTCATAAAATGATATCTCCCTGAATTATTAAAAATATAACACCCTTTACAGGATTTAATAATGAAAGGAGTACACCCCTGTCAGAGACTGACAGCATACACTACATATCAGCAGTGTTGGCTGGGGATGAAATACACATTTTAAGACTTGGAATGTTCAGATGTGTAGAGGAAGCTGGCAGGATAATCATTCAGTGAAAATGATTCTCGGTGATGTCCCTTATGGTTAGAAAGCGAGACACCACAGTGATACATCTGCTCATTTGTGATTGCTAGAGGGGATGACATAAAAGCATTCCATTTATCCCAAAGGAAAATAGCGTTTCAGACCAACTTGTAATGAAAGGTAATGATGTGATATGACTAAGAACTAACAAACACCATTCTAGCACATAATACCACTCTTATTCTACCATAATACCATAGCGCATAATACCAGCCTGATTCTACTGTTTCACTCTCCAGATGTTAATCCGAGGCTAATCTATCTCCTTCCCTTTACTTGTAGTATTCATCATTTTACTTATTTAAAAAAAATCTTTGAAGTAGAGTCTATATTAATATTGTGTGTCTGAAAACTAAGTGTGAAACCTATACGTTTTAAGTTTTAGTAAAGAATATTGACAAAGTAGTAAAAACATGCTAAGAGATAAGAGGTTGGCCTACACTTCTACCATCATCTACAACTAAATTATAGTTCTCCAAGCTATTTTAAATTCTTTTATTTATTTATTTATTTTTTGAAATGTTCTTACTGGAGCCCAGAGTCTCCTCCATCCCTTGTTTCAATCTTCTGAGTGTTGAGATTGTAAATGCGCATCAATAGTCTCAAGCAAGGAATAACTTTTCACAGAGCTTTCAGGTTTAGTGAAACTGGATCAGATAAAGTTTGAGTTTAGCTGCATGCAATAGAAAACTGAGACACAAGCAGATTGAACAAGATGAAGTTTTGTTGCTTGTCACTAAATGTAAGTCTGTGGGGTAGACCTCCTACCCAACTTTAGCCTGCTTACATTTAGTCACCTGTTTCATCATTTAGCTCCTTCAGGTAGATAATAACCTTGAACTGCAAGTTATTGATATTTTCAAAACATAATGAAAAGATAAAGATATTTATAGCAAACAAATAGCACACTTAGTAATAATATCTAACATCAAGAGCCCCAAATATTAGAGTGATAATTATTTTATTATTTTACATATTTTATATATATTAATTGTATAATTGAGTGTTATTATCTTATGGTAAAATAAGACCATAAAGACAAATTCACATATTGCTCCTAATAAATGAATAGTTTTTATACATCTAATAAAAATAAAAATATTAATATTTAATGTTAAATTTGGCTCTAAACCTCATAGTGATATAAAGAAAAAGTTTATGTAGGTTATGTGACTTCATGATTATATCAACTATATAAACAAGTATTACGATTATTATCCGTGACTGGGAAATGTGCAGAGGAAGGCTTTGGTTTTTGAAAAATTATCATTACATGTAGATGACTCAGAATTTAAGAAGTCATGACAAACATACAGCATTGATTAACATAAAATAACAATAAATAATTTTGCACAAATATGGTAATGATGGAAAATAAATGGCTAAAAATAACCAAAAATATAAAAGAGAAATTTAATTAAAAATAAACAACATAAGAAATTACAGTAGGTATAAATAGTTGAAACACAAAACTAGCCTGAAATCCTATGCCTTCCACAAGAAGAAGCTCAAAATGTCAACAGACAGAAAATGCCTAGAGTAGTAATACAATATTTTAGAAATGTAGATATTTAGAAAAGTGGATATTCATCATAAAAACATAAAAATTTAGTGCATAAATATAAACAGTAAAGATAGTGTTAAGCACTGACCACTTTTCAGGAAAATACAACAGATGATGAATCCTGCCCATCTTTCCAATTTCATTTAATGAGAATACTCTGAGCATTTGGAAAGAAGCTTAGTTGGTAAAGAACTAGAATTCAGTCAACTCCATACCTTGTAGCTGTATAGTTCTAGAAATCTATGGCCTCATACTTTTTAGTAGGATTAACTGAGTCTAAAATAAAACAAATTAAAAAAAAACAACAACGACAAAAACAAAACAGTTGACTAATCAATAATAGGTACATTTTATGCACACAAGGTCTGAGAAGAGGAAAAATCACCCATCAATGTGTGATAATTGTACTTCAGACATCTATGACAGGTGAATATCAATAAATCAAGACTATGAGCAGTTTCAAAGAATATACACCTTTTTAAAGAATGAACCCTAGATAATAGCACTTTATGGTTACAATTCTAAGGATGTAAAATGGAGTAAAGTGGAAATTAATATTATAATAAAACTCAATTCAGTTGAAATTCATAATCACATCATAACTATCACTAACGGATAGTTTTCAAGATTAAATGATTAGCACTGATACACAATTTAAGAAAGAATTGTTCAGAAAGCAATTTAATCATAGCATAGGCATATAAGCCAATAATAAGTTGATCATGGCTTCTGATCGGAGGAAGGAGGGACTGTTTTAACATGTAGAAGCCAGCAATTAAAATTATGATATAACAGTTGGCAAATAAAAATGATGCAATAATTTAATACATGAGGAAAAAATTAATAAAATTGATATGTAGTCACTGGTTTTATTTTTTTATCAAATTAGGAACAGAATACAACTTTATTAATATTTTGGATGTCTACAAACAGTTCTCAAGATGAAAGGTTAAACCATTCCTTTGTCTTTAAGAGACTAGATAAGCCTTCTTTCAGTAATATGCCTAAAATGAAACAAATAAATAAGGCATGTAACATTGGAAGAAAGAAAAATTCTCATTACTTACAGCTATGTGATTGTCCATGTAGAAAGTAAGAAAGTATGAAGACACAATATTAAGTTAATGAAACTTCATCTAGTATACTATGTATACATAGTACTCATATTATTATTATTATTTTCTATACCAGTAGTAAATTCTACAATGTTTGCGAGTAAATCATTAATAATAAAATAGAAAGTTCACCTAACAAAACTCATGAAATAATACAGAAATTCTAAATAATAAATGGAAAAGCTTTTCAAGTTATGTAAATTCCAATGAATATCAAGTTATTTGATAAGATAATTCTAAAATAAATATTATAAATGGATTACAAAGCCAAATATTTCTTGGTTCAAAAGTCTACTTATTAAAAGACTTTTCTTTTAGTTGTCTTTATCAGATAATTGAAAATCAAAGCTAGGATCATAATGTCATAATATCATAATACCACCCAACAAGAGCTATGTTCAGATCAAACCACATTCCAGAACAGAAGACCTCTACTAACCATAACACATACTCACTACTGTAACATTTAGGAAACGATTTAGGAAACAGGTATTTATATTTTTGTCCTTCAAATCATATGTAATAAAACACTGCAAACATAATGAAAATGATACTTATTATGACATATATAAATAGTCAAAGCCAAAATGAAACCATAGATGGTTTATTCGGTGGATTAATAGAAGTTTCATATTTTGAAAATAAAACCTTACAAAATTATCGTCTGATAGAATTGTATATGGAACTATAAGATAATACTTCTCTCTGACATCTTTTGAGGAATATCTAGGAAACTAACACATTTATACCTAAAAATAATTATTAAGAATATATTTTCAATAAAAGAGAGGCAAAATAAAATATCAAAAAGATTTTCATACAATACTAATATTTCACACAAAATATTTTATACAATAATTTATCCATCCTAGTCTTTGTAAAAAATTTAAATTAAGACTCAACAATTTAAATTAAGTATCAACAATTATAAATAAAATAATTATTAAGAAATTACCTGTATTGAATATGCAAGATTCTAATAATAAGACAAATCATAATACCATAAGGATTAACATCTTTAATTTACACTAAATTTAAATTTTCTCTAATTTTGAAAGTAAAATAAAAACATGTACCATTCGTAAAAGGCAGAATCAATAAAATAGAAGAGTTGAAGAATTCCACCAAAGATGCTAAGATGTTAAATAGCATATGGAAATCAAGAAGAAAGTCCTAGATTTCCATAAATAATGAATTGAAAAGGAAATATAATTGTAAAATGTAATTTCTAAGGTAGAAATACTGAAAAGTTAATTTATAAAAGAGATTCTTAAAGAGTAAGTATATAACACTTCTGCCAAGATATACATAGATTTCATAGAAATAATGATAATTAGCAAAACTATATAGTAAGATGCTTAAATATCTTTTTTTTAACTATGTGTTGTCTTATTGCTGAGTAAAAACATCCTAAATTCCCACCCCATAAGTATGAAACTATAAATTATGCAACTTAAAATAAGAATAAAATATAATTTTAAAGTAATTTTTATTATATAAATCTATCATATTTATCATAAATTTGTTTATCATATGAATACAGATGAAAATAAGAAAATATACTCTCACGAAGCTGTAATTTTAAAATTTAAAAAGTATCTGAACGAGAAAATGAACTTTAGAACTGAGAGAGATTCAGAATGAAGACAAATTAAGCATGGGAAATTGGTGAGTGTCTATATACAGTTGCTTAATGCATGTTAGGAGACAGGACCAACTGGGTTTTATAGACAGCCATCATAGAAGTAACAGGTCACCAAGGATAGTGTAGATGAGGTCACTGAGTTATAACGCAGAAAGCCTGAAGGTAAGGGTCACCATTCATCTTTCAGGAGAATAAACTACTAGGTGTTTTGAGCTGAGGAAAATGTACACATTCTTCGTCAATTTTTTTTTTTTTTTTTTTTTTAAGTCTGATGTTTTTGCAGAGGGACAATGTCATGAGAAAATGTTGAGTCCTCTTTGGATCTTTCCAAGAAAGTCACTTTGGAAATGCCATTTCCTTAGTGATTTCTAATTGTATATGTTTTCAATTACAATACAGGACTCTGCCATCATTATTCATAATTTTAATCTCTAAAAGTGAGTTGAGAGACATCTCTTCAGTTGGTGAAGTTGTTGATGAACATATGTGCATTCTCAGAAATATATAAAAGTCAGACAGAATGCTGACGGTCCATAACCCCAGTTTTGGGGCACTGGAGACAGGCAGCTCTCTAGCTAGCAAGTCTAGATGAGTTAATTAATGATTGAGCCTGTCTTAAACAAAGAGGTAGGAAGCAATCAAAAAAGACATGTAAAATTAAACTCTTACCTACATACACACAACCTGCACATATACACACCCATCCACCCACACAAATATACTTACATGTACAAGTACACACATTCAACAAAAATAAACAGACACACACACACATACACACACACACACACACACACACACACACACACACGGATCTTTTTGTCCTATTCAAGTGGACTAAGGTTAATTATAATGTCCCTAAAAGTTACCTCCTATAAAATGGTTAATTACATACACAATTTTTAAGTACTTTACAGATAATTCGTGGTAACTTCCATTTTAAATGAATTGTCTAAATGGCAGGAATGTTGTTGTTTTGATATGAAATAATTTCAACCTATTGACAATTTAACATTTCAGAGATTTTTTCCATCTGTGTCTTTGATCTGAATAAGCTGATATGTGTTCTATCCTTTACAAATTAATCTTCAATTAACAGCTGCTCCTGGGAACGTGGGTGCTGATCATTTTAATCACAAACCATGAAATGAATTATTTCATTTGGTACTCATATGATAAAATTTCACAGGCTCTCAAACACCAAGGTTTAAGATTCAAGCTACCCTAAAACAACCTTTAAGTTAAATCCAATGAAGATATCATTTCTGTGCATATTTTCATGTCAACCCAGAAAATGAAATGCCTAGACCTTTCTTAGTAGAATAGAAAAAAAAAATCTTTCCTATTATTTTCATTTTTCCCCCAAAGACTGTATCCTTTGAAATACACTACAATTATGTATAATATTGGAATGCTTACAAAAAAAAAAGAACAAAAGGCAATGGAAAATTTCAAACTTAATAAACTAAGCATCTCAGGTTGATCCTGAAGCCTCTTATCTTAAAAAAGCAAGGAGGGAGAATCAAATCCCTCTGATGTGTACAGCTTGTGCCTCCCTGGTTACTGAAACATTGTCTTAGTCTGAAAGCTGGCTTTGACAATCCTAGTGACTCCTGCTTAAATGTCAGGAGGCTGCCAATCTCCCAACAGTAGTATGTATTAAGTGACAGATAGATGTTAAACAAAGCTACTCACTGTGACTTCCTGTTGGTATGCATCATAAACACCTTTCTTCCTGAAACAATAGGCCAAGAGAACCCGGCTGCCTTCTTTGAAGTTCATGTCCTAATCATAGCTTCTTGAGGGTTTCAGGTCTCCAATTTTTTTTTTTTTAAAAAAAAACAAACAAAAAAGCAAACAACAAACACAGTATAAGCCAAAAGTATTTGGCTTTCATGCATGCGAGTGACTGGTGAAACAGTAAAGAAAAAATTATTTCGATAGACATAGAAATAATAAGAGTGTGAAAGGCTCATTTGAAAAATGTTTGAGGATTAGGATAAAACTAATCCTCACTAATGATTTCAGTTAGGCCTTGACCCCTCTTTGTATCCTCATTATTGTTAAGCAGACAAACAGATGTTGAGAGACAGAAACTCCTCTCATAAATACTATGACCACAGGATGCAGGAGTGAATCACGTGAACCCTGTGCCTTCTACCCCCCCATCCACTCACAGATGGTCTTCTCATGAAAGTCCAGTTTAGTGGGCTTCCCGTAGAAGGCCATGGCCCAGAAGACCCAAGGAATCATTTCTCTCAGACCTCGACCAGAGAAGGTAATGTTCTTTAACAAATTTTACTTTTTGCCAAGTGTAAAGGAAAAACGGATTTTTCCAGGCACAACTTGGAAGCCATCTGGAGAAAAGAGAAGAAAATGGAGAGGCAAAGGGGCATTTGTGATTTCAGGAGCCATGCTGGGTTAGAAGCATGAAGTTCCAGTTTCCTCTCCTCATCCTCAAGGGGCTTTCTATCTCTCATCCCCTTCCCCAATTCTCCAACAAACGAATGAAGATCAACAAAGTTGGCAAGAATGCAAATATTCTTATGTAGCTGCTTTCACACAGAAGAAGAAAACAGCCTGATGTTTTTATCGTCAATATGTGTTTATCCTTCTTCAACTTCTACATCTCAAAAGTGCTTGACTTCTAGCTCCTGTCCAACTAGAAAGGGCTGAACTAGTTATGTAATGTGTGGGCACACTTCTGTTTGCTCTGTGGTATGGAACTGACTTATTAGCAGTCTACATTGCTAATAGTGGAAAACAGCAATAAGGTAGAGTCTAAAGTGAATCCCGTATAAGGAAATTTATAAAATTGTCTATTAGGTAAAATACTTGTTGGAAAAATTCCATTTAATATTTATTTATTTTTTTTGTGATAAGAATCTGAAGGAGAGATTTCACTGGAGTCAGAAACATTGATCCTGTGTTCCAGAAGCAGTAAAACAGGATTAGAAGAAAACAGCAGAATGGTGGGTTTGAGGTAACTGGTCCACATCATTGAAATATCTCTACTTAATAGTTAAACAAACTTCTTATTTCCCCTAAAGATTACATTTGCCTGACATACTCATACCATCTCATCACTAGGAGACTCAGCTTGAACTAGTAAGCTAGCTAGCCAGGTGCAAACTAGACTGTCTCCTCTCTCACCATTGCTCCTTGAATTCCCCCTGGGGCCTGGGCTTTCATTTTGGCCACTTCCTCCTGAAGCTCAGGCTCTGCCTGCATCTCCAGCTTCTCCCCTGTGAGTACAAGGAACCAGCTGCATACAGTTAACCAATGCCTTCCTAGTTGCCCAGCCTACCTTCGACCTAGTTGCCAAACAAGTCTTCAGGGGCCACAGAACAGACTCCTCTGACCTCAGGCCTAAGTCTAGGTCTGAAGATTTCTCAGCATTAGGAGAAATACATATAAAAACGGAAAGTTTGATTTTTTTTTTTCAGTTGGGGCCCAAACTGGGAAAGACATTCTCAGTCCACTTGACATTTCACAATGTACAGTGAGACCAGAGCAAAAGCAAAGACATATGTACATAAGTTCTTGGCTGTGGGCTGAAGTTACAGAAGCTAGGCCAGTAAGCATTTCTCTTGGCAAGGAGCAAGGCATTTGGAGACACTTTCTGTGGACAGCTGAAACTCACAAAACTGATGTGTTATAGGTACTCCTAATTCTCAGTAACCATGTTTCATATATTGCCCCCCACCCCCAGTAAAAGAAAGTGGAGAATAAAGTTAGACTGAGAAGATGAACATTTGCCATCAATCCCCTTTAAACACTTTCAAGACAAGCTGGGAACAAACATCTGGATGTTTTCCTGCCCTTAATGCTCATAGGCCACCTTCTGATACAAAGGACAAGAATCTGAGTGTCCACAGAAACAGTCTCACTTGGTTCTCTTTCAGTGGCCTGTCTCAGAGAAGACTGGAAGTTTCATTGACTTGACCCCCCCCCCCATGCCCTTCTTATCCTATGGCCCTGGGGAAGGAGGCTCTGTTAAATTTGCTTATATACCCCCTCCCGTTTTTCAAAACAATGCAAACAGGGTCACTTGAGCAAGGGCATTTAATAAAAGTATTCACTTAAGATTTGAAGACAGAGATCCAGAATGAACGAAAGCATACTTAGATTGACACGCCTTCAGAGGTTCACAATGCCTCCATGTAGAAGAATATATCTCGTCCATATTAAGAAGAGACAAACAAAGTCAAGATCAAAATGGTGATTTTTTTTTACCCTTAATTTAGTTATTTACAGCCACAACTGGGTTCAGTGCTCTTTAGGCAAAAGCAGTTCTGAGTATTTCATATATTAATAGTGAACGGTATAAAAGGAAGACAAACTGTACCTGCAGAAGTGGATTGTTTTCCCTTGAAAGACTCCAAAGAAAGAACTAGGTTTCTGCAGGAAATATATGTGTGTGTGTGTGTGTGTGTGTGTGTGTGTGTGTATGTGTGTATGTGTGTGTGTGTGTGTGTGTATTCCTTATAATTAATATATATAATATATTATATGTATTTATTAACATATATACATATAATATATGTATATATAATCAATTATTATATTCCTTGTAAGAAAGGGAGAAATGAAAAGTGGGAAAACATGGGTATATTACAGAAAATTTTATCCTAATTTGTCTGAAAATACCCAAAGACTAGGAAATATAACTATGACTTGGAGAGAAATGAGCTCCTGGAGAATTTGGGGCTCTCTACTTTATTCTAAAACAAATGTCAGTCTCCACGTTTTCTTCTGATACT
Organism: Mus pahari; assembly: GCF_900095145.1. Taxonomy (NCBI): domain Eukaryota; kingdom Metazoa; phylum Chordata; class Mammalia; order Rodentia; family Muridae; genus Mus; species Mus pahari. Next base: position 66,861,620 of record NC_034598.1, read on the forward strand.
CAAACTAATGTTGGAGAAAGACATCTGATAATAGTTTGTCTACTATTTGCTCCAAGCCAAGAATACATCCCATTCTACCCATCAAGATATCCCATTTATCACCATACATTTAGTTTTTAAATTGTCTTTAATAAGTGTTTCTACTAGTACTCTGAGTGACCTCAGTCTCATACAGAATCATGCCCTGTTTACATAATCCAATGGTCCATATTACTCATAGTTCCAAGACATAAATTCTATGTGCCTTGTGAGACTTTTGTTGACTGTGAGCTCTCATCTATGTAATTTTCTTCCACTTAGCACATAAAGAATAAGTAATGCATCTGGGAAAGAATCTGAAGAGATTTTAAAATGTGAAACTGATGTAGGTAGAAAAGAAGAAAGTAAAGTTGGCTGTATTCGGGTTGATTTAAAATGGTGGTAAGCATTTAATAGCTAAACCAGAAGGGGAAAAAAAAACTGAATCAGTTAGGAAAGAGAAAGTGGTTTTCCATATTCACTTGTTGTGTGTGTGAAACTTGGAAAGTTATCAGGTTGGAAATCGTTCTATGTGCCCAGAATTCAACTCTGAGGAAATCAACATTGATCATTTTTAGCATAGTGAGAAAAGTGAAGTTGCAAGATGCCATTAAAACTGACAAAGAAATGATGGAGGGGAAAAAAAAACCAGAAGCCAGAGATTGATTGAATATTTTATAATGTAGATGAGAGAGATGCCCAGAAAAAGAAACTTATGGGGGATCTCACTACCAATGCTCCTTAGCTATGGATGCTACACACATGAGCACTTACATGATTGTTCTCAGTAACACAAGCATGCGGCTCTATTTCTGTTTACCCTGACCTGCTTGCTTGTCTCTCATAGCTCTTCTTACCATCATTATTTATTTTTACTGTGGAAACAGTGTGCCTCTTCCCATGATGATGGGCACTTTGTCATTTCTACTACCTGGTTGCTTCTGCAACACAGGTCGGCACATTCAGGGGTTTTAATAGATCAGTGTTAAGATCGCTGAATCATCTGACAGGCTCTACCAGCACCTGACTAAGACAGATGCAGATACTCACAGCCAACCATTGGACTGAGCCCAGGGACCCCAATGGAAGAGTTAGGAGAAGGACTGAAGGAGCTGAAGGGGACTGAAACCCCATAGGAAGAAAGACAATATCCACTAACTGGACCCCACAGAGCTCCTAGGGACTAAGCCACCAACCAAAGAGTTTACATGGGCCAATTCATGGCTCCCAGTACGTATGTAGTAGAGGACTGCCTCATCAATGGGAGGGGAGGTGCTTGGTTCAATGTAGGCTTGATGCCCCAGAAAAGGGGCATACTAGATGGGTGAGGGGTGGGTGGGAGAGCACCCTCTTAGAGGTGAAGGGGAGGAGGATGGGGTGAGGGTTCATGGAGGGGAGACCAAGAAGGGGGATAAAATTTGAAATATAACCAAAATGATTAATAATAATAATAATAACAATAATAAATGATTGCTGAATCAAACTGGAGATATACAAACACAGAGAGTACTGGGACCTCTTTTAGCAATGCCAAGAATCTCAAACCTGGAAATGTTTTCATTTTTTCATGAATGGTAGTTTCCAGATTACTCAGGATTGTGGGTATTTAAGGAATTCTCAAATACACTGTTGAAAAATGTGCCTGTGTTAGGATGTAAATAAGACTACAAGGCAGTTATAGGCTTCAAGATAAAAAACGCTGAAGGGCCAGAAAACACAAGGAGCAAAGGATACACTTTGCAAGTAAGAAGGTGTGAGAAGAGAGACATCATGGAAATCAGAGCGAGAGATAGAAAGCTGAATCATGACACCTACTTGCTTACTTTCTCTCCAGTGATTTCTAGCTCTGCTTCTTCTCGGGGAAATACGTTGAGTGTCTAATGCTAACATAGGAATCAATGAAATTTAGGGGTTATCGTCTCTGTAGTTTTATGCTTATATGTAACATGGGGATCATCCATAATTATTTCCTTCCGGCCATACCCACTCTGTCAGGTTGTTGCCATTCAAAACTATCCTCATGTTTGATTCCAGAGCATGTGCTCTGACCCTTCTTCCTCAGTCACCTATTAGGGCTTTTCACTGCATTCATAACTATTGATAAAAGTACAATGTTCTCCATACTATTGCTGCATTTGTCTATCTATCCATCGATGAATCTATTATCTATCTATCTGCCATCTATTTATCTATCGATCTAGCTAGCTAGCTAGCTAGCTATCATCATTATCATCTATCTATTGTGCTTTTATACTGCTGCAGATATATGTGTGTACATGTAGGAGTTTGCACTCACTCATGGGACCCATGTGGAGTCAAACAGTTGCCATTGGGATGTCTTCCCTAATCATTTCTCCAATTTACCTTTTGAGACAAAGTATCTCACTGAACCGGGATTAAACCATTTCTGCAAAGTTACTTGGCCACAGATCCTCTGGGATGTCCCTGTCTCCACCCCCAGTGCTGAGGGTAAAGACACCAGCTCCCATGCTGGCTTTTCTACGTGGGTATGGGATGCTGAACTGCTTGCAAGACTGAATGTTCCAAGGCCTCTCATTCTCCGCACTTTGTCTGGTTGTGCGTATCTGCATTTGTTCCCATCTGCTGCAGGAGAAAGCTTCTTGGGTTGATGGCTGAGCAAGGCACAGATCCATGAACACATCAGAACATCATAGGACTTATACTCCTTTAGCAGAACAGTAGTATTTGGTTGTCCCCTAGGTCCCTGGCCTATCTTGTCTCTGATATCTGACTACCTGAGCAGAGTCAGGTATGAGTTCAGTCTCATTCATTAGCACTTAACTCCAGCCAGAGTGGTTGGTTACTCACATAGCTTTTTATTATTTTTTTTTATTTTATTTTTACAGTCCAGTCATCGTCATTCCTCTTCTAACACTTCCTCACTGCATTCCTCCTTCCTCCTGTATCCAAGAGGGTATCTCTCCACCCCACCATGCCAGGCCTCCCAACTCCTTGAGGCCTCTTCCCTCACTGAGTCCTGACCAGGCAGTCTTCTGCTGTATATGTGTCAGGAGGCCTTGGACCAGCTCATGCCTGCTGCCTGGTTGGTGGCTCAGTGTCTGAGAGATCTTAGGGGTCCAGGTTAGATGAGACTGCTGGTCTTCCTCCTCAGCTTCTTCCAGCCTTTCCCTAATTCAACCACAGGGGTCCCTGACGTCAGTCCATTGGTTGGGTGACTGGGGTCACCCTCCTCCTCAGCTTCTTCCAGCCTTTCCCTAATTCAACCACAGGGGTCCCTGACGTCAGTCCATTGGTTGGGTGTAAGTTTCTGTTTCTGTCTCAGTCAGAAGTTGGGCCAGTGACTGGCCCAACTTGGAATCCATCTCCCATAGCTTTTATACCCCTGTTGTACCACTGCATCTTGCAGGTGGGTCACCATTAGAGGTTTAAGAATGTTGGAGCAGGGTTGGCATTTACCTTTCGCCTCTAGTAGTCTTCAGTACTTCTAGTAACATCGAACACTAGTCATGTGTACATCTGAAGGAAACTCTAGGTAGGCACCAGCTTGATTTCTTCATGTTCAGTGAGTGATGGAGGTATTGTCTCCAGCAATAGTGCCTAGTCATCAGTTTGTGGAGAGCAAGCAATGGCTTTGACAACACCCTTTGTGGTTTAGATTGTTTGTTGGTTTTGTTGTTCTGTTTTCTAACTTAAAGCTATTATTAACATCTCTAATGGATCCCTGGATTGAAGACCTTTCCTTCATTGTGTATTTGGCATTCATTGTACTGGTACCTGGGGTATAACACTAAGGGAGGGAGTGATGTTCTATCCTTTACATAGACTCTCCTCTCTACACGTTCATTTAATGTATACTCCACGATTTTTCCACAAATCCTTGTCTCTGTAGATGCTGATTTCTGTCTAGGAAATATTAGCTACAAATCTAGGATATGCTAACTTCCACATTTTTAAAAAAAAATCATAAATGCTATTCTTTTTATGACACATGTATGCCTACGACCATGGTGTTTCTTCTCTTTTGCAGGTTCATTCTCACAGTATTTATCAGGGCATGCACTGGATAGATTGGAATTGGTATTGGGCAAGGTGGTTGTATTTTGAAGATAAGTTAAAGACAAGATACGAATCCAAGTACAGATTTTGAACCAAACCCGAATCTTCAAGTGACTATATATAGTTCTTCAGCAGGTCGTTTCACTTCATTTTCAAATCTAATGATTAGATATTCTCAATCATATATAAAATCCTGTAGAATCATATTATGAACCCCATGTGATCATGACCCATTTTAAGAACTGTTAGTATGTCTAATATTATTTCGTCGTACTCTATATCCTTCTCCCCTTCTCAACCGGAGATTTTTACTGGTATCTCCAACAGCATAAACTTTAATGAACACGTCAGCATTCTCACTACAAGACAAAGGCTATAATTATTCTTTACAAGTCTTCTTGGTCACTTTCTTTTTGGTGGTGCCACAATCCAGGACCTTACCTACTTACTAAGCAAGTGGTTTACCAGTTATAATATTGCTATTTCAATTTAATGTGTTAGTATCACCAAATGCCCAATTGCTTCAGATTTTCTTACTCTCTACAGTTATAAGCCTTCTACATAGTCACCACTCTTTTGAATCATTATCATGGTAATTTCTACCTTTTAGGACCCATATCTTATAATTATGACAGTTCTCTTTTTTATATTCTTTGCTTTTATTTATGCGTATGACTGTGAGCGTGGGTGAGTATACTGCATCACATCTACACACGAATCCACGAAGGGCACACGAGGACACTGAATCCCTGGGAACTGAAGGACAAAGTGACTGAGCCACTGTACAGGTGGTGGGAATAAAAGTCATGTCTTCAGCAGGGGCAGTAAGTGCTCACCACTGAGCCATCTCAACAGTGCTGCCACCATTTACATTCTGTTTGGCCACTAAAGGAACTGAACTTGCAAACCAGTGCTTCTCGAATTCCAATGTTCACCTACAGTTATTGTTGCAAAACACAAATTCCATTTCAATAGATCCGTGTTGGGTCTTGGAATCTTTTCCTAGCATGTCTCCATGTAATGCCAACATTCTTGTACCCACTCTGTATATCTTGAGTTCAGTCTTCAGGGCAGAAAGAAGGAAGATGAGAGGGATGGAAGCTAATATTCTCTTATGTATATTTGCTCGTAGTCGGGTTAAGGGTTTTGATTTTTCAGTCTGCCTTATAATCAGAGAGGCGCTATTTAAGCAACTGATTAAAATGAAAAATAATCCACTTGAATATCATAATCAGTTTTAAGTAGGCTTGTTGTTTTTGTAGGTTATACAGAGGGTTTTAAAAATATAGCACACAAGATCAGAGTACTTTGAAACACACACATAAAATAGCTCTGATTTTCAGTCCCAGGGGTACAAACATAATGGGAAATGAAAATATTGTCAGAAAATTAACTATATGTTATGACTCTTTTTTTTTATTCAATGGCTGCTGTTGATTTATCCACTGTTCTTTCACTATTATATTATATAATATATTGAGGAGTAGGTACTCCAAAGCTTCTAACTGGTTATATAATTACTATGATTATCAACACATTTCATAAATGACAAAATGCACGTGAATGTATATGTGTTCCTACAAGCATTCAGAGCTACCCAATCCCTATAAAGCCTCTAGAGTACACGTACTGTTTACAATAATGGTTGTAGATAAAAATTGAAACTCATAGGAATCAAAGAATAAAGACAAATATAAATCAAAGGAAATTAAAATGCTCATTATTTTTAAATCAATATTAATTGTCACATTTTTATAGAACACAGTGGAATTGAGAAGCAGATCTGTTTGGCCCTAATCATATCTGTGATTAAATATTCTAGAAAAATCATTTGCTAAAAATATACTGTACTTTAAATAACTGCATCTAGATACTACATCAAAATGTAGTATACAATTTTTACTTTTATATCGCTTCAGACTTCCAAGAAATCTGTTAGATTAACACTTCTGCAGTCAAGTAAGGGAGAATAAAGTCTAGTGAAGCTACAGGATTTATCCACAATAACTTGTACTGGAGCAAGTGTCTCATTCTTATAATCCCTGAAATGCACCTATGAACACTCACTCATTTCTAAACATTTACCATCATAAAACCTACTCATAAGATTATATTTATTCTACTATACCCATTTAAAGACTGACTACAATGCTACTTAAACTATATTGGAAGGAAATCATACCTGTGACAAAGTAGATTTTTCCTATGGGGGAAAAACTAGCTGTGCATATAGATTGTAATTATACAAATCAGCCCTACTGTTGTATATGCACAGTGACTGAACTTTACCCTCCTCAGTATTTAGTCCTTTATTACAGTACTTAACTATGAAGCAAATTACAAAACAAACACTTTGTACAAATGAGAACAGACACATTTTGTTTCCAGAGATAGGGATATTTACCTGCTTACAAATTACCCTCTGAGAAACACCATGTGTCATTATAATTTTGACTGTCTTCAACACGATACTTGTAGCATTTTTATCTCTCAGAAGGATTTTACACTGAGAAACTGAACATATTGTGTGGTTGAGTCCCTAAGGCTTGGAGTGCCACACAGCTGTGCAAAGATCGTCTCTTCAAGTGACTTGAAGAAGATAGGTTTCTTTTGCCCCTTGTACAAGTCAGGAGGAGAGTCATTTTCAGCTCAATTCCCACCAGCTGAGTTGAGCAATCTGTCTTGGTCCTCTTAAAGAATATTTGGATATCTAATGCTCAGTGGAAATTGGGTAGGGGGACTCGGATACATAGAAAGCAAAATATTCGATCAAATACTGCACTGAAATTTTAGGTGGTTCTGATAGAGGAAGAAAGTAACTCTGTTGCTTGTAGTGACACCAAGGACCTAATGTGAATCAAACAGGGGATTCTAATACCTTCTGGAATTTTCTGACAGCATACAGCAAAGCCAACCATGTGACTAGCCGGAGATAACTTCAGAACTGCCAGTTTCTCAAGCAAGGAAGACTTCCAAGGAGGCCATATGTCACGGGAAATACGTCTCTCATAATTTGGCTTCTGAAATTAGTGGTTACTTCCCAGCTAAAAGAAATAGTAAAATGCTTATCATCCCCTACTAAAACTCTCATGTTAGATGCACTAATTCATTTACTGTCTATAGGGTTAAGTTGTTACATATAAATATTTTTAAAACATCATAAGGCAGAAGAAAATGAGGATTCTAAACTTCAGAAGCAAGTAATCACACTAAAATTCAGCAGTTTTGTGATATATACTCTGGCCCTAAGCCCTTTTGCATTTTTCAAGGTCTTGTTTACTGAATAGTAAAGCCAGGTACAAGAAAAGGTACTGAAAATCCCTCGCAAACAGGGATGACATAAATAATGCCTGGGTGCCAGGGCCTGTTTGCATGTTAACAGGGACCAAGAAACCTTAAGTCAAAATAATGACACTCCAGGGAATTACCTTCAGGCGCCAGTGAGCAGGAAGAAGAAGAATATTTCAAGGCACTGGTCCCTGTGCAGCATCTGAGAAAGCATATCACATGAGTGGATGATGACTCCAGCTATGTGCAAGAATGATCTTCAAATTAGAACTATGTTGGTTCACACAATTTTTTTGTCTCAACTGTAATTAGGCAAAATATGAATGGCATTATATGGTCTTCTTGTACAGAAATAGTCATATTTTTTTCTCAATAAATATATCTATGTAAACATTTATTCTTGCTCTCCCTTAAAGAAAAAAAAAGAAAAAGAAAATGGAGATTCCATGGAAGTCTGGATTACTTGCTAGTGTGCAAGAGTTTCAGGAATTAGAATTAATGTTGGAAGCTGACAGACCAGTGTGTTCACATACACATGCCTGACACAACACGAGTATTATAATTAAAGACAAACTAGAGTGATAGTCACTAAAAATTTGGTAAGTATGAGATGCAGAGAAAAGCAGATGCAGGGAATAACAGCGAGATGATGGTGAAGTAGCAGATAATTGTGAGGCAGGCCTGTGTGGTACGGGTAGTTGGGAGGTGGAGGCAAAAAAGATTGTAAATTCAAGGCATGCTTAGCAAATGTACCTAGACTCGATCTCAAAATTTATAAACAAATAATGGAAAGGGCTGGAGATAGCAGTCTGGTGTTCCACCACTGTCTGGCATTTTCAAGGCTGAGGTTTCATTCCCAAGGTTGAGGAAAAACCAACAATACAACAAAAAGAGATAGAAAGAAAAAAGAAAATAATAAAGGTATCCCAAATATTTTCCTATTGTTAGGAAGAAAGGAAAAAAAAAACCTCTTCTAATCATATTTAAAGATGTTTCTTGATCTATTTTTTTTAAAAAAAGTAGGTGGAAAAGTTCTTTTTATTGACCCAAGTACCTTACAGACAGCTCACTGCCAAGTAGCCTCCAGAAGAGGATGGACACAGACACACGGAGAGCATTTTTTTTTAATGCACATTCTAATTTCTATCTTAGGAATAAGCCTAGGGAGTCTCAAAATAAGTTAACCATGGCTTATAATTTTGTTTGACACTGACCGTTCATAGAATCCGTATATCAAAACTGGGCGCCAAGTAGTAGGTGTAGAATTCAAAGTAGCAAAACAACAAAGTCCTTGATAAATATAATGTAGGAATACGTTATTAAGCAGGATAAATGGAAGGTCAGAGCTCCTTAGGAGGCTTCAGTCTCTACTTTCTGAGATCCTACTTCCAACATGTTCTACCTCCACAATTTAAATATGGTTAGAATCGGTAGTGTTTTAAATGTGGATAAAAGGCAGGCCGTTCCGGATAAAGTGGCAGAAGTGTTGGTTTAGTTTTTCCAGAGCACAAGAACTGTGAGGAGATGCTTCAACAGGATTAGGAAAATCGCAGGCAGACAGACAATCAGCTCCATCAGGGCACTGTGCACATTAGCGAAGATGGGCCTCCGCACCCACCTGAGACTCAGAGTCACCTTTAGACCTCTGTTAAATGATGTTCTAGTTGGATAACACAATTATTGCCAATGCTGGTCTTCTGTTGCTCATGCTGGACTCTTAAGGGAATAATAAGATTGGTTTGAGACACATGAATCAAAGGATTTCTGAAGGCTAATGAAACCAAAGGTAGCTGAGAAGGGAGATGGCAGTTCTGGCACCAGCTGCTTGCTTCAAGTTCCAAAGTGTCTATCTCCTGTCTCTGCACTTATTACACTTGAATTTGGCAAAGCAGCAGCACTTAATGCCGGCTTGGTTTTTTTGTTTTTTTTTGTTTTTTTTGTTTTTCTGGTGGGAAGGGTGTCCCTTTAACGAATAGTGAGTAAGGGTCTTGGGTTCATAGAAAACTCATACTTTGAACATATAACTTCCTTTGTGCATTCCAGCCTCTGGTCTGTTGTTTCTCACTTTTATCCAGTCTTGCTACAAAACCCTGAACAAATCTGAGTACATACAGTTGTAAAAGCAATGCCACTAAGAGTAATACCTGTACAAGACTTTCTATATAAACACAAGTTTAAAAGACAAAAGAAAAAGAAGAAAAAGAAGCAGCAATAAAACCCCCCAAATATCCAGTCTGAAGTCTATACAATTCTGAGGACAGATGAGAAGAGGCACAGACAAAAGAAGAACTTTGATCACAGTCAAAACAAAGCCGAATGCGCTCACCAAGGTGGAAGCATTAAACATTATGAGGCGCCTGCACTGTCTGTATGATATACAAAGCCCCCGTAAAGCATGGGAAATGATCACTTTCCTTCCACACTGCCAAGAGTGTCAAACAGATTTAGTTGCCTATAACCCTATTCAGCTTGAGTAGTTTCTGATAAATGCCCCAGGATAGTCTATAGGTGGCTTATTGCAACAGGTGAATTCTAAAATATCAGTCTCAATCTAACATCTCTGTTGCAATTAGCTATCGGTCAAAGGTATTGATTGGGCTTCTCTTGAGTAGAGTAGAACTTCGTTTCACAGTGACATGGAGCAGAGATACAGAGCCTATCCGAGTTCTGACTGACATTAGATATAACGTCTATTATTTCAGGTCCTAACCTGTACATCATAGACATCACCTATGCAGTCCACTGTCTATATTCTCACCTCAACAAATTACTGTCGAGGGGAAATGTCTTGTGACTGTCTTGTGAAAGACAATGAGCCAGTTTTGAGTCCCATCCCTTTTCTGATTGATGGAAACTAATAGAAATATCTATTCTAACTATGTGTGAAATTTGAGCTTTATTGAATTTACAAATAGCCAATGATTTGTGATTTAAGGAATGTAATGATTCTTGAAAATTAGCTGCACCTTTTATATAATGATTGCTAAACTCACCCTATACAACTACTAAGAGTATGTTTAGATCCTTTTACAAAACTACAAGCATGGATTTGGCTGTCTTCTATATTCCTACAGAGCATGTTTGATGCATTATTTTTACCAACCACCTTTTATACATTACCCATTTGATAACAGTTCCTAGTTTTGTAGATTAGGTTTCACATTGGTTTCATTAGCAGTGTCATATGACTCCACTGACTGACTGTTCTATCAATATAAGAAAACACCAGAGCTGAAGTAAATGAACTGTGATGTCTCAGGTCCACCACAAAAGAATATCTCACCTAGTGGAGATAGCAAGGGGCGGGGCAGGGCGGGGCAGGGTGGGGCGAGGCGAGGCGAGGCGAGGATTCTCTATTGCATGAGATACCATATGTGACGTTGGCTTTTTCTCTCCTTAGAGGGATTGCAGAAAAACTTGAAAGTAAATGTTTGAACTTATATAACAGGGACAGGGAAAGAGTACCAGTGAATGTGTGCAGAATGTTTCAAAGCGTGTTTGGGGGCATCACATGACCAACGTTGTGTCACTGCAAGGAGTATTTAAAAGAAACAGAAGGCTATCAAATAGCTCCTAGCTGAGGCAGTCATTGTACAAACAAACAAACAAACAAACAACAACAAAATCAACAAAATATACTGATGCTATCATCACCTATAAAACATCTATCTCATGCCAGCTTATTAAAAACTAAAAACAAAAATCCCAATAATACTCAGAATAATTATTGAAGATAGCTAATACTACGTCTATTGTACCCTGGAAGTACCTAGTCTCTGAGTGCTTTGTAACTTGGCCAAATTTCTATTGCTATTATTCCTCAGACTTTGAACTCATCTTTCTCTGAAGGCAAAGCATGCACATCCAGATTTAAAATAATTCAAAAGTTCCGGCTGATAGAATTTCCAACAGTGAATATAGAAATGATGAAGAAGCAAAATATTATTTGCAGGTTTGATTCCTGTTTCTCTACCTAAAATATTCAATAAAAATATGACTCAGGCAGATTTAATAGCTTCTCCATATACAGGTAGAAAATTTGCTATCTTATTTTTCTCACTAGAGCATAAATGAAAATATTTTGGACTGTAGCTCCTTTCTAGAAAATTCTTTTAAAACTAGAACACTAAGGACTGAAAAAGCCTTATGCATATGATGTTTATCTAGCTTTATATAGAGCAATGAAAGATGGGAGGAAACATAAATATTTAGCAATACCAAATGCATAAACACCCTCTTCCTGTAATTTCACATAACTGGAAAAATTGAAGTTCTTAGTCATGTAAAATAATATCTATGCAGAAAATGCTTATGTTGCTATGACAACATTTTTTTAAAAAGTATACTGAATTCTTTACACAATATTAACAGAACTCTTGAGGTACCCTCAACCAAAAGCCAAACTTGATGCATAGAAAATTAGGGCACAAACCAAATATTAATTTTTGCTATTTTTATGTGATGAGAAAATGGTTGCTTTTGTCCTTATTACTTTAATTGAGTGCTTTTTCCTCATAATTTCTTGCATGGGTGAGCTTTATAATGGAAACTATCTGACCTTTTATTTCAATGAGTAGGGCAGTGAATTATATTTGTAAAAGTAAGTGTGATTAATGCAATTATCATCTGCAATCAGCACTCTAAGTATAACATCTTCATGACCTATGTAATAACTACACAATCATAAATGTCTATAGCATGCTAAGTGGCTCCTTAATCCCCAGGAAAGCATACAACCAGGACTTTTTATATTTGCTGATATAGAAGCTGAATTTTCTGAATCATTTAACTGCAATAGTAAAACACCAATACCACTATTATCATCATTACCCTTGATCTTGTCATCATCTTAGATTAGACAAGTCACACGGGGACAGAAAAATCCATCATCTGTCAGTCTACCCATTCACTATTCCAGACTAGCCCCTTGGCAAATTTAAGGGTTTTTTGTTTCTGTTTTTTTATTTGTTTGTTTGTTTTGGCATGCTTTTATATTTGGCAAAATACTCCAGGTAAATTTTGCTTTGAGGATTTTTTTTTTTTTTTTGCATGCTTGACCATTTTTTTCCAAAGGTTCAAGTGTCATGCTGTATAGAACAATGATGGCCTAAGGAAAAGACCCCAACAGCCATTACCCAATGAGGAGCCTTATTGTTGTGCCATTATGTATTAATATGACTTTGTTTAATGAGTGACTATTACCTTCATCCTTGAGAAAGTCCAATTACAAGATGCTACTTTCAACATAAAATTATCTAGTTTATTGATTTAATATTTTATGTTTATTTCTATTAAATAAACATAAGTCTTTTTATTCACATTTTGTTTTACTCATTTTTTTTCTTAATGACTGAGAGCACCAACAGAAGATGCAGCCAGATTTTGTTTAATGATTAAACTGGACTATTGAACATTTCAAAAACAGCATCATGATCATCTTTCCTATCAAAGAAACATACCTACAACTCATCTTCCCACTGAAATTTCACACTTACTAATTTGTTTGCTTGTTCTTAAAATGCTTATTTGTGTGCGTGTGTGTGTGTGTGTGTGTGATGAAAGTTGCATTTAAAATGGGTGTGTGTGTGTGTGTGTGTGTGTGTGTGTGTGTGTAAACTCCAATTCCTATGGTTATGTTTGTCCATATTGTCTTCTTAAAAATATTATTATGACTATAACTACATGACCAACTAGCCTATCATGCTTGTCCTTATTGTTATAGTAATTCCCAGGACTTTTAAGTTTTACATGCCTAACTTCCTGACATATACCCACCCTTTCCTTAACAGATCTTGTCAAAGATAACTGGTTAATAGTACACAGAGAGCATAGCTCTAACCTCAGGTTATAGGGATTACACATGCAAGATATGTAAACCACATCCTTGTGGAACATAAACCAACTTCAGTTTCTAATGGGAGAGGAGGGCTTAAGACTCCAAACCAAGTTGAACTGATCCTTTGATTCTTCAATGTGCTAAGGATCCTTAAAACTCTAGTGTATATTTCTCTTCAAGGAAAGGAACCTGGGATAAGAACAGCTGCAAAGACCCTCACATTAGACTTAACCCACATCAATGAGAAAAGGAAAACCTCAAGAGAAAAAAGAGAAATGGCTATAATCAAAACAATCTTATATATTGTGAAAATGGTAAAAATACAGGGGCTACAACAAGGGATTTTCTGGGCTCATTTACCATAGGATTTGGTGAGCTACCATTGAAATTACTCAATCTAGACAACCAGAAAAGGAGCTCTGTGATAGAAGATATAGAGTGTGTGGGGCCAGAGGTTCATACTGCTCTGAGCAGATGTAGAACTCAACTGGCGATCAGAGAGGCAGCCAGGGAGCTGCACTGGCTAACAGGATCTCTAACTCACTTAGCACTCACTGTCTCCAGACCTGGTCTTTTGTTTGTTTCCCTTAACGCTGTGCCTGATTTGGTTAGAAGAGCAGCCCTAGACAGATCCTTCCCATTTGAAACCTCTTCCTGAGTCTTTTATATTTCCTTCTTTGTAATGAGTATCATTAGTTTGGCTCTGGCATCTTGGATCGACTGTCAGTTATCATATTTTTCCTCATATATAAACATTTAAATCCTATAATGGATTTAAATAAGCCACTTGGACTGGATTTTCTGCCATTTAAATACATTGAAAACTAACACGACATGTTTGCATTTTAAAAGAAAGCATGATGAATCAGTTTGTTAAATAAAAGAAGCCTGTAATAAAACATAAGAGGAGTGAGCGTTAGAATAAGGATTGGGCTTTGTGTTATTGGGGTCAGATCAGGGCCTTAGCTCTTACAACCTAAGCAGGTTAAACATTTTAACTTCATTTGTCTTTTGTTCCTTACTACTGGAATAAGTCAAATCACATCTATGTTCCCCTTACTGTCAAAATTTACTAAATTATGTTTAAAAACACTGCCTGCATCAAGGCACCCAGCCTCTACAGACATATAAACACAAAAGGCCCATTGTATCAAGCTGTCACAATTCTATCTAGGAACAATTTCTAATCTCACAAACCATGAACAAGATTTCTGATCTCATGCCGTAGAAAGTTGTGGCCGCTGAAAACATACAATTGGAAAACCAAATCAAATAAGAAAACAGTATTAGCAGTGAGAATAGAATAATGCTCATGGCTCTCAGAAACATTAAGCAAGGGATTATCAACACATTGGTGACAGCACAAAAATGAGGTGAAAGGAGAGAAGAGTCAGAGACAGGTCCCAGTGGACTGAAAGGCAGCAGTTGATGCTACAGTCTTCTACTGTGCATACATGAACCCATTATCTAGAAGGTGGAAGAATGTTTTCTCCCAATAGTTACAGTAAAGATTCAGTAAGATAATATACATCCTGGTGCTGATACATCTGGGCGAGGGAGGGATGTGTTTGATTTTTTTTTTTTTTTTTTTAACAGTTAGATGAAATTAGAATAGCTATTTTGGTCCCAAGCCATGAGAAACGTTGAGTTGAAGTTGTTAGAAATAAGGACAAATGTTGTTCTGATTTCTTCTTTTTCCACTTCGCTCTTCCTATTTCTAGCCAGACCAGGAAATCATCTGAAGCAGAACTTGTGATCAGGGTGCAAGTCACCAACAGGTTTATGGTATGTGGTACGTGTTGAGCATATTAATAGGGCTTAGTTTTTAATGAAGACATAACAGTTTCAGTAATATCCAACCTTGAATGAGTTTAGGAGATGTATATAATATAATGGAGATGTTTGTGACTTGCTGTGACCATGATTAGTCCTGAAGACTGAACGATGACGATGGTCTTGAGAGGCACTACAGGGTTTCTTAGTTAGGGTTCTATTTCTGTGAAGAAACACAATGACCAAAGCAACTTTTATAAAGGACAAGAATTAAATAGGGCTGGTTTATAGTTTCTGAGGTTTAGTCCGCTATCGGGGTGGGAAGCATGGTAGTATGCAGACACACATGGCACTGGGAGAAGGATTCAAGAGCTCTACATCTGGACCAGCAAGCAGCAAGGACACAGAAAGACTCCAGGCCTAGCTCTGGCATCTGAAACTTCCAAGGCCACCTCAGTGACACACTTTTTCTAACAAGGCTGCACCTCCTAAGAGTGCCACTCTCTATGAGCCAATGGGGTGCATTTTTAATCAAACTACCACATTATTCCACTTCCTGGCACTTACAGCCATATCAGAATAAAAAAAAAAAAAAAACAAAAAAAAATAAAAAAAAAAAAAAAAAGAAGAAGAAGAAGAAGAAGAAGAAGAAGAAGAAGAAGAAGAAGAAGAAGAAGGAGGAGGAGGAGGAGGAGGAGGAGGAGGAGAGGGAGAGAGAGGAAGAAAGAAAGAAAAAAGAAAGAAAGAAAGAAAGAATTAATTAATTAATTAATTCAGTCCAACTTCAAAAGTCTCCATAGTATATTAGTCTCAATCCTGTTTAAATGTCCAAAGCCTCTTCTGAGACTAATGGCAATCTCTTAACTATAATACCCTATAAAACCAAAATCAAACAGCAAATCGCAGACTTCTAACATATACATTTGTATTTTCTTCTCTCATTCTGCTTGCTCCTTTTCACTATAGATCTGCAAAAGACTGGCCACTCATACCCACATGACACAGTTGATACTATACAGTTTTGAAATCTCTTCTGCCAAACTTGCCAATCCAAAATTCAATTTACCTTCAGGCAGATTTCTTTCTGGACAAGACCAGAAAGCAGCCCCATTTTTTGCCAAAATATCACAAGAGTTGTCTCTAGGTCATCTACTAATATTTTCTCCTCTGAAATCTCTTAATCTGTTTTACATAATAAAAATAACCCTCAGTGCCTCTTTCTCCTATTATTCAACTAAGGTGGTTCATTATTAAGCCCCATTTAAAGCATTCAGCTGCTTTCCTAATTTATATGCTCAAACTCTACATTCCTCCAAACAAACACTTGGTCAGGCCCACCACAGAAATACCCCAGTCCCTAGTACCAACTTCTGTCTTAGTATGGGATTTTATTATTATGAAGAGACATCATGATCATGGCATTTTCTCTTATAAAGACAAACATTTAATTGGGGCTGGCTATCCTTCAGAGGTTTAGTCCATTCTAGTTATGGCCTGAAGCATGTCATCATGCAGGTAGACATGGTGCTGGAGAAAGTGCCAAGAGTTCTGGGATTAACAATCAGGAGAGACATAGAGGGAAAAGGAGAAGGAAAGTGAGAAGGGGTAGGTGAGGGGGAAAAGGAGGGGGAGAGAGACAGAGACAGAGACAGAGACAGAGACAGAGACAGAGACAGAGACTGAGTCTGGCTTGAGCATTTGAAAGCTCAAAGCCCAGTCCCAGTGATACACTTCCTCCAAAATATAAAACCTTCCAATAGTGTTACTCCCTGTGAGCCTAAGGGAACCATTTTCATTCAAACCACCACACCTTATAGAATCAACAGTGCTAGGTAATGAAGTATGTGTGAGTGAAGGGAGCTAGAACTGAAGGGCTACTGTGAGGTTTCTGGCTTGTTTTGAGTGAAAGGCAGTTCTGTTCAGAGGGAGAATAGACATTTGTGCACCTTAAATCTGAGATAGCTGGGAGCCATGCAAATGTAAACCAGATGATTAGACCCGGGAATCTCAGAGTCAGCATCAACTTGAGCACTCTAGAATTCTAGCCTTCAGATCATAAATTATAAACAACATCATGGAAAAATCATGCCATCCTCTAGATAAAAAGATGCTGAAGGAGTCATGAACCTAGGCAAGGAGCACAGAGCTAAAAACCAATGGCCTAGGAACAGAAAGAATCAGTAAGGCAAGAACAGATTACAAAGATTCACAAGCAAAATCTAGAGAGAATTTAACATGAAAGCCAAGAAAAAAGTATTTCTAGCAAGAAGTGATCGGCAGTATTAAATGCAACTGAATCATGGAAAGAATGAGTCCTTAGAGGAAAGCAGTTTCAATATTTATATCATTTCATATTACACTGTTATAAATAATTTGCAAACTCAATATAACCAAGCAGAACAAACTAAGATACAAACATCCACAGTCCCATCGCTCTACAGATAACCCCAGACAAGCCCAGGAGTACTTCTTGGCATACACATGCCGGATATTTTGAATATCACACTCATAAGCAATATGGCCCTTCTAATTTTTTTCCTTAAAAATGATGTTACTATAGTTTTATTTGTTGTAAAATTAAGTCACTTATTGGAAGCTCTTTACAGTCTGTTTTAGAGATGAACAATAATGAGATACCATTGACAATAATAAAAAAGTTTGTTTTGTCATTGCTAATAAAAAAAAAAGCTATAGTTGCTTGAGAAGGAATCTCAGTTGAAGAAATGCATCCATTTGATTGGTTTGTGGGCATGACAGTGTGACATTCTCTTGATTAATTTTTTGGTATGGAAGAGCTAATCCCACCGAGAGCATTACCACTCCTGGGAAGGTAGTTCTGGATGGTATAGAAGATCAACCCATGCAAGACATAGAGAGCAACCTAGAAAGCAGCATTCTTTCCTGCTTTCCCCTTTACTTCCTTATTCCAGGTTCCTGCTTTGAGTTCCTCCCCTGGCTTCCCTCATTGATTAGCTGAAGCCTGAAAAATAAAGTAAACTCATTCATATCCAAGTTGCTTTTGTCTTAGAATTTTATCGCAGCAACATTAAAGTAAACTAGAATACAAATTGAAGCTTGAATAATCATAGAAGACATAGCAACAAAGTAGTAAAAACTGCAAACTTAGCATTAAAAAAGGCCAAAGAGGAGAAAGAAACCTTCTAAGACTATAACAAGGAATGATTCTATCTGATTGTAAAAACAATTTTGTAAAGATACCCAATTCATTCTTTAATGTATAATAAATCGGAGATCAGCGATTAGTAGGTAGTCTGAAGATGCAGTAAGTGTGGTATACAGAGATTAGACCAGGATAGCACAATATCAATTAGATGAGATATTTAATCATTATGAGATGCTGTTCATCCTAAACAGGACATTATTTATTTGCAGAAGATATACACAAAAGCAAGGATACAAAAGCCAGGGTGAGTAAAGAGTGAGTCTATGGTAGTAGAGTCGCTGAGGTAAGAAAATGGGCATTGCATTGGGAAGAAAGGCCCCTTGGTCTTGCAAACTTTATATGCCCCATACAGGGGAACGCCAGGGCCAAGAAGTGGGAGTGAGTGGGTGGGGAAGCAGGGCTGGGGGAGGTATAGGGGACTTTGGAGATAGCATTTGAAATGTAAATGAAGAAAATATCTAATAAAATACTTTTTTTTAAAAAAGGAAAATGGGCATCATAGAGGTTATTTAAGCTATTGTGATGTTAAGGTATTTGAACCTTCGTCTAGAGCTAGAAGAGAGGTACCAGAGGGTTTTAAGCACGAGGAAGACATGGATTCTATGTGAACTTCTTTTCAGTGAGAATGCCATTTTACAATGTTTAAAGCAGTAAAAAGGTGAGATAGACCAGCAAACATGAACTTCACATCTTCTGATGGCCAGCTACAAGGCTGTATTCCAGCTCTTTCATGTATTCCAAGTACACTTGGCCATACTCTAGCAACTTAAGAAATTGGGTTGCCTTGTTCCCATATGAGGGCTTTTGCCTTATCTTACTATATCTTGGGTCATCCTGCTTGACTATTATCTCTTGGGGGCCTGCTATTTTCTGAAGAGAAAATGGAGATTGAGTGGATCTAAGGGACATGGGAGATAGGGAGTAACTTGGAGGAGTGGAGGAAGGGAAAATGTGGTCAGGATGTATTGTACGCAAGAAGACTCTATTTTCAATTAAAAACAGAAAGAAAGAAAATATCAACTTAGGTGAATATATTTCAGTAATGAAAATTTACTATTTAAAAATAGTTCTGATTAATGTATATGGACATACATGTGGGTGTGTATGTGTGTGTTTGTACATTTATATGTGTGCATTGGGTGTGAATTTTTACTGCTTAATAAATGTAAACAGTAATAATTTTCTTTTGCTGGTGTCAAATTTGAACCCAAAGTGTTGAAATGGTGGGTATAGGTTATATTCCTAACCAAAAAACAAAAACAAAAACAAAAACAAAAATATGCTATTTTGTTTAATTTTCTCTCCTCAAACATGCATAATTTCTTTATTAGAACATAAAAAGAAATTCTACTGGCCGGGCGGTGGTGGCGCACACCTTTAATCCCAGCCCTTGGGAGGCAGAGGCAGGTGAATTTCTGAGTTCGAGGCCAGCCTGGTCTACAGAGTGAGTTCCAGGACAGCCAGGGCTACACAGGGAAACCCTGTCTCAAAAAACCAAAAAACAAACAAACAAACAAACAAAAATTCTACATCAATAATATGGCTTCTGGTATCGGTTCCCAGACCTATGCAATACTTAGAAGTTTTTCCATTTTCCATGACACAAGAGTCTAATGGAATAAATGCTGTTGAGTCATGAGCACTGTTTTACTTTCCAACACTAATGTTTAACGATACCCCAACCCTCTTCAAGAACATCTTTGAGAGGATATTCAATAAACTTAATAAACATTTAGTTGATTTTGTCTTGCTTTTCTCAAAGTGGGAATGGCCAAGAAAATCAAAATAAGCAAAAGATGTGAAAAAATGCAAATAATAGAGCTGGAAAGCTTCCAGAGCATGGGCGATAGGATTTGTTCATGATCTGTTCCAGCATGTGCATATTGAAGACATAGACCATGTTTCCCTATTTGTTAAATTAGGACAATTTCCTTTCTTAGTTAACTATAAACACACAGTCAGGTTTTATGAGCTTCCTTTTATTTTTGCAGCTGAAATTTTTAGAGCTAAGGACTCTGCTATTCTACATCCTAGAGACCAAAGCCAGTTAGTCATCATTTGCTTAAATCCAGTCTCACAAGGAGAATATTAAGTTAAGGATAATAAATATGACCCCACAGATAGGAAGCTTCAACTGCAGAACAGAGTAAAAAGGGAGAGAGGTTATCCCTACTGAGAAGCTAAAAAGCTAGAAGGACCTTGACTTTAAGACTGAGCTCTGCCATCCCTGTCTTATCTGTTTAGGTTGGAAAACCACTAGGTAAGAAATTAATATATTCTCTTCATTTCCCCTATATCTTTGTTCTACATTTCAGCTACAATCCCAATGGAAGCCAGTACTTTCTCAGTCTAATATACATAACGATAAAGGAGTGTTGATACTGGTGGGTGATATCAGTAAAAAGGTTTATCACATTTGTAGTAATGAACTCCAGGTAGCATAAAAAAATGAAAAACAAAAACATTTGAACTATTATGAATAAAGTTATCATGATTGCTTATGCACAAAAAAAGCATAATTCCCAAATAAACACCGTTGTCTGGCAGGAGGATCTACGAAGGCCCCTCTGTCTAGTTGCAGATTGTCCATAGGAATTCTCAGAGCTAGTCTCCTGAACTTCAATCTTGGATGACATCCTTTGGTGCAGATGTACTTGGGTACAATACTACTACTTTACCTCTCTGTGCTTAACTTCTTCCTCTCTGAAGCTGAAATGGCTGTTAACAGTAACTACTATTTGGGATGATGTAAGACGTTTAACATTTAAGATGTGAAGAACTTGTCTTGGACACAGGTGCTCATTAATTGTCAGCCCTTTGTATCTGCTTCTTCTAAGCCTTCTAAATGGGAAGGGAGATGCATACCTCCTGCTTTACTATCAATTTTCAGGATCATTATTATTACTAAGAAGATACAACAAAGATATCATTTCAAATATTCATAATTTTGCTAAATTCACAGGATTTACTGAGTTTTATTGTTTTGAAGATACGTATATGTAGAAGAGATGTTATACAATATGTATATGTATATGTAGAAGAGATGCTATACAATGATGTTACATGTTAAATGTAAAATGATACACACAAATACACACATAGGTTTATGAGTGTGTCTTAGGTCTACTATAATTATTTATTTAGAAATGTCTTTTTAAATTTATTTTGGTGTGTGTGTGTGTGTGTGTGTGTGTGTGTGTGTGTAAACACTTACATGTTTGTCTGTGCACCATGTGCATACCCAGTGCTTGTATGGACAGAAGAGGGCATCTGATTCCCTATGACTGGAGAAAAAGAATTACAGCAGCAAACTTGCCTTCATGAATCTTCTAGCCTGACATATTCTCTACACATTCTTTTGAAATAAAACCAAGTCAAATCTCATAAAAGTATGAGCGTGCTATAACTAATAAAACTGCCAACTTCCCCAAAGGGGGAAGGGAGAAGAACCATAGCAAAACACAAGAAACACATATAGACACAAAGATTCATATATCCATGCACACGCAGGAATCCCTTTAAAACACAAAACCAGAAGCCATAATATATATGCAAAGCAGTGGTAAGTTTTAAAAAAGAAAAAGGGGGGCTAGTGAGATGGCTCAGTGGGTAAGAGCACCCGACTGCTCTTCCGAAGGTCCAGAGTTCAAATCCCAGCAACCACATGGTGGCTCACAACCATCCGTAACAAGAACTGACGCCCTCTTCTGGAGTGTCTGAAGATAGCTACAGTGTACTTACATATAATAAATAAATAAATAAATAAATAAATAAATAAATAAATAAATAAATGAATAAATAAATGAATAGGAAAAAAGCCCTGAATCAACATTATGAGACAATAAGACAAAGATGTGACTAAGTTTGTTTTGTGTGTGGCCACCTACTGCTGGATCTAGGACCTACCTGAAGAGTATTTATTGCTATTGTTTCTTCATAGAAATTTTTACTCACACCAAGATCATGAATATAGTATCCTTTTAATTTTTAAAGAGCTTTTTAAGGGTATGTGTATATACTTATATATGTATATGTGTGTGTGTGTGTGTGTGTGTGTGTACATATATGTAAGTTAGTCAGATATAAATAAGTGTTATATATGACTTAAAGTTCATTATTTTCCAGTAGATATCTTGTCATTCCAGATAATTTGTTAAAATAATCACATTTCCTCATGAAATTTCTGTGTCTTTTAAATCAAAATCCGTTGACTGTTTTGGTGTCAGACTACATTCCATTCAACTGATCTATTTATTGACCTTTATACTGACCTACATCATGGTAATTGCTTGTATAACTTGGAGAAAACTGTGCTTTCAAGACTATTTGATAACCTTTGTATTTAATATTGTATATGCAATATATATTTATATATAATATATTTTAATATATTTATAGTGTTTATAAAATATTAAATAATATAGTTATAAATATAATATATGTATTTATATAATATACTTATACATTTTTATATATGTATTTAACTGGTTGGATTGTGGCTATAAGAGAAAAAAGGAAGAAAGAAGCAAAAGAAGGAAGAGAGGGAGGATGGAAAAGTGGAAGAAATGAAAAGGAGAGAAAAGAAAGCGAGAAAGGTGGAAAAAGGATATTTTGGTATTTTACTTAAAGTTGATCACATTTAGTGAAATTAATACATTAATAATATTACAATTAGTAATATTTCTCAGTTTAAAAAATTCCTCAATAATGTTTTTATTGGTAATTTTTTATTAGATATTTTCTTTATTTACATTTCAAATGTTATCCCCTTTCCTGGCTTCCCCTCCCCCTGCTCAACAACCTACCCACTCCTGCTTCCTGGCAGGAAGATCAAAGTGTGGATACTTAGATCCTTTTTAGGAAGGGGAACAAAATACCCATGGACAAAATGAGACAAAATGTGTAACAGAGACTGAAGGAATGACCATCCAGAGACTGACCCACCTGGGGATCAATCCCATATACAGTCATGAAACCCAACCACTATTGTAGATGACAACAAGAGCTTACTGACAGGAGCCTGATATAGCTGTCTCCTGAGAGGTTCTGTCAGTGCCTGACAAATACAGAAGTGGATGCTCAAAGCCATCCATTGAATGGAGCACAGGGTCCCCAATGAAGGAGCTAGAGTAAGTACCCAAGGAGCTGAAGGGGTTTGCAGCCCCATAGGAGGAACAACAATATGCACTAGCCAGGCGTGGTGGCTCACGCCTTTAATCCCAGCACTTGGGAGGCAGAGGCAGG
>NC_034598.1:66885035-66896099 GCF_900095145.1 Mus pahari
GAGGCCAGCCTGGTCTACAGAGTGAGTTCCAGGACAGCCAGGGCTACACAGAGAAACCTTGTCTCGAAAAACAAACAAACAAACAAACAAACAAACAAACAAACATGCACTAATCCCCAGAGCTCCCAGTGACTAAACCACCAACCAAAGAACACACATGGTGGGACTCATAGCTCCAGGTGCGTATGAAGCACAGGATGCCCTAGTCGGTCATCAATGGGAGGAAAGACCCTTGGTCCTGTGAAGGCTCAACTGTGATTTTTTTCAGTGTAGCAATTTCAGAAATTTTCTTAAATATATTTGTTATTGCATATATTTCTCCATGAAATTATGAATGGCAGTAGTTTCAAAACTGTGTTAACCTACTATTGGTAATTTAGAAAATTTCAGTACTTTGGATTCTCTCCTTTTGAACAAAAACTAGAGAATTTGCTGAAAAGATTCATCATTTTTCTTCTTCCTTCATGTCATTTAGGGTGTGTGTCTGTGGATAGTTTAGATGTACTGTTAATAAAACAATATATTATGTACAGAAAATAAAGATTTCTCCCTCCCAACCTTCACTATTCTTTACTTGTCTTGGAGCATCCTTTCACATATCTGGTATGATGTTGCCCTAGCTGGAAGTTCAAGGCTCCTTATCACCTTTACAATCCATTTGCTCAATGTTACTTATGCTTGTTTCATTAAACAGCTATATATTATTAGCATCTTTCCATGCACTACTAATAAATATAATCTTGGCATATTAATTCTTAATGATTTCAGAAAACAAAGAACAATTTGTACAATCACATTAAAGTTTTAACATATCCAAGTTAAAAATCATTTGATCTCTTCTCCAGCTCTTTTTTTGTTTGTTTGTTTGTTTGTTTGTTTTTCGAGACAAGGTTTCTCTGTATAGCCCTGGCTGTCATGGAACTAACTTTGTAGACCAGGCTGGCCTCGAATTCAGAAATCCACCTGCCTCTGCCTCCAGAGTGCTGGGATTAAAGGCCTGCGCCACCGCCGCCCAATGCCTCTTCTCCAGTTCTTAACTTTCAACCTAATGTGATAAGGAGTACCACATATTTTTTCTTAAGTTTTTGGTTTAAAAATAATTTAAAGTAACAAAATATGATGTAAGATAATTATTGAGCATAAAGTACTGTCAAATTTTTGAAGAGGGAAGAAATATTTTATGAGATATAGAAATGTGTCCAATATTACATATTTAAACATAAAGTATTTTGTCTTTTCAAAAAAAATGATAGCTTTACTTCTATTTTAGAACTATTATACTTCAATACTTAGAGATTTTGCTGTTCGTGTCTGAAGGGCCACCTTTAGCATTGTGAATTAATCGTGGCAGATCAGCACACTGTGAGAAGCTGAAGCCACACCCACTCAATCATTGTATTTCAGTAGATTTCATTTTTCTTCTTCTGACTGCCATTTTACTCTCTGGTTGCATTAGTAAAAAGCTTGGTTAAAAGAGTCTCATTGTGAAGAGGAACCAGGAGAAAGCTTTGCTACAAGGCTAATTCACTATTCTGAAGGGACTGATCTCCGTCTCTCTTACAATGAACGCTAATAGCTCTATGGGCCCCAATGCACTCAGCTCATCTAGGAAGAAGCTGAAGAAGTGGAAGCTGCAATTCAATCAAAGCTCATGTATAGATGCTATTACTAAATATAAAATACACCTGTACCTACTTGATGTAAAATGTAACTTTTAAAAAAATTAACCAACTGGCATAAGTGCTATTACTAAATGTAAAACATATCCACTCTTACATGACTATGTTTTTCAATACTTCATATACATCTGACACTGATTATTTCTTATGATGATATCTGAGAATATAAATTGGGGTACAATAAGAAAAATTTTGATCTTTACTAATTTTTAAATAAATAAGTACATAAATACATAAATAAATAAATAAGTAAATAAAATAAATCTTGAATCTGGAAATCATCCATTGAGCCCTAATATTTCTTATAGGATTATGAATACTTAAACACTGCCATCTTAAAATAACCTAATTGCTGCTATGCAATATTTAGTATTCCAGCATTCTAATATAAAGAGACAAGCTTTCCCATGAAAGATATCCTTGTCCAACATTCACAAGTGTAAGAATGACTTCCTAAACATGAGTCGTGTGTTGCCTCAAGACATGGCCATGCTACGTACATCAAGTTATGCAAACAGATAGAAATTCATGAGCAGAGAAAGGAAGTGAGAGAAATTAGGCACATCAAATTCAGAAACAAAGTTCTTGTATAGTTAAGGACAGAAGGGTTTTGCAAGTTTAATTGTGTCACTTGGGGATGGTTCTCCCTCAGTGTTAGAAATAAATGATTATTACAAAACTTTAGTCTTCTAAGATACCACCTCTTCCCAAAATAATATACTATGTCTTCGGGCGATTAATTTCCATAGACACAGAGATATCATGATGTTAAATTCTTAACAGTTACATAAAGAAAACAGTTTTAAGGAGTGGTTTTTAGTTATGAAATGCCTATAATCTGAAAATCATATGCTACTCGGTCTATCATTTCAGCACAGAAATATCATCTCACAATTTTATTTCAGATTTTGTTCTATATCTAGGGGCAAAATTTTAATTTGTAAAAGTAGTGAGCTGTCCTTTTGATGAGTTAAATGTGACAATATTTATGCAGAAATATGTGGGAGTTTATGTAAAGCACGTGTGTTCTGTCACTTGACAACTTACACAGTGATGTTTGAGATCTCTCTAGCATTTGAGTATTGTCACATACATTGAATTTTAATGACCTACTTATGTTGAAAAGACATGATAATTTTTTCCAAACTAGTAGAAAGTGGGCTACTTTGAGTTCATTCTTCTTGATGTAGTAGGAATCGTAAGGTCAAAGAATTGCATGTCATATTGGACACACACTTGGAAATCTTTCTAAGGATTTCAGTGTACTCATTAGAAAAGGATGAAGGTGAATTACAAGAAATCCTACCTACATCCTTCAAACTCTAATGCTCTGATTGTGTGATCTTAACAAAGAATAGGCACAATAAGGCATGCACAATATCTTCATCCTCTACAAAGGTTTTTGGTTTGGTTAATTCATCTGAAGATAGTTATAACATTTGAGAGATCTGGAAGCATTAAAACAATTCATGGTGTTTATTTTTGTATGTTAAAATGGATTGCTTATTCCCTGAAATTTAAAAGATAAACTGTGACATTAATGTAATGTGGAAGTTTCCTTTTATTTGAAAAGCGAATATAACACCAGGATAGTTTGCTTTAAGGCACACACTCTGTGTGTGTGTGTGTGTGTGTGTGTGTGTATACTAAAAGCAGCGCAAGAAGCTTCACAGCTTCTAGTATTAACTGAACAACAAATATGCATTAGGAATTATTCTAAATATGCTAATATATGAACTTATTCAGTTCTTATAATAGTTCTTTAAGGTGGGTATTTTTATTATTATAAACATCTTGTAGATTACATGTGAGCAATCATAAGACATACTGTAAATGCTAGAATTAGTTGAAGCTAAGAATTTATTCTACAAATTCTGGCTCTAAATCTCACAATTAATATGTTACAATTTTAAAAATAAATGTTGGGTTGAATTGCACCAGTTTTAATTCAAATCATTGTTTTAACTTTTCATAGAGAGATAAGATGACATGGGAAATCTTACTTGTCTTGGACAGCTAAACCCTCTGTGTTAAGGGGCTGTCCAGCCCAAAGTCTTAGGGTGATTTTATTTTCATCTTATTTCTATACTTATTTATCTATGTATATGGGTCAACTATTTATTCCCTACCATGAGTCAATTTACTTAGCAACTATACTAAAATACCATAAACTAAGTGAATTAAACAATAGACAATTATTTTCTCATAAATTTGGAAGTAGGGAATCTTAAGATCACAGTGGCAGCATGCTTAAGTTTAAGGGTGATTGTTTTTTTCTTTATTTTTCTTGACTTATAGACTCTGACTTTTCACTATGTCTTTATGAGGCAAGTGATAAAAAGTCATTGTATCTACTCACCTTAAGATAGCACTAACTCCATCCTCCTTCATGACTTATAAATTTCTAAGATTTAACTTAAAACTTGTAACTTCCTAAAGGCATTACCTACTAATGCCGCGACCCTGAGACATAGGATGTCACCCCGTAAACTTGAGATTATCTTACATATTCAGCCCATAAATCCAAGATGAGTGCATGCTTTGGAGATACAGAAGAGAGCAAAGCAGAAAAAGGCCTTCTCGGTATGTTACTTATAGTTGCATGGGAAAGATAAGAAGTTAGGCAAATGAATAAAATAGATTGTTGTTGGTGATAAGTGCTGGTGGAATTTGAACATCTTGACTTGTGATGGAAAGCCAACTGTTTGGATGGGGTGATCAAGGACGTCTTCTGGGTTTGTGGGGACTCTTCACCTCAGTGGGCTAGCTTAAAGGAGCTGCAGGGTAACGTCCTTAGTTATGAATGACAACTCTGAGTCTGGAAGGCTCCATTGCTGTAGGTTAGAAGAAAAAAGTGTTAAGAATTTATGTTAGAGAAGAAAATGAAGGCCAAAGACCATAAAGATCATTGCTATTCATAATATGAACTTCATATTTTTTTTGTCTGTGTAAAATGGAAGCTGCTAAAAGTTTTTGAGGAGAGAATAGACATGATCTAACTTTAATTTTAACAGAATACTTCTGACTGCTCTGCTGAAAATAAGCTGAAATAAAAAAAAACAAGATCTGGAGCGGAGAGACCAGTTAGGATTCTAACCTGTCAAATTAGTAGCAAGATTAGGCAAATGGGTGCTAATCGTGTCTCCAATGAATTAATCAAATGTTTTATGTGTTGCACAAAGACAATTTGAATG
Source organism: Mus pahari (assembly GCF_900095145.1). Taxonomy (NCBI): domain Eukaryota; kingdom Metazoa; phylum Chordata; class Mammalia; order Rodentia; family Muridae; genus Mus; species Mus pahari. The sequence continues at coordinate 66,889,909 of NC_034598.1, forward strand.
TGATTTCAATGCAAATTGGAAAAGACTTTCAAGGAACTTGGCAAAGTACACAATGCACTAATCTCTGTCAAATTTTCTAAAAGGACAACACAAACAACTTGAATGTAAAGCACATATAAATTAAAATTAAAGCATAGCACCAAAGCCATATTTGAACCCTGGTATACAGTATCTGGTATCTGATATACAGTATAAAATTTAAATTTTGATAAAGAACTGTTTAATATAGAAATATAAAATATAGAAAAGGTTTTTAAAGATACATTCTAAAGATTATTCTTTAGTATCAATAGGAAATGGTCTGTTGATTTATTCTCATTCTAAAAAACAGAAAGAGAAATGAGGCTGACCAAGAGATTCGGGTCATTTGAAATAACCATGGTTTTAAGGAACTGGGTCACAGACGAGGCACAGAACCACCCATGGAGCATTTTGAATCAACAAAGAAATTCTGGGTTTATAAATTCAGTGATACAGACCACTGAGTCACAGATATCCAAGTGTAGATGTCTGCCCTATACCTCTTATGACTTACCTTACTAAAAAACTAAGTGATACAACCAACAAAGGGTAAGATAATGCATAAAACTTAATCATAACATCTAAAATATAAAACTAGTAGCACAAGAATACTTATGTATAGCATTTGAGAATATCTATGGACTCAAATGGGCTGACTAGTGAAATAATGACTAATGACAATTATGGTATTAAACTGATGCAAATGCCCACCTATACACACACACACACACACACACACACACACACACACACACACATACACAGAAGATAGAAGGCAAACTTGTATAAAAGAAATTGGTATTGCTTTTTGATATTTAATAAAAATGATTGATTTACATTTTCAGGAAAATTAGGAAAATGGAAGAGAAGATTCATGGCTAAGGAGATGGCTTACTTAGTACAGTGGGTGCTGAGAAAGCCAAAGGGCCTTAATTCAATCTAGCACCATATCTGGGTGTAGTGCCCCACTCTTACAGTCTTAAAATACTGAAGGGAAGAAAGGCAGATCTCTGTAACCTGAACATAGCCAGGTACCACATACACATTCTCCCATTTACAAATACAAACACATGCTAGCACACATACACACTCAAAAACAAACAAAAAAGTCACAGAAATGATTATTTGGAAAAGTAACTATGATAGAATCCGTAATATGGTAATGCAGAAGAGAGAAATACAATGATGACTATTGTTGGAAAACTTGCAGTAGACAAAGTCAAAGACCAAGGATAAGACAAGCTAAGGAGGACTTTGTTCAGGTCTATTGTAATGAACAAGAAAGTCCAGAGTGCAATACGAATAGAACTCTACTGAAAAGAAGCAGACAAATGACCATAGGTCATGTTTGTGCCCATGCGTTATCAGGATACAGCTACACAACTCAGAGCAAAGAAAGCTATGCACCTGTTCCCACTCACACTGGAATGAAGGATGCTGAGCTCTTTGATGAGAACATTTCAAAGGGATGGCTCCCAGGTTCTGAGAATATCAGGCATGAGTCACAGAAGTGGCAAAGAGCTTTTTTAAAGATTTAAATTTCAAAGGGGCAGAGACTGGAATTATCATAAGTGTTTTAAAGTTAATGCTCGAGAGGAATAAAGAACTTCTGTGGTTTAGACATCTGCTTGTATAGTGGCTATGTTGAGACAGATCAGGAGCCTATCTAAAGTTTATTCAAGCTGAACAAAGTGTTAAGATCAGCCTGGTGGGTTTATGAACAGATGTCACCATTTTTGAAGTCAGTATTGAATTTTCTGGGGAAAAAAAATAAAACTTAAACAGCAACTAGCAATTAAAACTAAAAATAAAGCTTAAACAGCAACTATTGACCCAGCAATATCACTGCTCTGCATATACCCAAAGAACTCAAAGGCTTAGTACAGGGATGCTTGCACAACACAATTCACAATAGCTGGGGGAGGTGCGGGGGGGGGATCAGTTAATTGCACATCAACAGATGAATAGATAAAGAAAATATGGGACATATGGAAATGGAATTTTATTCATCTATAAAGAAAAAATAATGTAATGATGTTTGTAGGAAATGGATGTGATGGGAGATACTAAATGAAATAACTCAGACTCTAAAAGGCAGACACATGTTTTCTCTCATATTCAAGCCCTGGGATTTAAGCTTTCATTTGTATTCATATGATATAACATAGTTCCTGAAACTGTAAGGGGAATCATGAAAGGGAAGAATTCTTGAGGTTGGGGAGAATAAAAGACAGTAAAAGAATACCCCCCAGAGCTTGTGTCTCTAGTTGCATATGTAGCAGAGGATGGCCTAGTCGGCCATCAGTTGGAGGAGAGGCCCTTGGTCTTGTGAAGATCATATGCCCCAGTACAGGGGAATGCCAGGGCCAGGAAGCTGGTATGGGTGGGTTAGAGAGCAGAGCAAGGGGGGAGGGTATAGGGACTTTCAGAGAGGAAACTAGGAAAGGGGATAGCATTTGAAATGTAAATGAAGAAAATATCTAATTAAAAAAAGAATACGTATGACTTGAAAGTAGATTCGGAGCTTCTAGGCAGAGGAAAAAGGAGAGACCGGGAGGATAGAAGTGAGGAAAGATCATTAATGTTAAAAAAGCAGTTTATGAAGATTCTATAACCACACACATAAATTTACAGGCTAATTTAAAAAGTTAAATTTCAGTTTTCATCCAATATATTTATTAACTGCATCTAAAATCTGTCCACTGTTTGTAGCAGTCAATTGAGGGCTGCCATCCATGCTTCTCCAATAATAAATCATAAAAGTATTATGTTAAGAAATGTGTGCCTTGATCACCATAGATGATGACATAGTTGACATCAAGGCCAGGAAACAAAGATTCAATTCACAATTAAATTTAGGAAGTACCTTCCAAGACACAGTGAAGGAATGTTACTTGAAATCAAACAATATCTGAAACAGAACATTAAAAATGTGAATGTTCTAGAACAATTTAGCACCAAGATTTATGTTGATGAAGTAATTACATTTTGAAGGAACAGAAATTACATATGTCTCTGGCAAGAAACAAACATATATATTCAGTGGGGGAGCTTATACCCAGGTCACTGTTCAAAGCCCAGAGATAAGAATGTGGGACATCAGGAAGAATCTTCCTGAAACTGATCAGACTGAAATGTCACACAAAGGAAGGGATTTTTGTCTCCACATACTGTCAGCTCCCCGTTAGAGTTTCAGAGTCTGCACATGCTTTTTGCATTCATCCCATCTATCAGTAGTCTTTCCATATGCTGGCACTTTGAGATACTGGAATGTTCTCACAAATATGTACAGCTTTTTAAGCCAATGTTTTCTAAGAATATTTGACTATAAAAATGTCTTTAAAATCCACATGGCCAAGCATAGGAAACTTGCCTTCTTCAATTTGGTTTTGACAGTTCAAGAGAATTAAAAAAAAAAAAAAAAAAATGAAGTCTACAGCCATTGTTATTGTTTGCTTCCCAACTTGAAGGTAAAACCTAATTGCCAAAGGCAGCACAAGCTTCGGACATAACACTTGGAGAAATTGATGGAATTGATAGTCGCTTCCTCCCTGAAGACAAACTCTGAGAGCATTGGAAGGTCCTATACGAGATATTAAAGGAGAAAAGCAGTAACTAGGACTAGCAGTCTGTAAAGCATATGGAACACTGTAATGACAGCCCAGCACGATACCTCCAAGGGTGCAGCAGAAGCACTATTACCTTGGTGGAAACCAACAGCTCTCTAATTGAAATTAAGGCCCATTCAATAGAGAGAATTTATACCTGGGACTGGAAACTTAGCCAAATATTCATGAGGTTATGAATCACAGAGGATAAACTGCTACTGCTACTGCCATTTTTGCTAAACCAGTATAGAATATCATTTCATTCTAAATATTTAGCCTTATACCCACAGATAAGTGTAGTTCTCATGTGTTACTAGGGAAACTTCTTTTGGTAATATATGGAGATAATTACAATACCCAAACTGTGAAAAATGCAGAAGACAACTGATCATGGTATTCTCAGCCCTGACATATATATATTATGTGTGTGTGTGTGTGTGTGTGTGTGTGTGTGTGTGTGTCAAACAACTCATCCATCTGAGGCTCATGATGGGAAAATGGCAGAAGAGGAAGTTGAACAGAACAACTACTGCTAGAAAGTGTCTTTAGACTTGCAAAGGATACTATTCTTATGGAATATCAATAATATGTTCAGGTAAAGGAGACCTGCATAGTTACACAACTTGATAGGTCAAAACAGGTGGGGAAATTTCACAGAACCCCATGCTACAGAAAAGTAATGGCCACCGAGAAAGGGAGAATCAATCTTCTCTAGGGATGAGACCCCTTGTAGATTATCTGATCTCAACTGATCAGGTTTGAGATGTGTGTGTGTGTGTGTGTGTACACATATATATGGAACAGTAATAAATATATATGCAATATATATATGCAGCACTAAATTGACTCAGATATCTATATCTATATCTATATCTATATCTATCTATCTATCTATCTATCTATATATATATATATATATATATATATATATATAAAATTGAAGAATAGCTAAATAATTTGAAAGGTAATGGTGGTGACACAAAAGAGGCCAGGTAGGTAGAAATTATGTAAATATAGTATCATATGTAAAACTCTCAAAAATATAATTAAAAATAAACCTGCTTTAAATACCTTTGAATCCTGCCCAAATGATAATGGAATTAATAAAAAATGCTATCTTATGTCACCTAATCAACTGTGTGACATAAACAGGTAGGTGTTTGGGAGAAAGTAACAAGGATCTTATAGCCTTAGGAAAGAATGGATCAGAACCCAGTCTGTCCCCATGCTAGAAGCCTATGATGATGACACTTGCAATCAGACAGGCAGGTAGGTAGAGCTAATAGTTGAGAGTGTGCCAGAAAGACTAAGCTCAAAACAGCTTTGGTAAAGGACTTTCCCAACCTGCTCTTGCTGAAATGTTTCAACCTTTTCTCTCCAACATGCAGTTTGACAAGTTTTCATTGTTTGAATATCTACAACAGACTACTGTGCTGCTGGTATTTCTTACTGTAAAGATGTATTGATCACTATTTCTGTACCCTTCTCACCATTGTCAGACTGAAATGCAACTCTTGACTATAGATTAGAAACTTTAAATGAACATAATAATCTCTGGCCACATGGGCCATTTCTAGACTGTTCGCCTTATAACTTGAGTCAAAATTCATTTTTAATTAAAAACAAATAAACAACAAACAAAAATCCCCATTTCAGTGTATTCTCTCAGGTGTTCTCTTGTTACAGAATTATCTTGTCACACACTTGTGCTTGTAATATGCCTTTTCATGGTGTGTTCTCTTTTTTGTATTTCTTCGTATCAATCTGTAGTGTTAGCTGTCTAATGTAAGAAAGGATTGAGGAAACTGAAGGGGGAGGCAGCCCCACAAGAAGACCAACAGTGTCAACTAACCTGTACCCCACAGAACTTCCAGAACCTACGTCACCAACTAAAAAGCATACACAGGCTGTCTGAGGCATCTGGCACATATGTAGCAGACAACTGCCTTGTCTGTACATAGTGCAAGAGGATGCAACTGGTCCTGTAGTGACCTGATGCCCTGGAGAAGGGGGATGCTGGGAAACATCCTCTCAGAGGCAAAGGGGAGAGGAGATGGAGTGAAGAAATCTGAGCGGGGGAACCGGAGGTGGCAACTTTTGGGATGTAAATAAATGTAATAATTCATTAAAAATTCTTATCTAAAAAATTTAAAATTAAAACCACTCCTTCTCATCTCTGACCTGAGTAGAAAGCACACCATAATTGGATAAATTGGCATGGCCTTTGTTTTCTACTATTTGTTAAAGATGCTCTGGGTTTTAATAAAATGTTCTTATGGATGGAATACATGGAATAAACTAGTTTCTCACAGATTAAGAAATGCTTGGCCTTCAAAACCATAAACATCAATGGTTATGTGTATACACAATTAACTTAAAAAGAAGTTATGCAAGCCGGGCAGTGGTAGCACATACCTTTAATCCCAGCACTTGGGAGGCAGAGGCAGGCAGATTTCTGAGTTCGTGGCCAGCCTGGTCTACAGAGTGAGTTCCAGGACAGCCAGGGCTACACAGAGAAACCCTGTCTCGAAACAGAAAGAAAGAAAGAAAGAAAGAAAGAAA
>NC_034598.1:66896184-66903292 GCF_900095145.1 Mus pahari
AAGAAAGAAAGAAAGAAAGAAAGAAAGAAAGAAAGAAAGAAAGAAAGAAAGAAAGAAAGAAAGAAAGAAAGAAAGAAAGAAAGAAGAAAGAAAGAAAGAAAGAAAGAAAGGGGAGTTATGCTTTTCAAACTCTCTCTTACATTCATCTTAGTCATTGGCAAACAAGATGGAGGATATCACATAAATGATACCATGCAGGCAAAACTTTTCAAGTTTATTTTTTATAGAGAGTTGGAAGATTTGCATTTAGTTTAATAAGCAGTGAATGTAAACCAAGTATTAAGGTTGTCTGCCACTTTCCAAAATATTCAGTTTTTATAGAAAACCCACAGACACATATAGCAGTTTATGAAGCTTTTGCTCTTGATAAATGAGAGGTTGAAATCAAAATAGGGCATGTGGTACAATAATGGAGTAAGAGCTTTATAGTTAGAGTAGCTGATGATGAAACTGACTGGCAATCACAGTCATGTTTTTATCTAAGTAACATTGAGCAGATCACTCTGTCCACACATCCACCCATCCATCCATCCATCCACCCATTTCTTTATCCATCCATCCACATGCTTCCGAGATGCCATGATGGGAAACCACAAGTGAGACTTTGCCATTCCAAGAAAAGCAAGCTGCAAAGAGGAAAAGCTAATAAGTGGTAAGAAAGTCCCCAAATATACAAATGGGTCATGCAGAGGCCATGGGGGGGGGGTCAGGACGAATTCAGTACTTCCTAAGGCTCCGAACACTTCTTGTTGGCTCACAGTTCTGTTCTCTAGACCAACTAAGGATTCAGGATTTTCCTAGAAGGTAGCGTTCTATTGAGACTGGAACGCAAGCCAAGATTCTGAAGCACTCAGGCAGCCACAGCCTGAAAGGTCAAGATCTGGAGACGAACTTACCTTTGGAAACAAAACAGTGCATGTGCTTATACAGATGCATGCATTCTGCTCCATGCCTACCACTGTTCTAAGAGCGCTGTAAGATTTTGTTCATTGTTTAATTGAGCAATACTGAGCAAACTGTTTGGTGTAGAGTAACTGCTAACACAAATGGCAGCTCTGACTTAGATGTGGAAAAAAAAAAAACCCACCTACTGGTAAACTCTTAAAGATAAAATTAGTTCATGAAATAAATTTGGATACAAACAAAATTTAATGAGCTCTCTACAACTGGTCACATACAATTTTTATTTAAAATATTAGTTTCAGATCTCATCTAGTAATTTTAAATGTATCACTTCCCTCCACCCCATCCACTTACATACTAGAGTACTAAAGGGTTCTTGTCTTAGGGTTTCTTTGGGGGCAGTGCAACTCCATGATGAAGAAGCAAGTTGGAAAGAGAAGGGCTGATTCAGATTGTACTTCCATGATGCTATTCATTATTTTTCTATTAATCATTTTATTCATTTACATTTCAAATGATATCCGCCTTCCAGGTTACCCCTCCACCAACCTCCACATTCCATCTACCCTCCCCCTCCCCTTTGCCTCCATGAGGGTGCATCTACACCCATTCACTCACTCCTGCCTCACCTCTCTAGCATCCTCCCTACTCTGGGGCATAAAGCCTCCATCCCCAACCATCGATATCAGATAAGACCACCCTCTGCTACATATGTATCTGAAGTCCTGGCTCCCTCCATGTACACTCTTTGGTTGGTGGTTTAGTCCCTGGGAGCTCTGGGTGGTCCCAGATACTGTTCTTCTTATGGGGTTGCAAACCACTTCAGCTTCTTCAGTCCTTCCCCTAGCTGTTCCATAATTGAAGGAGGACAAGAAAGGAGCTCAAACAGGATATGATCCTGGAGGCAGGAGCTGATGCAGAAGTCTTGGAGGGGTGCTGCTTACTGGCTTCCTCAGCGTTCTTTTAGAACCCAGGACCACCAGCCTGGAGAATGGTACCATCCACACTGGTTTGGGCTCTACCCCATTCTCTAATTAAAAAAATGCCTTACAGCTGGATCTCATAGAGGCATTTTTTTTCAACACAGGCTCCTTTCTTGAAGACTCCAGCTTGTGTCACCTTGATACACAAAACCAGTCAGTTCAGTTATATCACTGTTACAACAGAAGGCCATCAGTCGCATGAGAAGTCAGTAATTATACAAATGTGTCATAAGATGCGGTATTAGCATGGCACACATGACAATTTTCTTCTTCTTTTATAGACACTACCTACTTTACTTTTAAATGTCATCTGTGTTTATCAGACTACGTGCTTCTTGACATTTGGCATCTTTTAAAACCATATTGTAACTGAAGCTTTGACAACAGGAGCTAATTACTGAGAGACCAGAGAGTAATTTTTTCCCCAAGCAGTAAATTATAGAGAAGGTGTGATTATCAGTCATTTGTGAAACTTGGTATTTGAGAACTTTTGTTCAATATCATGATGTAGTTAACTCTTTCTCCAAGTACTTGGTAGTGTGTGAAACTTCATGAGACATTATAAAAATTAAAATGCTTATGCGATCTATTATGTCATTTTGTCTTAAACCATTTGTGCATATAATATTGGGAAAATGTTTTCAAATTCTTTCATAAAATGAAAATATTACTTGAAAAGATGTCTTTAATGGAAAAAATTACCTCTTCATAGAAGTATATAAAAACTAAAGATTAGATGTCTATGTGGGAATCAAATTAATGGTTTAAATTCCTGTTTCAAACTCTATTAATGCCATGTAAATGATTTATTAATTCTAATATTTTCACAAGATCTTTTTGCAATGTACTCATTAGAAATTACATTATAAGCATTTTCGTTGTTCTCTACCCAGTCCAGATGAATAAATTTCATCCAACATATATTCAGAAATATCAGTGATTATCAAAGGAAAATATTTACTGGGGAAATTTGAAATAGATTTATTGGAAATTGTGAAGGCTATGAGATTTTTATGTTTTTAAAAATGGCAAGTTAGCTTACATATTTTGTACCCATTGGTATAAGACATAAGACTCCTGGATCAGTGATTACTTACATTCATTTCTCATACAATAAAGCAATGGTTCTCCACCTGTGAGTTGCAACCCCCTTGGGGCTCAAATGACCCTTTCACTGGGTTGAGTAAGTCCATCAGAAAACACATTTACATTGCAGTTCATAACAGTAGCTAAATTACAGTTATGAAGTGGCAACAAAAATAATTTTATGGTTGAGGCCTATGGGTTGAGGAACTGTATTTAAGGAGTTCAGTGTTTGAAAGTTGAGAACCATTGCTGTGGAGTCTTAACATTTTGCTTTGTTTTCTGAGCCTCGATTTTCACCGTCCCTATCAAGGAAGACTTGATGAGAATGTAGTGTATTGTCCCATAGGAGAGGAACATGGGACTTGAATATTTCATAGTGGGCAGGATATATGTCTGGTCTTTACTCTGGACAAAGATGTTAACTTTATCTTTCAAGAGTGTTTGTTTACCTGGTAAATTAGCCTGGAAATAATGGTCAGTACCTCAGATATCAAAACTTTCTGTCTCTGCATAGAAACACAAGGAATTCACAGAGAATTGTGCATAGTACATTTTATAGAATATTTGTTTATTCTAAAAGGAACTTTACTAATGACTGTTGGTCATGTGATTGACACTAAATTCATAAAGAGTTTCACTATATTAATGTTCAGTATATTAACATTTAATATATTATCATTCAGCATATTAACATTCGCCTAATTTGATTAGACAAATTCATTAATTTACTTACCATAATTTGGCATGACACGCAAAATCTTCTAATTCATATATCAATAGAAGGAAAGGGGAAGCGACAGCAGCCGGTCTATTACAAAGCTGAGATAGACAGAGGGATTCATTGTGGAGGAGCTAAGGGGGAGGTGAAGATCTGAACTTAGTTATAGTGGGTTTGTCTGATGCTGCTTGTATTCTAATGGTAAATACTGGCTCTTAAGATCTGGTTGCTGTGGGATCCATACAGCAAGTGATGCTTTGCAAACTTCACACCCTCCCTGCCCCAGTTTAGCTGGTCAGTTAAAAGGGTAAGGCCTGTGATTGGACAGTAGAGGGGAACGGTGGGACTTGAGGCTCCAGTGAGGGGGTTGCAAGTAGCAAGAGGAGAAAAGAAACGACATGGTGGTGGTGGTGGAGGATGACGCCATGAGAGGAGATGAACCATGAGCACGTGGCCGGGGAAAAACAGCAAGGAACAAGGGCCATAATGGCAGGGAAATATGTTAAAATAGCTCCAAACCTGCCCAATCTGGGTTTATGACTTGCAAGTAAAAAATACCTGGATTGTGTGTCTTTTTTTTTTTTTGTGGCCTAGATAGAATGATTAATTCTATTTACAGTTAGCCCACCTGTTTCCCTGATTGGAATCGCCTTTGGGTTCTCACCTCACTTTTTTAAACAGTCTCTCACTGGCCTAAAGCTTACCAAATAGGTTGGGCAGGATAGCCAGCATGTCTCAGGGATTTTTCTGTCTCCAACCCCCTAGGGTTAATATTACAATAGGCTACCATCATGTTTGACTTGTATGGATTCTGAGCTTTGAACTCAGGTTCTCAAATTTACAAAGTGAGCATTTTACTAACTGACCCATCTTTCATAGCCCTGCTACAGAACTGTTGGTAGAAATATTGAGATTCTAAGTATAAAAGGTTTTGGCTATAACTAACATAATGTATTAAAAGGGAATTATGCAAAATCAATAACCATGTGCTTGTTAACTAACTAAACTTTATAGAAATATTTGCTTATACTGCTTTATGCTGATTAAGGTACCCAAAATATAAACCTTCACAGGAAAATCATTCCATTCATTTTTGTAATAAGATTTTTTTCACTAAATAAGACAAAACAAATCTCACCACAGCTCTTAGTACTCTTTTATGATCTCATTCTAAATAGCCCAAAATGCAACGTAGCTTTTAGTTAAAGACAGTTCTTAAAATATGCTGCCTGTCTTTACACACATGCAAAGGCTTGTTGCTTGCTCCTTTTAACACTAAATTTCTGTTCTTCATCTCCCTACATGTACTTAGCCTATATTTGCAAATTCACTATAGCAAGTCTCTGTTCCTATAAATCTATTATGTATCATGCTAGCATAGAAGGCATGAGGTAGACTTTGTTCTCTATATACAGATATACGTATATAATATATATGTGTGTATGTATATATGCACATATATAAATTTACATATATATGATGTACACACATGTGTACAAGTATTAGATATCTATATACATTCAAATACTTAGAAGATACATAAATGTAAATGTATGTACATATATTTATAATACATATGCATGTAAAAATATATATACATATAAAATATAGACATGTGTAGGTATATTCATATATACAGATATCTGTAAATATATACATGTAATATACATACATGTAAATATATGCATGTGAAAAATATATGTATGTATATAAAATATATATGTATACATGCACATAAAATATATACACACATAGAATGTGCATGTATGTAAATATGTACATGCAAATAAACATATATAAGTAAATAGATATAGATATATAGATACTTATTTAAAGTTATCACAATCAGGTTAAATTTTAGCTATGTATATGCTCTGAGGTTTTCTACCTGACAGTGCGGTTGCTCACGTGCATTCAAAGGAACTATGATTGTACAAAAGCAAGTCAGCCAAAATCCTACCATGAATGGGAAAGGAGCTACTAAAATCCTAGCAGAAGAGCTATTGATAATTGCTGTCTTCTAGGGATGTAACAATCGGTTTTCTTTAGGATGTGACCACTGTGAATCTATATTTGATACAGTAGACTCCCCCTTCACACATGTACACACACAGGCAGCAATAATTGGACTCATTGGCTTTAAAAAACAGAGAGTGTATGAGGTTGAGAGGGGAAGTGGTAGGAAAATTTGGTGGGGGCATGGAGGGAGAAAAAAGAGGTTGCATTTTCTCAAGGTTAAAGATATATGTGCATGAAAATTTCAAACAATAAAAAAAGGAAAAATAAAGTTAAATCCAATAGTGATTGCTATTTAAGGAGAAACTGGAAGTGTAATTAGAACATTAGCTCTTTAAGTATTGTAAGTTCCTAAATGTGGGCCAATTCTTGCAAATCCCTTCCATACTTATGCCTTTTATATAATTTGTTAATTTTTAATATTTTCTAATTATTTGTTAAAATTAGAAAGCAAGCAATATATTTTAGTAAACAATGTATAGACTCTTGAATAAGACCAATTAAAACTAAAATTTTGACTCTCCTATTCATTAGGTATGCAGTTTGAGAACATGAACTTGCTATTCAGGCCTGTTTGTTCATCAATAAAACAAGACTAATAATACTAAGTTTACGGAATGATGTCTTCTACTAGGTTTGAAAATGCTGGTAATACATTGTTTACTTTCAATAAGTATTAAAATAAAGAAAATCAGAAAATACTCTGATATAAAAGTGGAATTTTTGCAAAAATACTATACAATGTTGTGCATTTTTATTTCTAATAATAAACCTCCCTATCGCACTTATATTTAATATAAAATCATAATATTATTATTTTTCCAGAAATATTTTTCCTCTGATATGGTTGGTATTATGTATGCCATAAATTTCCATGATAATTTTCTCTTATTCCTGTGTGAATCATCTGTTGTATTATTAGTAAATTTACTTAAAGTCTTAAATACACAATATAATTAGCTAACCCAGAAAATGTTAGTCATATACAAAAATGGATTATTTTAATTTCTATTATTATTTGATAATTTCACGATATATATAGATCTACCACTATATTTCTTTACCAAACTTCTGGCATCTTTGTTCTTTCAAATAACCCACTAAGTCCAATTAGTAGCTATGCAATCATCGAAAAGAACATGGTCAATCCAGCAGGGAATATAAGCTACAGAGACTAGATTCTCCTTCCCCTAACTGCCATCTACTGTCAATAGCTCATGAGCCTCTCCAACATGCATGCCGGACTGCTGACTTGCTTGATTTTATGTATATCTCATGAAAGCCTCCAGAGTGGCTATGTGTTCGTGAGTACAGCAGTTCTAGCACATTCAGAAGACATCCACATCTCCTCAATACTGGCTTTAAACAATTTTCTGCCTTCTCTCCTCCTCCTCCTCCTCCT
>NC_034598.1:66903479-66910101 GCF_900095145.1 Mus pahari
TCTCTCTCTCTCTCTCTCTCTCTCTCTCTCTCTCTCTCTCTCTCGGGGAGCAGGTCCTAAGTCCAATCACAAAAAAAATGGTTGAATTTCTTCATAAAAATAATGACACCACTATATAACTATGAACATATCATGCCAGGCCATTCATTATTGCAGCTAACAGGATCACAGGTAGGGAAAACTGTTGAAGATTGTTGAAGGCATTTCCCTCCACATCCCCAATGGCCTGGGTAGTGTTTCTTTTGAGGGGGCACCTTGGAACCCAGCCAGTGGAGGAAGCTTCCACATCAATCCCAACTTGATTTTACCAACTCTGTGCCATTGTGTCTACTGTCTTACCATCATGTCAGGGCAGGCAACAAAGAACAATAGCTGCAGCCTGCATTGTTTTGGTTGTCTTTAGGACATCCTGACCAATCATTTGAAGTAAGGTACTCCACACTTGACACCGGGCTCCTTATTTGGCAAATTGTGGTTTTTATGAAGAGCATTCTTCTTTTAGTAGGTAGCTCTATATAATTACTGTATGTGTGCATGTGTATTTGTCTAGGTGTGTGTGTGTATGTATAGTCATGTCTGCCTGTTTGTCTCTTGCTCCCTGTCTCTCTCTCTTCCTCCTCTCTCTCTCTCCCCTTTCTCTTTCTCTTACTCATGTGTGTGTGTATGTAAAGTTTATAAAATATTAGACTTGCATATGCCTTTTTCAAACATCCTCAGTATTATTATCATTCCCAAATTTCTTATATTGATAATTTGAAAATATAACTATGATTATTTCAGATTATTTAAACAATTTATACCATTGATGGAAGTGTCTTACATAAATACAAGTTAATTATGTAATCTCACATCAGTTCACCACCTGCAAAATGAGTTGTACTATCCACTCTTCCAGGATTCTGGTAAGTGCAGCTCCTTCAGTTCATAAAATAATTTTAATATCACACGTTAGTAAATATGAACATAAAGCTCTTCTACTAACCTCTCCATGCTTAAAAAAAAAAAAAGGTGAACAGCTTATAGAATCTAATAGCCCTGTTCCACAAATAGTTATATTCATTTGAAGAAGTAAGTTTTAGTCTTTACAGGAGTGGACTTAATTGCCAAGGTTGGAAAATTCTGTTTGATATATACTTTAAAATCTCAGGATACATAAGATTCCAAATAACCTCATGATAGCATGCACACATGTCCAGTATATTCAGTAAATATGACATTGCCCAACATCATAAATATAGTCAATACAAATGCCAAACTATCATCCCATGTGTGTTCCCTAACGGCATTGATGATCAAAAGAAACTTTAGGATGTGCTTGACAGGTTAACTGAGTGAATGTGTTTAAAATACTTCAGACTGCTTTTACACAAAGTAAGTATGACTGGCTATTTGGCATTGTTGACACTCTATAAATGTTCTGATCTTAATACATTTTTATCAAAGACAGTTTAGAAAACCTTTTGATCATAAACATTTTGTCATGGAAAATTATATTTTCCTGTTAGGGTAAAAGAAGCATATTGAAGCACATTGAAATTAGCCAGTAAAAAGACTCAAAAAGAGAAGACATGTTGGGATTTTTTTTCAAGTTATTTGGCTTAACAACTTCACTTGCAAATGAAGAATCTAAGAATCAGAGAATTTGAGAAACTCACTACTGGCAAAAGATTATGCAAAATACAGTTCCTTAAACTAAACCATGCCAAAGTCTTGTTCAGCCTGGGCTTGCCATGCCAAGCCCATATTACAGAACCAGAAGGCATTTGACATTTGCCTTAGAAATAAAAACATAATTCTATACACAGGCAATTACACATAAGAACATTTTTGGTTCAAGATACTGAATTGGAAGGAAGTAGTCTAGAATTAGGAAATTTAGTTATAGTCTTTTTCTATTTCTCTAGATGGCCATTCCCATTCCTTTGTTGTTGTTGTTGTTGTTGTTGTTGTTGTTGTTGTTGTTGTTTTTGTTGTAGTTGTTGCTTCCAAAACACAATGGAAAATTGTAGGAAAGATTGTGAACTTTGATTCACAGAACCTGGGTGTGAACACACAAATGAAACACCTGCCCAAGAGACATAACAAGTGATGAGATTTGGTTCTCCAGTGATAGGGTAGTGACGGAGGAAAACACAATTATTTATTGGTTTATAATTCTGTACTGGGTGTGATTTTTCAATAATACTCATGTTAACTGTTCAACTGATATCTAAGCTAGTAAAAACATGCTAGTTTTTTTTTTCCTTCAGTTCTTGGCTTCATAAACATCACATTTATAAACTGTTACCTATCTTGGAAGTAATTGAGAGAGATCCTTTTTCTGGCCCCAAGCCTTCTGCGGCACTGACACATGTTAAATCAAGATTTTTGTCAAGAGACAAAAAAATAAAAAAAAATCATGTTATACTTTCCATTACTGTTTCATGTATTTTTTGTGTGTCTATTGGGATATATATTTAAACCCATCACACCAGAGAAATTATTATTAAGAAAAAGAGTACATGATGTTCAGATGACAACAAATAGTGAAGTTTATCATGGTAGTAACAAGCGCTACACAGAAATGATTTTCTTTATTTGGATTGCATGTGGTCATAAACAAAGAATTGATCATGCACGAACCTACTTATATTTCCTACGAGTCCGCAGAGACATTGCAAAGTAGCTGCAGCAGTAAAAATGGTTCCAGACGCAGTGTATCTTTCATAACATATTGCAGTTTCATGATCTCCAAGGAGCCTTTAAATAATAGATTTTCTTTATGGCAGGCTTACCTATGCAATTCTGTTTTGATTACAGTGTTATTTCTCTCCACACCCCCCCCCCACCTTTTCAAATCCTTCAGAAGCAGCAACAACTCAGTTCACAAAGCAATGTCATTGTCAGTCTATTACGGAAAGTAATTTTATAAACAATGAGCTCTTTATTCGCCTCTCTTATGACTAAATGATGTATGTTCCAGGGAGGATGGTTGTTCAGCATGTGTGCCCGTGCAACGATGCCAGCTCTGCTACATCTTAGGATATTTGCATCTATCTGAAATAGTAGAAAAGCATTTATGATCCTGGGCCCACCCAGCACCTTCCCCCTGCGATTTAAGCAACATATGGAACTTATAAGGCACTTTTAAAATCTTAGGTTTCCACGACTCTCTTTTACCTGTTGTTGACCGGTTCCATTATCTTTGCTAAGTATTTTAAATATCAAAGGATCCCAGTTGGAATGTAAATGTGACATAATGTTTTTTTTGATTTTTTTTAATAACTGGAAAGTACAGGCAAGTATTTCACATATACAGAACTTTGAATATAATTCCAATAGCATGAATTATGAATTATAAGTCTGACCTAGGTTGTCAGTATAGGATGGAATCACTGAGATTTCCATTCTCCATTTGATGATCCCTTCGAAACTCTGAGTTTACATTAAGAAATTTGGGATTTAGAGTTTGTCTGGACTCAAACCTTCAATTTGTCACTCCACTAACTTTGAAGTCTTAGATAAGCTTTTAACTTCTCTGCTCTAACTGAATGAGTTAATACCAACCACCAATAAAGGTACATCACCTATATTATATGCTTTAACCATCATTCTCTCTGTAAGTTCATTGCAATTGTCCCCTGACAAAATCTAGAGTCACTAGTCAAGCCTCTGGGAATACCACTGAGAAATTGTTTAGATTCAGTTCATCAGGGGTAGTCAGACTCACCTGAAACTTCAGATGCTACTATCCCATAGGCTAGAGTCCCAGTCTTCATAACAGGAGTACGCAAACTAGATGCAAGCATGCATCACGGTCTTCTTCCTGACTATGCACACCACATGTCTAGCTCCTTCAAACTCCAGTTGCCATGACTCCCCACCATGATTGACTGCACCTTCCAACTCTGAATCCACATAAACCCATCCATTCCATTCACTAATTTGCTTAATTTTAAGGAATTATGTTGCAGCGATGACCAAAATAAACCAACAAAATCAGTCAGGTAGGTAGTCAAGGTTGTTATTGCTGGGTTCTATTGCCATAACTCAAAGGACCAAACACCAATACATAGATAGAAGGAATAAATGGCTATATGCGTGCTACACTGGCAGAGGCACCTCAATGTAAAAACTCTGGTTTATTCTATCAAGGCTTTTATGTGAAAGGGCACTCACTTACCAAATAACATTTAATTTAGTTAGGTTTCCTAATAATACAGGACTGTGACTGTGTAAGCTACAGTTTAAGTTTAATGTATGTCCATTTCTCCTGATGCCCAAGTAAATAAGACATATTGGATGGATGAACTTCTATATTTCAAATAGAGCAGAAGTAATACCAAGTCGAAGAATCACTATGTTCTTTAAATCATAGATTTTAATACACTCTTTTAATTCCTCAAAGCCTTCCTGCAGTATTTCTATCATTATTACCCTTTTACAGATAAGGAATCAGATATTTGGAAATGTTAAATGCTTTCTAGGATTATAAATTGTGTAAACACATTCAAAATATCCATGCTCAGGCATTTAATTTATTTTAAGTATTCAATTAGTAACTAGTTAATAAGACTTGAGTTTGGGAAGATTAGTAGTCTTAGTTTCTCCGCCTGTTGCTGTGATAACGTACCTTGTCTTAAAGGAGAGAGGGTTTGTTCATTTAGGTTACTGTTGATCATGATGGGGAAGTCAAGTGAGCAATTCCTTAAAGCAGCTGTCCACATTGCCTCTGCAATCAAGAACAGAGGACAACCAATGCTTGCTGCCTGTCAGCTTCCTTTCTCCATTCGTATGGATCAGGAACATAGGCAAGGAATGGTAGTCACCAGTATGCTTGCCTTTCCCACTGCTGTGTATGTAAGCAGGCTGATTCTCCACAAGCCTGCCAGAGGCTCCTCTCCTGGTGATGTTAGATTCTGTCAAGTTGACAATGAACATTAACCACATCTGTGGTGATGGTCCTACAGTTTATCTTACAAACCACAGGAATCACATTTGTTAACATATAATAAGAATTTTGTGGTGACCTTTTTTTACTCGAAAATTAGCTATTGCATGAAGACTGTATACAGTACCTAAATAAGAAGTTTGTCAACACACGCATATTTTATATCTTAAGGTATACAATCAATCAATGAGGGAAAAAAATGTAGTTCTTTTGGCAAAACAAAGACTTCATCTGAGGACTTAGAATCAGTTGCTTTCTTCAGCTCTGGCACCAGTATCAATATTTCACACTGTTTTTTAAATGCACAAGAAAACTGCACCCTTCGAAGTTTTGCCTAAGAATTTCATAAATTCATTGTTTTTAATAGCTGAGTAGTACTCCTTATGTAAATGTACCACATTTTCTGTATCCATTCTTCTGTTGAGGGATATCTGGGTTCTTTCTGGTGCTACTCAGCTATTAAAAACAATGAATTTATGAAATTCTTAGGCAAATGGATGTATCTGGAGATTATCATCCTGAGTGAAGTAACTCGATCACAAAAGAACACATATGATATGCACACACTGATAAGTGGATATTTGCCCAGAAATTTAGAAACCCCAAGATACAATTTGCAAAATACATGAAACTCAAGAAGGAAGACCAAAAAAGTGTGGATACTTCATTTAAAAGTGTGGATACTTCATTTCTTCTTAGAATGGGGAACAAAACACCCATGGAAGGAGTTACAGAGACAAAGTTTGGAGCAGAGCCTGAAGGAAGGACCATCCAGAGACTGCCCCACTTGGGGATCCATCCCATAAACAACCACCAAACCCAGACTCTAGGCAGATGTCAACAAGAGCCTGCTGACAGGAGCCTGATACAACTGTCTCCTGCGAGGCTCTGCCAGTGCCTGGCAAATACAGAAGTAGATGCTCACAGTCATCCAATGGATGGATTACAAGGTCCCCAATGAAGGAGCCAGAGAAATACCCAGGGAGCTGAAGGGGACTGAAGCCCCATAGAAGGAACATCAATATGAACTAGCCAGTACCCTCAGAGCTCCAGTCAAAGAAAACACATGGTGGAACTTGTGGCTCTAGCTATATTTGTAGAAGAGGATGGCCTAGTCGGTCATTAATTGGAGGAGAGGCCCTTAGTTCTGTGAAGGCTCTATGCCCCAATATAGGGGAATGCCAGGACCAGGAATGGGAGTGGGTAGGTTGGGGAGCAGGGGGAGGGGGGAGGGGATAGGGGATTTTTGGAGGGGAAACTAGGAAAGGGGATAACATTTGAAATGTAAATAAAGAAAATATCTAATAAAAAATTTAAACATAAAAAGGAAGTTTTGCACATGGATGTAGTGATGGATTTCTTCTTTCATTTGTGTGTGTGTGTGTGTGTGTGACACGCATGTGTCTGGTCATGTTGATGCGTTTGTCTCTGCCAACATGAGCTGGGATTTCCAGGACATGCTGCCATGCTTAGCTTTTATTTATGTATTTTTGTCCTTTTATTGAAAATAGATTTTTTTCTTTACATAATATATCTTAATTACATCTTCCCCTCCCTCAACTCCTCAAAGTTCCTCCCCACCTCCCCTTCCCCTCCAGATCCATCTCTTGTCTCTCCTTAGAAAATAAACAGGTGAGCAGGGGGAGGGGGATTGGGATAGGGAGTTTTCAGAGGGGAAATCAGGAAAGGGGA
>NC_034598.1:66910261-66914149 GCF_900095145.1 Mus pahari
GGAGGAGGAGGAGGAGGAGGAGAAGAAGAAGAAGAAGAAGAAGAAGAAGAAGAAGAAGAAGAAGAAGAAGAAGAAGAAGAAGAAGAAGAAGAAGAAGTAGTAGAGGAGGAGGAGGAGCAACAATAACAACAACAAGAAAGGAAACAGGCTTCTAAGTCACATCGGAATAAGTCAAAACAAACAGTAGGAAAGGAGCCAAAGAAAAGGTACAAGAAACGGATATGGATTAAGACACTGTTTGAATTACGGTTTTTATTGCTGGGACAAAACACCATGACCCAAAAGCAAGTTGGAAGGAGAAGATGTATTTACTTATACTTCCACAGCCCTGTTCATCCTCAAAGGAAGTCAGGGCAGGAATGCAAACAGAACAGGAACCTGGAGGCAGGAGCTGATGCAGAGGCCTTAGACTGTATTGTTTACTGGCTTGCTTCCCAAGGCTTTCTCAGCCTGCTGTTTAGTAGGACCCAGGACCACCAGCCCAGGGATGAAATTACTCACAATGGGCTGGCCCCTCCCTCATCAATCACTAATTAAGAAAATGCCTTACAGCTTCATTTTATGGAGGCCTTTTCTGAATTTAGATAACTCCATCCAGTTGACATAAGGCTAGCAGGCACAGAGACCCACTTGTTTGCACACTCGGGAACCCCATAAATACACTAAACTGGAAACCATCAATATATAAGCAAAGAATCTGTAGGGTAAAAAGAGGGAAGTAAAAAAATATTAGTAAAATATACGATAAAAATGTTTTTAAAAAGGAAGGAAAAGCCTTGAGAAGGTACCTTCAAGGATGCTGTTGAGTTATTGTTTTGGCCATCTACTGCTGGGCATGCAAACTACCTTTAGGAATACTTTGTTTCTCTAGTGAGACTCCATTGGAGAAAACTAAATTTTCACTTGCAAGTTGTTAGCCATTGGGGATTGCTTCTGTATTAAGGGTCAGTGCCTCTTCTCCTCTTAGTTCTAGGACTCCTATCCTTGTAGGGCCTGCCATGCCTAGCTTTTAAATGACACATACTGTAGATTTGAACTCAGCCCCTCATGTCCGAGGAGCAATCACTCTTATCCACTGAGCCATCTCCTCAGCACTTGGTGCTCCTTTAACACCTATATGGTATCATTGGTTTATTCTTGCAGTAGCAGATGCAAAAGATGTAGACAGAATCCAAAAGATGCTTTGATTCAGAGGGAAAGCACCACAGCGAATGCTTCTGTTCTAGTAGTTTTCATATCCGAGAATGCCTCAAAAAATAAAATAAAATAAAATAAAATAAAATAAAATAAAATAAAATACTAGGGTAAATATCTCTCTGTTTCCTCTGACACTTACTTAGCATCTCACTGGCTCTAACACCTAGAATTCTTTGTCTTCTTTGTATTGCTTGGTTTGTCCTACTTCCTGTTCTCTCTCTCTCTCTTTCCCTCCCTCCCTCCCTCCCTCCCCACCCCGTGTGTGTCTCTGTGTGTGTGTGTATGTGTGTGTCCTTCACCTCTGCCTTTCTGAGCATCTAACAGTGCTTTGTTCTGTCTGGATCCTGTTCTGTCTTGTGCTGTGATCTATCTTTGGACTAATTTTGACAACCTGGGGATTTCTCACAATGCTGACTGTAATTCATCTCTCTCTGATAAATGCAAGTGTTAATTAGGAGCAAGAGAATAAATCTAAAGGGAAATGTTTGGAATGTCAAATGAAAATGTTGTTTTCATCCCTGATCCTGATATCTTATTTTTGTTGTTGTTGTTGTTGTTGTTGTTTTACTCTCTTAGAAATAAATCCCAGTAGATTATAATACAAATTGATTTTATACTTAATATGTTAAACAGAAAGATATCAAACAGCAAAATCAAAACCAAGTAAGAATTTCAGCTGACCACTAATGTTAGGCATAAGTATTATCTTTCTCTATCATACCATGGTAGTGAACTTAGGTCTCTTTTCCAATGTAATATAAAAATTTAGTATGGCCGTCATGAATGGTCATCACTTATAGGGAGAGTCTGCCTTGGGAAACTGGACAGCTTCGCAATAGATCCCATTCATTCTTGCTTCAGAAAAACTTAGTACAGGAAGAAAAAAATATTGATGCTTCTGTAACTGTGACTTAAGCAGAGATTACAACCTCTGAAATTTCTCAAATCTTTAGCTGTTTGAAGATAAACATTCTACCCACTGCCAAAATTGAGACTTATGCTAAGCAGTAGAGTACAAAATCAAATGCCATTCTCCTTTAGACACCTGAAAAGGAAAACCTGTCTTCCCGAGTAAATTAAACAACAGACTCTGACAGGAAAGCATCACTGAGAAAAAATCCTGGAACAAAAGCATGAGCCATGTTAGCTGGTAAATCCTGGGGAAGCCTTGACCACAGGCAACAGTATACTGTAGTTTTTCACATATATTGTATTTTCCCCCTCTTACAGAAATGTAAGGTCAAATGTTTGAACTTCCCTTCCTCCAACAGCTTGACTGTGAAAACAATATACAAAGGACTTAAACATCCTTGCAAAATGGACCCTTCCACAGACCTTTGAGACTCTACCAATCTAGGTTTCTCAAACAGATTGGTACTGTACAGGCTGGACTCCTGTACTGAGAAGATATTGCTGTCCCGTGGCTGTTCATCGAAGAGTGCTGTTTGCCCAGGCTAACAATGATGTGCCCATAGCAATGTGATTAGAGCAGAGTCCCAGGACATCAAGGGGAGAGGAAAGAGGCTACAGTGTTTCAATAGTCTTTGTACCACCCAGTCTTTCTATTTGATTTCTTAACTAGCAATCAATAGATAGTGCCAAATTATCAAATTGCCTCAAAGATTTACAATGACTCTAAAATTATCTAACTCGTGATGGTAAGAATTTAATCAGTGCTTGTTACTCAGCTTCAAATGTAACCCCCATGCACTCCACACACACCCCCATAAATGGCATCTGAAAGAAATGGACTAAAGGACATATTTTTATTCTCTTCCCTACATTCTCAAGTTTCCACTTACACAAAGTAAATTCATCCAGAACGGATTCAATTTTCTTTTTTTGTATAGAGACAGGATGTAAGAGTCCTCCTGTTACAGAAATTTTTCATCTTTTGCCTCCCATGCAGGGCATCTTCTTTTGTCTTCTGAGAACAGTCTCCATTAATTTCTCCACTGTCCTTGGAGACAGCATTGAATAGCAGGAATTTTAGTGAAGTGTGTAACAAGGAAATTTATATTCCTGTCCCTGCTCTGGCACCTGTAAGTGCTCAAACTTTTTCCTAGCTACTTAAATCCCTTTGAGCCTCAGTTTTCTTGTTTAAAAGAAAGGCTAGACCAGGTAGTTTTAGTACCTTATCTAAATCTTTAGTACTTTATCCAACTCTTCCAGAATTTCTGATTATACTCTTTCCCATATACTCTGAGTAAATAAGTCTGTCATTACTTATCTGTTGTCTCTCATACCCAACTTAACCTAAATCCACTGCTCAGAGATGCAAAAGCCAACTGGAAGGGAAAGTGATTGCCTTCTTTCTCCCAAGGTGGTTTTCTCAGATCCCATCAGTAGGGGGCATTAGACCAATCCTGCATGGCTGAAGGCAAGCCCAGGGTTTGCTCCATTCTTGACTTCAGTTTTGTGAACAATCTCAAGCAATTTTTTTTGTTGCTCTAGAAATGAATTTTAGACTCTGACTACTTTTAACACCCTCAATTTTTACCCCTCTAGTACTGTTTGCAATTGTCTACATGGTCCTAGACTGGCATTTAAAGCAGGCATCAATGAGCAAAGTGCTCACTCATGTATTCAAAGACTAAAACTATACTAAGTCCAAACAAATAATATTCACAGAAGTCTTCTCTTTACCACTTAACGAACGTAACCATCTTTCTTTCTTTCTTTCTTTCTTTC
>NC_034598.1:66914319-66929934 GCF_900095145.1 Mus pahari
TCAAATTCCAAAGCTATCTCTCAGTATTTGATCATTTATGCAGCATCCAAATTCTAATATCCATTATGTTCTAGGCTCAGTATTTGGTGCTGTTTTTATGATAGGCAGAATAGCTTCCTGAATTTAAAAAAAAAAAAAAAAAAAAAAAAAAAAAAAAAAAAAAGAAAGAAAGAAAAGAGAAAAAAAAAAGAAATTGCTTATGGTGTTCAAATCCCTAGAGGAGTTTTAATATTGAATAAGTTCCAACATTGAAAGTTTTTTAGAGTAATGGCAAACAGTAATCATCAACATTGCCAGCTATTGTTATAGACACACACACTTAAAAAAAAATCTAAAATCTCATATGTGAAAGTGTATATAGCATGGACTAAACAGTATTTTGGAGATATAGCAAGTAGTTATTAGGAACATCTTACAATGATATGAAAGCAATATTGGTCCTCATTTTTATGGGTGTGATTTTATGTAAAGTGAGAAAAATAAAAATGAATATTTGGTTTGATTGAAACTTTAAAGAAAGGGAATTTTTTGTCCAGGTTCAAGTAGAGATTTATATATAAAATTATAATTACCATTTAGCTATGGCCAAAAATTAATATCACAGTCCTCAAAACTGATGTCAATTCATGTATCTGTCTTCTTAAGAAGTTAATGAAGAAGCTTTAAAGCACAATTTTGAAAAGATTTAAGCTTATATAAAATACATCACAATAATTTAAAAATAGGCCTGAGTCACCTTTAAGCATTGTCACTTGTATAACATAGTTTAAAGGACATAGGACTTCAGAAGGTTTCAAAAAGAGAAGGAACAAAATAATCATTCATCTCAATGTCCATGTTTCTCTGACAATTCCGGTGAAATATGGTTAATCAGGTGATATTTCTTTGTCATTTCAGAAATCATAAATTAGCCCACCAAGATTGCTCAGTGGGAAGAGTTAAACACAAAACTAATAACCTTATAAGTCCCATGGGTGAAAAATAAAATCAAGTCCCTAACATTGTTCTTTGACTTCTATATGTATACCATGATATTCTCTCTCTCACACACACACACACACACACACACACACACACACACACACACACACACACACACACATACACTGTATAAACTTAACACATTCTTGTAACAAACATCCTCTGGTTCCTATCCTCTTTCAGCCCTCTCTCTTCCTCTATGATCCCTTAGTTTTAGGAGCAGGAATTGTTTTGGAAATATATCAGTTGGGGCTGGGCGCCACATGGTCAGATGCGTTTGACTGGTTGTTATTTTCTGTAATATCTCCTGTCTGTTACAAGAAGATTTTCATGGTAGGTGAGACCTATACTTATACACTGAAATATATTTATAATATAGTTACTTATGGATATACAGATAAATATTTATAATATAGTTACTTATGGTGTTTGAGTAAAGTGGACGTTGTGGATTCTTCTCCCAAATCAGCAACTGTACCTGAAATGGTATACTCATATCTCATCAACATGGTCACTCAAACAAGACTTGAACAAGGACAGCACAGGCCGACACGCTAACATGGAGAGACAAAGTTTCCTGAGGCCTCAAGCCATTTTACCTATAGGCAACTAAGGAATGCTGAGGGAGGGAAGGAGAACTCTCCAGGAAAGGGCCCTCAAATTGTGTACCCAACACCAAGTGTTTAGTCTTGAAATTATATACATATACATAAAATTTCAAAGACTGAGCAGGTTGCCATTATATATTTACTAACATATGTAATTTATTATAGTAATATATTATACTATTTATATTGTGAATATAAGTATACATATATATTATACACTGTATAACATATTATGTATATTAAATATACATATTATACACACACACATATATATAAATATATATATATATATATATATATATATATATATAGAGAGAGAGAGAGAGAGAGAGAGAGCGCAATGAATCTAAGAGCAAGTAGAGTGTATATGAAGGGTTGGGAAGAAGAGAAAGAAATGGAAACGATATGATTGTATTTCAAAAATTTTTAATTTTTTTTATATTTTTAAAATATAAAAGAAAATAAATAAATGCAAGAAAAATTATCTTGTCAAACCAGTAAGCAAGCCCTCTGTGCCACAAATTTCTCTGAAGTCTAAAAAGCTATCTACCTTGCCAAATTCAAATTCCAAAGCTATCTCTCAGTATTTGATCATTTATGCAGCATCCAAATTCTAATATCCATTATGTTCTAGGCTCAGTATTTGGTGCTGTTTTTATGATAGGCAGAATAGCTTCCTGAATTTAAAAAAAAAAAAAAAAAACTTTGTTTTTTTTTTTTATTATTTTTATTGATTTTTAGGCAGGTCACATGCAAACAGCTAATACTGGAACCATGAAAATAGTTACATTCAAAATTTATGAGACTCTATTCTGTTGGAAGAATGAAACTCAGGTCTGTCAGTTAAGAGGAGAGGACTATGGAGAACTGTGAGTGACCTCCATTAATAGTTTTGTCTCAGGAATATACATGGAGGGACCCATGCCTCCAGCCACATATGTAGCAGAGGATGGCTTTGTCTGACATCAATGAGGGGAGAGGCCCTTGGTCCTGTGAGGGCTTGATGCCCCAGTGTAGGGGAATTCGAGGGCAGGAAGCCAGGAATGGGGTGGAGAGACACCCTCATAGAAGCAGGGGGAATGGGGGGTGCAATAGGGTGTTCCTGGGGGGGGGGCAGGAAAGGGGATAACATTTGAAATGTAAATAAAAACTATCCAATATTACAAAAAGAAAAAAAGAAATTTGCAACAATTATAATAATGAAAATACAGTTTTGTCTCTCTAAAAGATCCTCTCTCTTGAGATACAGTTTTTAAGGAAACTGACATTGCCTAGAAAGTGACCTCAAAGGAGATGACCCTATTCAGCAACTCGGTTGGTTTTTAACCTGAATGACAGTGCAAATGTACTTTAAAAGCAATTTGTTCTATGCAGAAAAGCTTCTTAGCACAAGCTTAGAAAGGTTTTATTGTCTTTGTGAAAATATCCCTAATGAGGCAAGAGAAAGTGGGGAAAGGGAGGGGGGAAAGGGAGGGGGGAAAGGGAGGGAGGGAAGGAGGGAGGGAGGGAGGGAAGGAGGGAGGGAGGGAGGGAAGGAGGGAGGGAGGGAAGGAGGGAGGGAAGGAGGGAGGGAGGGAGGGAAGGAGGGAGGGAGGGAGGGAAGGAGACAGAGACAGAGACAGAGAGAGACAGAGAGATTGATTCATGTACTGATAAAATCTAATTGACAAAGAAAAGGAATGTGAACTCCAGAGGGAAGATGAAATAAAATCAGCTAGCAGAGTGAGCTGGTGTGGGCTTCTCAGTCACTCTTGAGTGCCCAAGGTAACATTGTGATAAGCTTATTGCACAATGTAATAGTAAAATGCAGACCTCTGGTAGGGCAGTTAAAGAGACACAGGAAATTTTACATTGAACTACACTGAAGTAACATAAAAGCTCCCACTCATGGGACTGGAGATGTAGTTTAGTTATGTTGGTAGAGTGTTTGCTTAGTATCCACCAAGCCCTAGATCTCCAGTATCATCTGAAACAAGGGAGTGAATGACACTCTGTCAGAAGCAGCGGGATCAGAAGTTCAAAGTCATTTTTTTCCATATAGCAATGTTGAAGCCAGATTAGGTTACATGAGACCCTATCAAAAAAAAAAAAAAATCCTTTTATTTTTCTTTTGTAAGCTGGGACCTTTCTGCTTCTCAGTCTTCCCCTTTC
The DNA here is from genome assembly GCF_900095145.1 of Mus pahari. Classification (NCBI taxonomy): domain Eukaryota; kingdom Metazoa; phylum Chordata; class Mammalia; order Rodentia; family Muridae; genus Mus; species Mus pahari. The sequence continues at coordinate 66,918,060 of NC_034598.1, forward strand.
TTCAGCCTATTTCTTCCCCTGGAAAAGGATTATGAATAACTTTCCTCACTTTGTTTCCTATCATCTAAGTATCTCCCTCCAATTCTTTGTCCAGGGACACATGAATTTAGAATATCCAGCCAATAAGGAAAATGTATAGTGTATATAAAATCAATATGAGAAAAGATTATAGATGTCTAATCTGTAAAATGATGTCTTCCTCTTCATACATGGTGATGGAGAGTATTGTATGATCTAGGTAAAGTGGACAGGTGAGTGTGTGTCATGCAATAAACATGCAATAAGTGCATACCATCATCATGTTAGTATTCCAGACGCCAGACTTTCATATATAGTTTCCATGAACCCTTAAGTGAGAAAAATACATTTGCAATGTTTTCATGTTAGTTTAATGTCATTTATTGTCACCTTGATATGAAATTAATAGTTGCTCACCAGTTAGATATATTGATTTTATTTGTAACATGATTGATGAGGCAGAATAAGACGATTTGTGTCCAGCCTGTAATTTCAGATAGGCAGAGCTAAACATGGAATCAACCCATAAATAGCTCCTAAGGCCCCCAATTCTTGAGAGGAGTAGAGTGGAGGAAAAATGTGGATGGAATAGAAGAACCAAAGCAAGTTTTGCAAAGTCTTCTGGTGTTACAGCACATCCGGAGAAGAACTTCATAGGTTGTTTTGAACGGAGCAGTAACTGTAAACCATTGTTTCATGCTGTCTATGACAACTTGTAAATACAAAGCAATTCTTTCTAAGTTACTAAGTTCAATATACCATAGCAAAGAACTACATTTTTTCTGTATTATTTTAATCTTATATTTCTATGATACAAACTGATTTAAACAGGCTGGACAGGTGACTTAGCAATAAAAGCACTTGATGCTGAAGAATAAGCACTGGAGTTTGGAGTCCAAGAAATCATGCAAAGGCCAGGAAGGCGAAGATAGAAGTCTGAGCCTCAGAAAAAGCTGGCTAGTAAGACTAACCCATATCATATACTCTGGGTTTGATTGAAAGACCTTGCCTCAATGAATAAGGTAGACAAGCAATGGAGAATGACTCCCAACATCAAGCTTGGGCTTCTACATTCATGTGTATGGACACACTCATTTGTATCCTTACACACATGCAAAGTCATGTACAAGCACAGGTACACACATTCACATACAAACAAAAAGGGGGAAAAGAAAGTGATTTATAAATTTGCTATCAGAGTCCATCGATTAGTCAAAGTCTATGCCTAAGCTCAGAAAGAGGAGGATATATACTGAGGGCGATCTCATTTAGTGAATATAAATACCACTTTATTTCCTCTATTTGGTGGGTTTTGGACTCATTTAGTTTTCTAAAAAATTGTCATTTCCCATATTTTCCATGCCATTCCCATATCCATACATAGTTTTTTTTTTATGTCTCTCTAACATTTAACTTTAAGTTACTGACTTTTTAAAGATCCTTTGAAATTGTCAAACCTGACGACATTTCTCTTGATGATTGCCACTCCCTCTGGATGATAGTGGAGCAAATTGAAACTCAGAAACCCAGTCACACAGCTACTAAGTGGTTAACAAGAACGTAACTCTGGTAGAAGTGTGATGAGAAATATAGTGCCTGTAACTGCGTGTGGATAGGAGAGTGGGCTAAACAACTAAGAAGTCCAACATGTACAAAATGTAAAAGAAAAAAATACAGGAGTAGTTCATGATTGGAGAAGCACAGATTTGTGTCCTGAGCCGATGGAGAAGTGAGGTGGGTACACTCAAACTTCACAGACTGCCACAGAGATGGGAGCCTTATAAAAGAAGTAGGGAATCAAAGCTGGAAGCAGAAAGAAGAAAAGAACACAAGAAAAAGGTAGAGATGGAGGGAGAGAAGAGAAGCTTTGAGTTGACCAAACAATCTGTTAGTTCCGCCTCCAAAGAATACACGCCTACTTAAATGTTTGTTTGTGAGTAACATTGTGTGAGGAACATATGTGATGTATCTAGTAAAAATTTAGCATTTGGCACCGATAATGCTAGCTCCCAGTTCAGAACACAATAATAAAAATAAAGAAAATTGAACATATGAAAGTTATTAAAGCAATAGCTATTCTAGATCTTTAAAAAATTCTCAAAATCACATAGCATCATGAAATGCACACAGGCATAGCATCATTTCAGCTTAGTAAAAACTTTATATTTGAGCACTTGGCTCTTGGGAAAGCTTTGTTTATATTAATACTAAAATCAGACTTAAATGATAAAAAGAACACTAAACAATTATATTACTACATAGTGCCACCAAAATGAAAGGAACGGGATGAATTTGGATCATTTAATCATGTGGCCACTTTGTTGGTTCTAATTTTTCTCTGCATTCAGTGGATGCAAGAACCCTATTTTCATCAGAGGCCAAGCCATAAATTAGAAAGCTGTTTTAACAATAGCAATCATTACTACATTTAATCTCTTATTCAAGTGTTCAGGGTTGGCTGTGCACTAAGCATTGTGTTTTTACTATACAGAGTCTCAAGGTAATCAAAACTATCAGCAATCGCTTCCATTGAGGAATGTATCTTAAGTTAATCAGGTAGGTGTGGAAGTGAGATACAGATGTGTTGTAGAATAATGCAATATAGAAAAATAACCAAGGAAGAAGTCGCCTCTAAGTATTTTAGTTATGGGAAGCAAAAGTAATGGAAGGAAAAGGGTTCTCCATAAGGAAGTTTTCAAGGTGACATCACTGTCTTAACTTGAAAACAAGGAAAGTAAATTAAAGGGGGCTAATGCATTCTCATTAAAGTGAGAAGTGTGTGTGAAGAAACTATGGTTGTAGATGGCAACTTCAGAAGATCATCTGGAGTCATTTTGCCTGGAAGATAGTACTCTGACAGAGAATTGAAATGATTCAAGAGAACATAAGAAAATAAGTGTCAAAGCTGTAGTAAGCATTGGTTATAGGAGAGTTAGGGTTTAGTGGCTAATGACATGAATGGCTCTCAGATTTCTAGGTTGTGCTTCTGAGGAGAACATTCATTTGTTTAGCTTACTGGTTGGTTTTGTGTTTCAACTTGACACATGCTGGAGTTAACACAGAGAAAGGGTCTTCCCTTGAAGAAATGCCTCCATGAGATCCAGCTGTAAGGCATTTCCTCAATTAGTGATCAAGGGTGAGAGGGCCCATTGTGGGTGGTGCCCTTCCTGGGCTGGTGGTCCTGGGGTTCTATAAGAAAGCAAGCTGAGCAAGCCAGGGGAAGTAATCCAGTAAGCAGCACCCTCCATGGCCTCTGCATTAGCTGCTGTCTTTAAGTTCCTGCCCTGTGTGAGTTCCTGTCCTGACTTCCTTTGGTGATGAACAGCAATATGGAAGTGTAAAGCTGAAGAAATCTTTTCCTCCCCAACTTGCTTCTTGGTCATGATGTTTTGTGCAGAAATACAAACCCTAACTAAGACATTTGGTTTGCTTGTTTGTTTTAGGTAGAAAACATCAGAAAAGATGGGATATATGTAATGAGGAGAGGAAGTAATGGAGATTTTCTTACTAAAACTATTAATGAAAAATCTATTGTCCCTACCATTGCCAACCCCCTAATTGGTATGTGTATGTTTGTTTGCTATTGTTTTGAGACACAGTCCCATTATGTCACCTACTGTATCAGTCTCCTTAGTCCTGGGGTCACGGGCATACAGATCCATGCTGCCCTCAAAATGTATTGTTAATGTGGGATTGTAATGAGACTTGATGGTTGTCCACATCAAGCCCCAATTATCTGTAATGATGAATGGCCATATAGTCACAAATCACTTAGTGGTGTGCAGTGTTTCATCTTCTTGGTAGATAATCCTATAACAGGGCCAATAGAAGCGTAATAGCACAAATTACATTTCATTCTTTAATTAGATGGCTTCTTCTGGCTCATGTAATTGTTAATTTTGTGGTAGAAATGAAGCAGAATATACAAACATGTATGCAAGATCAAAGCTGGCCTTTAAAAAAAAATCTGTGCTAAGTGTGTTTTTCTTTACATTAATCCTCAGTAGAATTTCCTGGAAGATGTGCTCAGTTTGCTATAATCAGTTTATTGATCTTATCCCCCAAAGTGACTTAAAATGGAGGAAGAGTTTTCATTTGAAAACAAAATAAAACTCTAGGTACTTTTCCTACTTGGCTGCAAGTATCTTTATTTCTGAAAAGAACCATGTTAAGAAAAGTATCCTTTCATGCTTATTTCAAATTGCATTTATATATTTTTCATATTTTTTCTTTAGTAATTGACACACGAAAAATATGAGCTATTTATTTATAGCAAATGCTTAATAGCTTTTAAACTCCATCAGAAGAATATACCTAATAATGTTTCTGAAAATAGTCCTATTACATCTCCATAATTTTCATATTTGATTCATTCTTTAAGTAAGTATAGATTCTAAGAATGCATGATGAACACACATGTCTTAGTTAGGGTTATTATTGATGTTATGAAACATCATGACCAAAAGCAACTTGGGAAGGAAATGGATTATTTGGCATACATATTCTGAGTCAGAGAGCATTTAGAGAAGCCAAGGTGGTAACTCAAACAAGGCAGGAACCTGGAGGCAGCAGTTGATGCAAAGCCCTTGGAAGAGGACTGCTTGCTGGCTTGCTCAGCCTGATTTCATATAGCACCTAGAACTACCAGGCCAGTGTGGCACTATCAACATCAATACCTAAGTAGGAAAATGTTCTATAGGCTTGCCTACATCCTATTCTTAAAGAGAAATTTTCTCATTTGATGGTCTCTCTTTTCAGATGACTGTAGCTTGTGTCAAATAGATACAAAACTGGCCAAGACAACATGACAAATTTGTATTTAATCACCTTAGTGCCCAGTTAAAAAGACAATAGCTCATGGGATTTTAAAACATTAAGTTGACTTCAGAGATGTAGGGCATACCTTATACAGTCACACAGGAGCCCCTGAAGAAGTTAGTGTTAGGCTATGGCAAGCTGAGTACCATAGTGTTATATCATTTCATAAATGTAGCTTCTCCCCGAATGCCAGCTCCTATAGTTATTCCTCTGAATACTTCTCAGTACTGCTTCAGTTACTTGGGAGCACCCTCTGAGTTTGGCTATCTCTTGTCTTGCTATTTCTACAGACTACTTACCCAAGACCCAAAGAAATAAGTGACTTATTCCAGTACAGGGAGAACTGATCTCCATACCGCCCTATCTGACTTCCACAACAATTCAGTTAACTAACAGTCTATGCTGCCTCTCAGCAAAGCTCTCAGGAGAAACCAATCTGAAAATGCAGTCCCATTCTAATGATTTTTATTAATTTTATATAAAAATATAAAAAATGCATGCTATCTTCCATTAGTGTGAATAATTTATTTTAAACATTTTTGCAGGGATATTTTTCTTGCCAAAAATGTAAGAAACTCATATGGAACTTTAGACAATAATACCCTACAAACTTGATTTAATATATCTACCTCTTCATAGAAGAACATTCTTTATATTCTATGGAGGAATTCTCATTAATATGGCTATTGAGTCAAGTACAAAGTCAGCATAGAATTCCCTAATAGCCTTCAGAAATAGAATAATTTAATTCTACAAAGGTTCCAGTCTGCTTAGCTTCCTTCTTTTCCAAAGTAAAGAGGTGAAGTCAGTCCAAAATGCTTTCACGTTCTCATTTCCAGTTTATAATAAACTTATTTGCACAAAATGTTGCTCTTTCCCCTTAAGCCTTTTTATTAGTTAGACATCATTTTTATAGCTGCTGATGCAAATAGCAAGGAATATTGAATGAACTACATTAAACACAGTGAATGTTTGATGAGATTTTTCTCTTGTGTTCCTCTCTACAGACATTAATGTTCCACTAGAGTTATGGAGTGATTTGTTAAGAAAAAATGGAATAATATGACTGAATTAGGTCCTAGGCATTTTACATAAATAATCTTCCTAATTTATTGTTTTTAAAATATAATAAGCATATGCTTTATCAGTTAAAAATGGAAAAACTCTGAAGTACAAAGAAAAAAATTATGCCAAAAAAATTGTATAGACAATTTCTAAAGTAAAATTCAAGAATTCCTGTAGCCATACCTCCCTTGTTATTTTTCTACCAAACAGTCTGGGAGAATTTAAATAGATACCTTCTAAATGTTGAGAGAAGGGGATGATAGAAATTTTTATATGAGGAATCAAAAGCACTGGTCAAGTCATGGAGAAGAGAGAGGTGATGCAGAGAACTGTAGGTGTCAGGGGCAAGAGGAAAGTAGTATTGGATGGAGAAAGGGGGGAAAGAGTGAGAGATAAAGGAAGAAGAGTTGGAGAAGGGAAGAAAGAGGGAGGGAGGAAGGGAGGTGGTGAAGGATAAAGGAAGGTGAGATGGAGAAGGGAAGAGAGAGGGAAGGAAGGAGAGGGGGAGGGAGGGAAGGAGGAAGGGAGTGAAGGATAAAGGAGGAAGAGATGGAGAAAGGAAGGGAGAGGGAAGGAGGGAGGGAGAGGGTGAAAGGTAAAGGAGGGAGATGGAGAAGGGAAGAGAGAGGAAGGAAGGGAGGGAGGGTGAGAGGTCCCTGTGTGAGGACTGAAGCTGGATTTAGAGTAACCAGGGAAACAAGAAAACAAAGAGGGCAGAAAGCATATTTGGGAGTTGCTCAAGATCTACAGAGAGCAAAGCTATCTGATAAAGGAAGAGCTGTAAAATGAACGTCAGAAAGTCCTTTCTTACTGTGTTTTAAAAGCTGGAACAGTACTTTGATTTTTCTAAGTTGCAACATCCTTTAATGCATTTTACTCTGAGTCTGGGTTTTGTGGGCTCTTCATTTATGTTATAATGAAAGATCTAGATGGATGCTAAAATGAAGGTTCCATTCTAGCAGTTCCTGCATAAGTCCTCCTGTCTTCCTGACTCTCTTCTGTTTACAACGCAACAAGGACGTAGAAAAATATAAAATGCTACCTTAGACACCATCCAGACGTCAACAGTTCTGCACCAGAGACACTGAAGCAAATATTGAATGACCACACTCGGCCTTGCAGCTTAAGGGAAGAATCCAGAGTCTCATACTGAGTTAAGCAGTGTGTCATTTAGGCAACCGAAAGTGAAAGTAAGAATGTCAGCTCCTCCAGGCTACCTGGATGCATCCACATCCTTCCCTTACACCAACTTCAGACATCTATCCCTGCAGTTACTCCTATTTCTAAATTTTCAGATGCTTATCATTTATCATTTTTAAAAAAAATCCTTCAGTACATTCATCTGTCTCCTTAATGGACTAGAAGGGACACCTGCTTTGAAATAAATTGTCTCACATACTCTTACCCCACTCCCATGCTGCAGGACAAAGTGGTAATGCCCTGTGTTTACCTACAAAATAAAAAAAAAAAAAAAAATGACAACAGATCTTCGAATCTCTCCCTACCACCAGACTACCTCCTACATTACCTCAGGGAAACTGTCAGTGCCTCGGCCGAGGAAGCTGTGTCCTATTTTAAAGCTAGAATTATAAAATAGCTACGAAGAGCTTCCATCTCTTCAAATCAGACTTTCTCTCTGGACTCAGGTCTGAAATTCAAACAGAGGTATGCAGTTGAAAAGCAAAATGTTGACAGGTAAATGTATGTCCTCATCAAATTAAGATTTACATGATGATGAGAAATATTTGGGTCAGAAGTCTTTCTGCTTTTGAATGATCTCGTTTGTTGTGTCAAAGAGCAAATTGTATAATCTCTCTCCCCCCCCCCCCATCTTTGGAAGCTACCACAGGGTACTAGTAAGTCGACTCTTATATAAGACACACACACATACACACAGACACACACAGAGAGCAGGAGAGGGAGAGAGAGAGAAGAGAGGGGGAAAGAGAGAGAAGAGAGAAAGGGAGAGGGAGAGAATGTCAACAAATTAACAGTCATGAAAAATATAAGCTATGGCAATCCACTTCCCCCTTTTATTGAAAATAAAATCTCTTCTCATATAATATGTGCTCATTAGTTTCTCCTTCCTCTATCCCTCCTAATTTCTTCTCCCTTCACCTCCAGATCCACTCCCTTTCTGTCTCTCATTATAATAGAACAGGCTTATTAGACATGACAACAAAACATAACAAAATAAAGTATAAAAAGACAAAAATCATTTTTCTTCTATTGGATATTTTATTTCTTTACTTTTCAAATATTATCTCCTTTCCTAGTTTCCCCCGGAAACTCCCTCATACCATTCTCCCTCCCCCCCAACCCCCGCTTCTATGAGAGTGTTCCTCCACCCACTCACCCACTCTAGCTTCCGTGCCCTGGCATTCTGCTACACTGGGGCATCAAGCCTTCACAGGACCAAGGGCCTCTCCTCCCATTGGTGCCCAACAAGGCCATCCTATGCTACATATGTGGTTAATACGACCAATATTAATTGCTCATTGAAAAATACTCAAAATCTAACCAATTGAGGACAGATAATTACTTAGACATTTGATATGTCTCAGGAGGATAATATAAGATAAAGCTTTCTATTACTACTTTTAGAGCCATAACTGGTTCAGTATGCAAATGTAAAATGCTAAATTTATATTTAAACGTATCTTATAGAAGAAAACATTATAAAAATGTCTTTGAGAGTTCCATATGTCACAATGAAATATAAATTCAATTTATATTGATTTCAAAACAGGCAAGTTCCCTGAAAGTGAAAATACTAATTCCACTGTAACAAGAAATCCAACTATGTTTAAAACTATAATTGGCTTCATTTATTTGATGGTTTTTAAGGTGTTTCCTATCATCTCAGAAGCACTATTAAAACTAATTTTTCTTGAAGCACCCTTCCCATAAGTTGTTTGAGAAGTTTCCAGTTGTCAACAGTGAAAACCAGGTTTTATGGAAGTCCCATAAAAGTCCCATGAGAACTTTGAGCAATACCCTTCCTGCCTTGTCATTGGGCAAATGAATACTATTATCAATATTGAGGTACTGAGTTTTAAAATATTTATACACCTCCCCTCCCATTCGCCCCTTTATTCTCCTTTCTTTTCTTCATGTAGTAAGTGGTGTTCTATTAGAAGTTCAGTCCTAGTACAAATATCATAAACTCATGACTATCACAGACACAGCTACTCTTTTTTTTTAATTTTTTTATTATTATTTTCTTTATTTAAATTTCAAATGCTATCCCGAAAGTTCCCAATACCCCCCCCCCCCCTGCTCCCCTACCCACCCACTCCTACTACTTGGCCCAGGCGTTCCCTTGTGCTGGGTCATATAAAGTTTGCAAGACCAAGGGGCCTCTATTCCCAGTGATGGCCGATTAGGCCATCTTCTGCTACATATGCCGCTAGAGACACGAGCTCAGGGGGTACTGGTTAGTTCATATTGTTGTTGCACCTACAGGGTTGCAGCCCCCTACAGCTCCTTGGGTACTTTCTCTAGCTCCTCCATTGGGGACCCTGTGTTCCATCAAATAGCTGGCAGACACAGCTACTCTTATCCAGATCTTTAGCCATTTGTCATGGAATTTTTTTTTTTTTTTTTTTTTTTTTGGTTTTTCGAGACAGGATTTCTCTGTACAGCCCTGGCTGTCCTGGAACTCACTTTGTAGACCATGCTGGCCTCAAACTCAGAAATCAGCCTGCCTCTGAGATTAAAGGTGTGTGCCACCACGCCCAGCTTGTCGTGGAATTTTTGACAACAAGTTGAAACAAGAAATTACAAATAATCAAAAATAGGGGAGTTTAGCAGTGCTATTCTTGAATGTGAATAAATCAACAAGGCACAGAAACACATTTAGGGAAGATACATGGTTTTATAATAATTATGTGACTCACAGTTACCTTCCCTGGTGAAGAAACACTTGAGGTTCTGTAAATGGCACCAACAAAACTGGAGATCTATTTGGAAATGGACATTAATAAGGCACCTATACCATATTTTATGATGGAAATATCCACAAGAGCCAGAGTTGTTCAGCTTTTGCTACTGATAAAAGTACAAACTCAAAACATACCTCTGTGATAGAAACTTGTGCCGGAAATCCTCATTCTGAGGATACACTGGCAGTTGAATTGATGCCATTTCTTCTCTCCTAATACTAACATTTAATTTACTTCAACTACATCAGTAGTATTCATAAAGGGCCCATAGTCACTTCTATTTAATATAAATAAAATCCAAATACAATGAAACATGTGTGTGTGCATGTGTGTGCGTGATTGTGCCATCCTATAGTCATTTAATAAATCTTTGTAAAGAGAAAAGAGGAGGTAGAGAGAGGGGAAGAAAGGGGTAGGAAAAAGGAAGGGGGAGAAGAAAATGAGTTTTCTATCAAATCGCACAATGTTGGGTAGTGAAATTGATATTAAATTATCCTATTCCATTGATGAGATTGATGATAAAGTAAGAATCGATGCAGTGTGATTTCCTTATCCCTGAGCCATACATAATGCAAATCATACCAATTTGAACCACATAGTGTTGCCACACATTTTTGATAAGGTATGGTGAAGAAAATAAAGAACCTTCTTTGTATTGTCACAAAGGCAAACATATTTCATGACTCTCTACCATTGCTAATTACATACTATTCTAACTAAAGTGACCAAAAAACAAAAAATGTCAACAGGAATTATAATGTCCCTACTATCATTTTTAAATTGAAAGAGGTTTTGTTAAAATAAAGGATCAGTAGATAGGATGCAAAAAATAAATAAATAAAATAAAACAGAAAACAAAGTTATGTCGGGGGGGGCATGTTCAAAAGGCAGTCTAAGCACTAGAGGTTGAGGAACCATTTGGGTGAGACTGAGGGAAACTGTGCTCTGAAGCACACACCACAGGGATAGGAAACGTCCCTTTGAGTCTTATTGATCTGAATTCTGACTTTCTGTTCCAGTCACTTATTTTGTAACTGTTAGTTTTCCCGTGTGGGAACCGTGTGGCACTCCACTAAAAGAGGGTAAGGATTTAATATGATAGCAATACAAAGCACTGGCCCTGAGCCAGCTGATTCCTGTGTGTTCAGTGCCAATTCCAACATGGCTGTTATTGATTCTCGCCTATAACTGGTCACGGTTTGCGGTATTATATCATGAGCATTTCATACAGGCCCAAAGATTCACCCAAAGCACTCTGAAAGTACCACTATTTATAGAAATATCGCATTTAGTATCACACTGGGATTTTCAGTGTCATAGGGGCTTCTGTTCTGGAAATTTCTTGTCCTTGAAGTTATTGCCAATGAAAGTGAAAGTGAGTCTCTTGTAAACGCAAGTGTCTTGGCCACTCATGGGCAAATTTCTTACTTTATGTGAGTATTTCTTTAATATGAAATTGAAATTTGTGTTCACAATGCCTCTAACAGATGTGAATATTTTACTTTCTCTTTTTTGGAGCGAAGAGAGGAAGATGAATTTTATTGATCTGTAAAGAAAAGGGGGGCATCCTCTCAGAGGGGAAAAGGAGGGAGACTGGGGGCAAATAGCAAAAGAAAAAAGTCACACCTAGTTAGATAGAATACTTTGAATTTAAAAAGAAATGTGGCCAGGTGTGGTGGCGCATGCCTTTAATCCCAGCACTCAGGAGGCAGAGGTAGGTGGATTTCTGAGTTCTACAAAATCAGTTCCAGGACAGCCAAGGCTATACAGAGAAACCTTGTCTTGAAAAAAACAAAACAAAACAAAACAAAAAAATATGTTCATGTAATCCAACCATCCACAAAACAAGTGAACTATATGATTCATAAGTATTATTTATCAGCAATGTCCTATCTATGCTGAATCCTTTGGAAGAACCTCATGTTTACATTGAGTGTCTCTTGCATTATTCTTCTCATGGTGCCTAACTGATCATAAGAAAAGTGTGGTCAGGATGAAAAGAAAGAAAGGAGAGAGAGAGAGAGAGAGAG
>NC_034598.1:66930476-66984400 GCF_900095145.1 Mus pahari
AGAGGAGAGGAGAGGAGAGGAGAGGAGAGGAGAGGAGAGAGGAGAAGAAGAGAAGAGAAAGAGGCACAGAGGACTGGGGGAGACATTTCAACCCAATTTTCTCTTACAACTCTGAAAGCAAATTTAACTTAATAAAGAGAACATGCTGTGCTAACTTTACATTGAGGCGTGAGGAAAGTAACCCAAATATTCAAAGTGATACTGGGTAATCCCTGACAAGGCCTTTTATCCCCCTCTCTGAGGGCTACGGGAGCTGGAAAGTAAGATATCTTCTACATTTAATTCTAAAAGTATGCATTTTACTCCAGCCTAGATTCTACTTTGTCATAAGATTGACAATATCGTATAACTTCCTAATGCGTTTCTTCCAAAGCAGTGTGCTGGAACAACACTGTGGCATTGATTCATTCTACACGGTTGATAGTGCGACTGTATAATTAGAAGAACTGTGAAGAAAGCTTTCACACTTCTGCCCCGGTTGAAGAAATAAACAGCTCCGTGGGATGAATCTTTAAAACATTAAAGGATTTAAAAATAAGTGTTATGTTTGTGATTCATGCAGCCCATATTAATTTGAGATACATTTATCATTTAGCTAAGCAGAATGATACTTGGGTGAGCAATGCTTCCTGCCGAATGACGGGCTTGGTGTGATTACTATAGAGAACAGCAGAAGTTGGCAAGGAAGAGTTAAGAGAGGGATTCTCAGAAATTTAGTATGCATATGAATTATCTAGACATCCTCCAAAAGTCTCCTCTGAGGTTCTCTTTTAATAAGCAGAGTTATCCTAGAAGTCTGCATACTAAATAAGACTTTAGGCTATTTGCTTCAGGTGATCTTAGCATAACAATAAAAACACACCCAGACAGAACCTAACCTTCTATGAACCAATATAGGAAGGGAGAAGTTAAGAGCAACTCAGTTATTTGGGAGCAAGTCTGCCTTATGTCATCAAATATAATTTATGCATCTTTCTACATAGTATCTTCCTATAAAATTTCTTATAATATGAAACCATATTATGTACCTATGTATGTGTTTATATATAATACAAAATAATAATGTTTATATATATAAACTCTCTCTCTCTCTCTCTCTCTATATATATATATATATATATATAGAGAGAGAGAGAGAGAGAGAGAGAGTATAAATTGTGATAGTTAATATTGTCAACTGAAGAACATACAGACTTGCCTAGGATCCAAAATGTCTATGAAGAAGTTGCTAAATTGGGGAACTGAGTTGGAATCTCACCATAAATGATAGTAGCACTTTTCTATGGGTTGGAGACCTTGCCTAAATAACAAGAAAGGGAGACAGACAGCAGCATTCTCCTCCTCTGCTTCCTGACTGGGGGATGCAGTGAGATCAGATGCAGTGAGACGCTTTAGGCTTGTTCATCCTGAATTTCTCACCGTGATTGACTGTACCTCTCTTTTCTAATGCTATTTTGTCAGGAATTTGTCACCTTCATAAGAACAGTAGCATACACATAGGCAGGCATATATACACACATACACACACACACACAAATGAATACATATACACAAACTCCGTGCACACACACACACACACACACACACACACACACACACATACAGAGTCCAACGAATTTTTCATTCTTATTCGCTGATTGCCTCCAACACTTCACTGAAGAAGCAGTTTTCTTCTCCAAGGAAGCATATTGCAAACATGTCCTGACATGCCACTTCCTCTCCAGGTTTCAGCATGATTGTTTACTATTTTTCTAATGGGGCCAAGAAAAATTGGTGATAACATAGACACAAAGACCCACAAAACATATTCTTGCTAGTATTAAGCTGAATATATATAATATATATATATTATATATATATATATTACACATATACATACATAATGTATATAGAGAAATATATATGTGCATGTGTATATAGAAAGTAATAATCTGATGATATAGAGACCATTAAAGACCTGTTATTTTCCATTAGCAATGAGGAGACTTGAAATTTCAATCAGAACTTGCCTAGACTGGTACACAACATGGCACTCTTCATACACATAGATACTACCGGAACTTTGTATACTGATGTATTCCGAAGGAGGATAATTGATTGTCTTGAGTTGTATACACAGTGGGAAGTCCACCAGGCTCCACTGGATAGTTCCATGCCAATGGTTATACAGACATCCCTATTGGGTCATGAAAACAAAATAAAATCACATGAACTTAAGAAAGGGGCTTACAGGAAGAAGAGGTGATTGACAGACAGGGGATAAGGAGGGTGGAAAGAAATAAAAATGTATTATATTTGAAATTGTCAAAGAAAAGTTTTAATCACTAAAAGATGTAAAATGAAAACTAAAATTAATTATGTAAAACACAAAGGGAAGAAATCAGAGTTCTGAGGCAGGGAACACTGGTCTTAGGAGCCATGAGTCAAATCACCATTACAGGGAAATGTTTATAATAATTGCAAAGAAGAAAGAAAGTTTCTAGAATGTTCTATAAATTCATCATTATTGTGATTGTGTACAACAGCAGATTTACTCTTCAGGATGCCATAGCTATGATCCAGGCACTGTTTTAACAGACAAAGATTAAAAACATAACAACAATAAAATAGACATAAAGAAGTATGAATATCTAATTCAAATCACTGACAAAATGTTTGCTGTTTCTGTCCTGACATTTATCAAGTTTCCATTCCCACTCTAGTACTCATAAAAGGAAAAAATAAATTGACATATATAAAAATCAATGGCTACCTCCCACCCGCTGCGATGGGCACAGAGACACCTTGTTCTTCTTCTGTCTGTCAGTCAGGGTCAGTTGGCAGTCCTTTGCTTATCCCAGCTTGATGCCTGGCTTGGTGGCCAAAGCTGGCTTATGCCTATGACTCATAAAAATCAAATTGAATCAAATCAAATCCAGGCAGCACTGTGCAGGAGGAGAAAGACAGACACAGGCATGCAGACTGCCGGGCCACACCTAGACCTGCCCTCCAGTGCATGGCACAGGCCGACCATGGACACCTGCTTGCTGCTATGCCTGTAGCATGGATAGAGGATGTCACCCGAAGGCCTGCCATATGGCCGGCCTGTAGCGCAGGGTATCACAATGAACAAGTATGTGGTAGTCAGATGGGAGAGAAAGAGAAGTGAAGCAGTTTGAGCATTGTGAAGAGAGATGGTAGAGAGCAATAGCCTGTCCTGTAGAGCCTGCCTTGCCACCTGAGGCCATGTGACGTCTCAGTTTGAGATGCTGTTGAGGGCCATGCCTCAGTCTATAGTCTATGCTGTAGCAGGGGCCAATGTCCATGGCTCATATTGCCACTAAAGAACATGGAGATATCCCTGGTTGGTCAGCCACCAGGAACTGTGTCCAGGGCTGTGCATAACTGGTGATCCCACCCCTTACTGGACACTGTGCTCTGGAGAGCTTGCCTCATCTCTCACCAGTTTCAGTGTTCAAGAGAGCAGGCCTCGTATTTTGCCCAGGCAGCACAGTGGAGCTTACCATGGTAGCAGGGAAGTATGTGAGCCAGCCCCAAGGACATGAGTATAAGAGAGCTGACCCCACTTCTCATCCGCCGTGGGGTACCACAAGCACAGAGGTGATGCCCCTCCCCTCTGTGCCCCTCACCACTTCCAGCAGGCTGGAAAGCTGCCCACATGGTAATAAGATTCAGAGTGCTATCCTTGCCCTGACCTTGCCAGGACAGCACAGCAGAGCTGACCCTGGTGGCGGGAGCTCTGGGGAGCTAGTCCCAAGGGTGAGAGCGTGGAAAAGCTGGCCCCACCACTCATCTGCCATGAGGTAGCTTAGGTCCTAAGGTGATGCCTTAGGTGAGCACTGACTGCTCTTCCAGAGGTCCTGAGTTCAATTCCCAGCAACCACATGGTGTCTCACAACCATCTGAGATGAGGTCTGATGCCTTCCTCTTGTGTGTCTGAAGAGAGCAACAGCGTACTACTATGCAGAAAATAAATAATCTTTTTTTAAAAATCATATTGAGATTGTACCCCAGAGTCAGGGCCGAGCTGTCCCTTACCCCTTGCCACCTTGAGGTAGTAGACCACAGGGTCATTAGAGCTACTGAGCTGGCCTTGACCTTCGTTACCTGCACCACTCAGGAGAGTGGGTTCTGCATCTTACCTGGGCAGCACAGTAGGGCTGGTGGCCCTGGTCAAGTGGGAGCCATTGGGCCAGCCCTGAGGATTGAGGAAGGGAGAGCTGGTCTAGCCACTCATCTGCTGTTAGGTGGCATGGGTATAGGGGTGATACCCTCACTTGTCTCTCACCACAGGTAACAGTCCACTGGCCATGGGGTCATGAGAACTGGCGATCTTGCCCTGCCTCTCACCAGCTCTAGCACTCAGAAGACAATGCCCTGCACCTCAGCTGGGCAGCACAATGGATCTGGCCCTGATGGTGAAGGCAGAGGTGAGATAACCCAGAGGGTATAAGAGCAGGAAAGCTGGCCCAGCCCCACACAGGCCGTAGCATTTGGGACAAGGAGGCCTATACCTTGCCTGCATAGCATCAGCACAGCGAAGCTGACTCTGGAGGCAGGTGTGGGTTGGTTAAGCTGTCCCAGAGGACAGGAGAGCAGGAGAGCTGCCGTTGTCCCCTGCTGGTGGCAGTATTGGGTGGCCTGGTCAGTGCAGTGCTGGATAGTGCAGATAAGGCTGAGCCAGGGTGATGACCAGCTTAGCGATCACCCACCCAGATCCAGGGCTCTGAATTGGCCCACCTCCAAGTCTATACTATCTGTGAGTGCTTCGGATGCTTGGAAGGACCCGTCCTGCTGTTTCAAAGGTGCAGGATTTCCACAACCCAGGGTAACGACAGAATAACCAAGAATCCTGGTGAGAATCCAACCCTGATGGTGTCACAGAATCCAGAGATCTCGAACCTAACTAATAATTCATTGCAATGAATATTTGCAAGTAATGCAATATGTCTATATGTGGATATGTGGGTAGAGGGATATACTCTGGGACATACTGGGATATGCTATAGATTCCATGGTTAGTTTTCTATGCTTTGGTTTATGCTGTTATTGTTTGTTTGTGAGTGTTTATTTGTGGGGGGGGAATTTGCAATAGAGAAGGGCAGATATGAGGGAAATGGAGGGGGATAGGTGGGTCTGGGGTGCATTATCTGAAACTAACAAACAGTAAAAAGTTTTTTTAAAAAAACCCACAAAAAAATCAATGATTTCTCTTGGACTCATCCAAAAAAACAAGACTGCAAGTTAAACCATCCCCCTGAGACCTAGAGAGGCAGAGGCAATGTCAGAACATATTTGGGAGATACTTACCACTAGTGTCATAAACAGGCAGGATAGCGTACACAGCTATTTCAATGAGTTTGGAGACTGAATGAGGGCAGAGTGAGAAGCCCTGGGACGGCCATCTTCCCAGGCTCTGACTCACTGTGGACTTCACTCCTAAGATACACAATGGCTTCTCACGTTATGAGACCAGAGAAGGATTCCCTTCTAGCTGTGGCAGGGAGTGGAGAAATGCAGTCGTCATGAAATATAAATGTGAAAGACAGTCTGCTTTCTCTAAAGCAAAGGCTTCTCATCCAGACACCAATAATTTGGGCACATCGGCTCACTTTGGACATCAGCATCCTCTCACTAAAACCTATGGATCCCTTTCTGTGCTACATAAGAGGCCCAGGTCAAGTAGTCAGAACCAGAATTCACGGTCTGGGAAACCATCAGTAAGGCATGGAAGCTGGGCTGCTTTAAGCTACACCACTATGAAAGGACCAATGGAGGTCACAGCGCACTAACTTAAGGGTCTTTGTTGACTCATGAGATTATAGGAATTCCTCTCTCTGTCATAACTTGCTGCCATGTTAAAAGAGCTCTGCTCGACTCATAGTGAGTCATAAGGAGAACTTGCATACACACAGAACCTCTCTGAAGATAAGCTATTTAAGGAAAGGAAAAACCAAGCATTAGAGACAATGAAAGATACTATAAGAATTTAAAGTCCTTAGCACTCATCCTATAGCAGACATTAAATGTACCCCCAGTTCTAGCCACATTACTATAAATATTCTCTTTAAAAATCTATTCAAGTGGAATAGCAGAAATAGCATAACTAATCCCTTCCCTCTCCCTCTCTCTCATTCATGTGTGTGTGTGTGTGTGTGTGTGTGTGTGTGTGTGTGTTATCACAAAATTATAAGACACTCCAAAGAGCAGAAATGTGAAACACAATAAAAAATTAATCTAAACAGTACACACACATGACATAGAATTAAGCAAAAAACTTGAAATGACTAATCAAAATGCTGAGGTTTATTTGAAGAAGTATGTCGACTGCAAGACTAGGCAGATAATATAAACATAGAGGCAAAAACTCTGGGGAAGCGTGAAATGGAAATACTAAGAACCAAGAGCATATCAACAGAAATGGAGAATGACTTCACATTAGTATAAATAGACATGGCCAAAGACTCAGCACCGTTAAAGGGAGATTATCATAAATGTCATCAAATGTGTGCAAAGATGAAACAGAACAAAGAAAATATAGGCCAGTCCATTCAGTCCCTGTGGGACAGTTCTTTTCCTTTAAAAAAAAAATATGCTAATAAAGCCAAATAAGAAGAGTAAAGAGATCAGAGAAAAGAAATATTTTGCTTTGTAGCAACCCAGGGACCCGAGGAGATACCTCTGACCTCCAGCATCCTCATAAAATGCAGGAGTATGTAGGAGCCTGTCTGTTAGCTCCGTGTTCACACAGTGAAGAAAGAGGAGTCACAGCTGAGCTAGGTATTGAGACTAGCTGTAAGCTCCGAGTTCACTGAGAGACATTGCCTCCGTAAATAACATGGGGAACAAGCGACTCATGAAGACACTTGGTATGAGTACAGTATTTGTAGGGACAAAAGAGGAAAGTTCATCAACCTCAAAACTGGTGTTGAGAATAGCTCTGCTTCCAAAGGAGAAGAGAAATACTGTCTCACAGTCAGAGGGCTCTCATAAGGAGCAGATTCACTCTCAACAGCTATTGACAGTAGTTCTCTAGGCTAATTGAAAGAAGTCAGAAATGTGGATCCATATCAGTCAAGGAAGAGCACCGGTGAAGATGTATGAACACAGGCCCTGGGTGGACCTAGAAACCATACCATCTGTTAGGCACCACCCATACAGTGCAGGTGCCTTATTCCTTGGACAGAAAGGAATACTCTATGCACTTATTAGGGAGAACTGGAATGATAAAGGCACATGGATACACTAAAATATTATAAGGAAAACCACACTCAAGAGTGTATCAGGCATATCAGATTGAAAAAAGGGTATAATTCCTTTGCTTGAACCCAATAAAGTGACAGATACCTAATACTGTGGTGGCACAGATACATACCAACCTATTACCTGATAGCTAGTGTCTATGTGTGTGTCAAGGACTGAGGACTTCCTGTCTCAGCTTGGTCCTCCTTAATGATCCAGTCTCCTCAATCATCAGCCTATTAACCTATTTGCTTGCCTAGACCTGACCAATTGCCTGAACCTAAGAGTTCCCTACTTACTCCCCATAGGGTTGACCATTTCTCTTTGCAGCTGAATTCTTCAGCTTTGCTCTCAAACCTGATTCCAAGAGCTACCTCTCAGCATTGGTCTCACTCAGTGTCCCATCTATACACTCTTTCTCAGCCCACATTTGAGGACTTTAACTCTACTAACTTACACACATTCTGTAACACACACACACATGCACACACACACACACACACACACACATGCACACACACCTCACATTTGTGTGCGTGTTATATGTAGTTAAATATATATTGTTGTATAGAGTTAAGTATATATATATATATATATATATATATATATATATAGCTATATAGTTATAGTTATATAGTTATATAGAGTTATCTACATATACATATATACATATATATATATATATATATATATATATATATATATATATATATATAGTTTGTGTTGTATGGTATGAGTATTAATACATAACAATTAACATTGGGATAATGCAACTTCTTGGGTCTCAACTAAACTACCAAGGGAAATGGATTTTATGGCACATTGCTGTTCCTAAACCTGCTAAACCTTGTGAGTTTATTGTTATTCAGTTGATTTTTGACGCAGTAGAAAGACACAGTGTGTTCATCTGTAATTCTAGCATGCATTCTCATGGCACTTGGCATTAGTAAAACACTGAAAGACTGTTAACTTTTTTCCATTAAAATAACAATAATAAAACAAAAGTAGCAAAAATGTGAGAAGTGGTGTTTTTAGATCTATGTTAAAATGGAGGAGAAAATCTTGCTAATAACTGCAAGCTTTATTACATTTTAATTTGACTTTGTCTCATTGCTCCTCTTCAGCTATGTAGCGGCCTCAAAAATTAATAGCCCCAATTCCCAATGCAGTTTGGAAGTCACCTGCTGGAAAGAATATATTCGCAGCTCTTTCTAAGTCCTTTTCCAAAAGAATTTTTTTTTTTTTGACCTGTCTAGCACTCACCAGAAAGAATCTAGTTGCAAGGCTGTTTCTTATTGACCTGACATAGAACAAGCCCAGTGTAAAAAGCCTTTTTCTCTAGAGGTTCTTGTTAAAAACAATTATAACAAACACGTTAACCTCATAGCTGTCTGAAGTGGTCAGTAATGTTTAGGGGCAACAATACACCAGCTGGAAAACTTTTCTTTGGAGAAAATCTGGGGAATCCTCTGTCTGCAGAGAATTCAAATATCGTCCACCCATGCCCAGGAACCTACCTACCTGTTGTATCCACAATGAGGATCATGTGAATGCACAGAACGTTCTGGAAAGGCTAGACCGTCTCACCTTCAGCTGACATGCGGGGAAGCAATTAAAGTCTGGAGTGAAGGCAGAGACAGAAATGGCATCGGCCTAACTGATAAAAGAAGCATGCCTCGACATGGAGAGCCCCTGGCAGAGATGGACAACTTATGGTGCCTAATCATCTCAGAAAATGTCTTTCTAATATTAACTGGGTTCTCAGGTAACTTAGCAGACATCTTAACGACCATCAACAATAAAGAATAACTTTAAATATTAATTCTACAAAGTCACTAAAGTAAACAATTTTAATGAGTATGAAGTTGAGAATGGCTGCTATTGAGTACAAAGTTTCCTTCTAGGGGCCTGAAAAAATAATTTAGAGTTAAATGGTGATTGTTAAACCACAGCTTTAATATAACAAAAACATCCCTCATTAAATGATAAGTAGTTATAATAAATAAATAGTCTTTCAAGAGAACCAAATGGAAAACTAGACTCTTTATTCTTGAAGACTATAACAACCCTCTATATAATTGATAGATGCAGTGAGTAGATTATTAATAAACTATGGATGATTTAAACAGCTCTGCCTATCAATTTGCTCTTACTAAAATTTATAAAATGTTAGCAAATTAGTAGCAAAAGGTAGACCCCAAATATTTACTCAGATTTGGTTTATAATAGATGCCCCCCAATAATTCTAAAGTAGTAAATTTACAAAAAAATAATATTATCAGACCACAATAGTCTATATTAGAAATCAGCAGAAAAAAATGTAGGTGGAAAATCCCTCAGTATTTAGAAGTTAAGCAATACTTTTCTTAGCACATTTATGATAAAAAGACTGTCAAAATAGACATGGAGGTACATGCCTGTCAACCCAACATGGAGAATCAGACCCCGGAAGATTGCAAATTTGAGGCTCTCTTAAGCTGTCGGTTTATATGTAGTTAGCATATGGCCAGCCTGAGCTACATGTTAATGGTACACAGTGGAGTTTCCCCACAGACTCCCTTCATTTTCTTACCTTTTAATTTCTGTAGAAAGAATTTTGATTGGATGCACAGAGCATAACATTGAAAATATGTGGAGTTTACCGCACATAAACTTGGACAGTGAGTGGGATCTCTAATAAACTCCTTTCAGTTACCCACCTTGTATTTATGCATAATGAATTTTGATAAGATGGACAGAGCATGTCATGGAAGATTTGTAGAGTTTATTAAATGTGAACTTGTCCATTCTCAAGGGTGAAACTGAGTCAGGCCCAAAAGGACTGTTACATCGAAGACCACGCTCAGGACAAAAGGGGGGATATTGTATATGAGAACATAATGCTGTGTCTTTTTAAAAAAGAACTTCAAGGTAGATTTTAATGTCAAGTTGCTTGACATTGAGAAATTGCAAGACTTGAGAAATTGCTCAGATGAGGATCTTTGACTAGTCATCAAAATATTGCACTTCCCTTTATTGCTTTTAAAAGTTGCTAATTATGATGAAGGATGGATTCATCGACTACTAATAGTCACTAGAAATCAGCATATTGAAAAGAAATTTCATAGTACTAATTTCATGTATAAGACAAAAAAATCATAACTTTGAACTTAGAAAGCTAGAGAAAGTGTAGCAAGTTAAGAAATCAAAATAAGAAGAAAATGTAAATCCGAGAACAGAAATCCATGTAGAAATCTTTTGAAAGATAGATTATAGATGATAGTTAGATTTAAAAAATAGGTAGATAACAGATATGATAGATAGATAGATAGATAGATAGATAGATAGATAGATAGATAGATAGGTGTATGTATGTATGTATGTATGTATGGACAGATAGACAGAGAGATGATAGATACATAGATATATAGATAGATACATTGATAGAAAAGTAGATAGTAGATGTTAGATGATACATAGAGAGGTAGATGATTGACAGAATTATGGAAGGGTAGAGAAATAAATAGGCCGGCAGGCAGGCAGATAAATGGAACATTTGGGGAAGCCAAAACTGATTTATTGAAAAAGAGAATAATAATAAACTGCTAGCCAAACTAAGAATGAAAAAGGGGTAAAGAAAAGAACACGTTAGGGAGGAGAATATTTGAAATGAGAGATGATTACTGAGCTCATGAACACCAGAAGATAATAAAACAATACCCCCAATGTGTGCAAATGCCCTAACTTTTATGAAATATATGAATTACCTGAGAAACAAAGATAACACCTAGGAGCCATAGGTGATCTAGAAAGGTTTGTTTAAAACTAACAAAATTTTATCTATAATCAATATCATCTCCTGAAGCATCAGGCGAAGTGGTTTCACTAACTGATAATGTAAGACTTCAAGGAAGAAGAGAGCTGGAACTCATGCTCCAATCTCCTCATGAACACAGAAACAGAAAGAGCTTTTCCTAAAGAAACATATGGTGTCAGCTACCTTAATGAAAAACATCATAAGGAAATAATCAAAAGGAAAATGGTAAGCATTTCTCAGCAACATAAATGCAAAAATTCTCAAAATAGTATTAGCAAACCTAACCTAAAATTGCCTGAAGTAAAATACATCTCAGGAAAATAAACCTGGATTTAGAAACAGGCACAAACCTATTTCCCCGCTGAATGGGGAATGTTTTCACCAAATGGTAATGTATTACCTAAGCACTCGTTTAGAAAACAAGAACCTAGTTGCAGGTCCTGTGCTTTCATTTCAAAATAGAGCATGGACTAGGAAATGACAATGAAATTTGATGGGGAAACACAAGACGCCATTTGGAATACTGTGTTTAGAAATTGGTGGAATTTGTTAGACAATTCGCGGAAAGGACTATATATAAGTATTACAGTCTAGATGATAAAGTTGTCATCAGTGGAGCTCTGAGTGTTAATAATTTTTAAAAAGATATGTATGTATAGTAATAGACCAGTTAAGAGGGGATGGGAATTACTTTTGAGAGGGAAATCATGTGTAAACCAGCAGAAGCCAGATTATTCGTGTGGTGATGAACTGGAACAAAGAGTTCGCTAGCAACTCGGACAGATCTTGCTAAATATCGGTAATGGTCTTTAAACAAAGCAATATTTACATATATCTGTAAATACATAGATAGATGGATAGATAAATAGAAAAACAGACAAGAGTTATTATATACATAGACACATTTCCTTCTTTTTCAGCCAGGAAGGCATTAGAAAAAATAGTTGAAAATTTTAATCTGAAAATGCTTTTATCATGTGATATATTTTTATTAACTAGTTATCACTATAATTATTTGTCCTAATTACTGGTTTTATCCACATTCAGATATTAAAACTAAAATAAACAAAATAGTCTATTCATTCTTCTTTTCCATTTACCCATTTAATAAATATTTACTCATTTGGGAACTAAGATTATTCTATCATGGGACTATCAAGCATAAATATAAAATTTTTAAATATAAAATTTCTATCTTGATAATATAAAAATATAATGTGAATATTCATGGAAAAATGTGGTATAATCCATGATTTAAATAATAACATGTATAATATACAACCATAGCTACATTTTATATATTGAATTATTCCAAAAACAAGTAAAACAAAAAATTTTTAGCAACAAACAAAAATTCCCTACTAGTGAAACTGCTCAATTCTTTGTTTTTTTGACAGCATCCTACCCTCAGTTTGCACTCCCTTGTAACTTGACGATATTAGTCTTTATTAATCAAATTTTACACTCAACACATAGTTACCCTCACATACTATCTTACATGGATCATATTTAGAAATTTTAAATGTCTGTTAAAGCCATGATTCAACATTTTTTCAGAGGCAACTATGAACCCCTTCCTGGAAATTCCTAAGATGAATTAGGCATATTTTCTGTCTTTCTGTGAGTCAGTGGAGGGAGAGAAATATATCAAAAGCTATTTAAATGCACTGTATCTAAATGAATTCTAGGACTACATGGGATTAGCCCACATCCTAGCCTGAGGGGCAGAAAAGATTCCTGGCAAATGGCTTCTCTACCCTGCAATACTAAATGTTTGAGGAGGGAGGTAGTCTGCACAGGGCTTTCAGTAGGGAAGACAAATACTGCACAGGAGAAAAGTGGAGCCCACGGAGACCTGCAAACCCAGGCAAGAGGCAGGGGAACTTCATAGTGAGAGGCTAACGTTGCTCTGCTAGAAAGCGAGGACTTCTAAGCAAAAAGAATTATACAGCCAGATTTCAATGTGAAACATACGTTCCTGCCCTTGAGATGCTCACAACCTCAGAAACCGTCTTCATCCTTACAGGATATCAACTGGGCTTATCCCTTTAAGAAAATCAGAGCTTAGAAATAAGAAAATAAATTCAAGATACAGCAGAGGACTGCTGGGTCTTGCTTGACTCAGTCAGAGAAGATGCACCTAACCCTCAAGAGACTGGAGGCCCCAGGGAGTGGGGAGGTCTGGTAGGGTGGGAGGATAGAGACATCCTCTTGGAGATGGAGGGGAGGAGGGATGGTATGTGGAACAGACAGAGGGGAGACCAGGAAGGGGATAAAGACTGGCCTGTAAAAAAAAAAAAAAAAAAAAAAAAAAAAAAAAAAAAGCCTAGCAGTGCTGATGAAATAGAGAGAAGGCAAATAGAGTGAGTTTTCTTGTCTCAGAAATTTTCTTTCCCTCAAAAAAAACTGTGGACTGTGAATCCTGAATTTCAGGCTTCGTCTTTAGAAGCATCTATTTTAGGGATTGGAACATTTAAAGAGCAAGACTGCGGCAGGTTGGCATGTGTGGGAGGAGTGAGTTTTGTGTACTCTGCATGTTCTGAGCAAGATCACCCAAGTGGTCACAAGGGAAGATGATCAAACATAAAATTAACCTTTTGCATTCTTCTTGCTAAGAACACGCCTTTCAGTCGACATTATCCAAAGCTTAACCCAGAAAAAGCAGCTTCTGAAGTTGCCACAGTGATCACAGAAAAATATAACTTGCCCTTCCACGAACTAAATGAAGCAAATTATAGTGAGGGCTACAAGAAAGAAAATTAAAAGTTGTCATCAATTTAGGCAGTAGAGTAATAATTTGAATAAAAAATTTTCCCTATTCGTTTTGTCAGATATTTTTTTTCCAGGTGCTAGAGTTGGGTGATTAACTATCCAAGTGTTCACCACATGTTCACGCATGAAGAGCTTTCACCCTTAGCACAATATCCCCGAGAACTCTTGAGTGTGATGTCTAATCTTCTTCATCAACTTCGGTGGATTTGAAATAACCTACAAATGTGTCTTTGAGGGAATTCCCAGTGATGGGTGTGTAACAAGTGGGCAGCCCTATCTGAAGGACAGGGGTCCAGGGCTGAAAAAAAAAAAAAAAAAAAGAAAGAAAGAAAAGGAAAACAGCTGGTTGAGTGCCAGCATTCTTTTGCCTCTGATTGCTTTGAGGAAGAAGCTGGATCATACCCATGTCACCGTATTTTCTGCAACATGATAGAAAGTACTCCATCAAAGTGGGCCCAAAATAAAACCTTTCTTTTACATTGACTTAGTCAGATAAAATACCCATCGCAACATTAAGAAACAAAACTAAGCCATGCAGTATCCAATTGTCTTACTTGTTTACCAAAAGGCATAAAGAAAGTGATGGTCAAGAAGCAAAACATTGTTGACAACACAGAAAAATGTGTGTGTGTGTGTGTGTGTGTGTGTGTGTGTGTGTGTGTGTACTGGATCTTTGAGTTCACATGATCAACCATTGTGATTTTCAGTTTATACTCCCAGCATCTCTATTGTTATATGATTCAAGAGAGTAAAAAATAAATGTTAATAAAGACATTTCATTTGTCCCTCAAAGTTTGAAAATCATGGTTAGCCAAGATTAATAAACTTTATACATCAACTTAGAAAAATTGTTTTAAAATCCATAGCATGAACAAGAGTAACTCTTCAACATGCTTGAACAAACACACTTCTGAATGCTGCTGACTTCCTTTGGAAAGATCTGTGTTGGGATCAGGTTAAACACTATTCTGTTACTCCATACTGTACAAAACAATGGCTTCCCAGACAGAATGTCATCTACATAATGCACACTTAGTAGAGTTAATAGTTTATAACTAATACCTTTGAAGGACTAAATATAACATGAATGAAGTTAATGAAACATTAAAACTACTGTTAATGATAAATGACAGTCATATAAAAATCAAGTATGAAATAACATGTGTGTTTTAAAGGTATATGTCAAGAAACAATATCAATGGGTGTATAGACAGAAAAGTTGTCAGAAATTATTTTGAAAAAAAAAACAGTGGAAAAATGATTACTTCAAAATGTAATTTTACTTATTCAGATCAATTCATCTAATCTCCATTCTTTCCTTTAAGCTTATACAATATGTGAGACATCTATAAGCATGCATGTGCTGGATGTTAATACACATTCAACATTGATTATAGATATTATATTTAGATATCTGTACTGATCATTTCCTAAGACTATTTTCAGGGCTAGAATGTGCTTCAGTGATTAGCTTTTACTCAACCTACACAAGTCTCGGGATTAATCCCCAGAACATAAAAAGGTTGGTTGGTTGGTTGGTTGGTTGGTTTTTAAGTTAAACATGGGGTAAGTACCTTTCCACAGCTTTCAACTTGTTTCGGTAGTGTTAGGAGTTTCTCTCCATTTCCCTAGAAATAGCCTACAGAGCAAATTGCCTGAAAATTTATTCTATGAGAAGTATATTACAGCCTGTGGCATATGGTCTGTTCAGAAACCTCACAAGTGCTGTGGGCCTGTCACTTTGAACTGATGTGGTGTTCATAATGCTACCTTAACTCTCAGGGTATGGCCAAGTAAAAGAGATCAAAGACAGTAGTAGAATGCCAAGGTTTCACAGCTAACTTCTCTGCCAGAGAAGTCACTGTCACCTCTTAGCCATGTGCCTCTGTAAGGCTGTGACAGACTTCTACCCTACACTCTGCTAGTTCATCTGAAACAAATGAGTGGAATAACTTTTTGAGTTCAGAGAAAAATGTGAAGTATAAAACTTTGCTAAAATATTAAAATACCAGAATCATTTCCTCCTAGGTCTGCAAACCACATCCCCCTCTGTCCTACTGTGTATGTAATGGAGTGGTCAGCAAGTAAACACAGCGGATGGAATATTTGAGATGGCACAGACAGCAAATCAGGCACATGTCGTTTCATGTTTAAACTTGTGTTTAGTACTCAAGTGTGATTTATGTCTAACCCCTCGGCATCTTTTCACATTTGGAAGTGGAATATTTGTATCCATGGACTGCTGTGATAAAGTGGTTTAATTCATATATGGCACTCAAAAGATGCCTGTCATAGAATAGAAAAGAATATTCAGCCAGGTCGGTCACTCCAATCTATCTGGTCCTTTTCATCATGTGATAGGGATTGCAAGTACATAATATAAGCAGTATTATAAGTGCCTATAACAATTTAAAGACCATCATTAGAGGGACCTCCTCAGTGATCCCCTAGTTTGTTCAGCTGTAATCAAATGCAGCAGAATAAAAGATGAAGTTGAGCAGTGTCATATGAAAATATACCCCAGCAGCTTTGAGGAATTATAAATGCATACTGGCAAGAGCTATGGAAGGAGACGATAGGATGACAGACTCCATTATAATTACTGAATCATTGGTATCTGTATTTCCTTCTTACAGGAGTTACACAAGATCAAATAGACTAGGTATCACAGTAAAGCAAGAACATGATCAGATCAGAAAGAGAGTCCTAAGGAAATGGAAAGATACAGTTTGAAGTTGGAGGTAGGATGACTGAGGAAAATGAGTGGCTCTAAAGTCAGACCACGAAGGGGAGTGACTTCAGTAATGAAGAGCTGGCTAAAGATTAAAGTCAATATGTTAAAGAAAATTTAAAATAAAGAAATGGGACTAGATTTTACACTATGGTTCTGTGGTTTGAGAGGAGAATGCAGAGGCCAGCTGCCATTTTAACCACCGAATAGCAAGGATGCATACACACTATCAGTATAATGTCTCTTAGTGTATGTCCCTGTATTTATTGTCTATAAGTTATCACACAGTTAAAAGCTTAAACAACATACCTTACAGTACACACGCTATATGAGTCTCCCTAGACCAAAACCAAGATGTCTATAGGTCTATATTCTTTCCTATTATTGCTAGGGTGGCATCCATGGTCTTTTCTGTCCAGTTTCTGGATCATGCCCCCTGGGCTTAACCCATTTTTGTAACCCTCATTGTCAGTAGCATCACTGTCCCTCTACTACTGGTATATCTCCTTCATCTTTCTCATCTCTTTCTTCCATTGGAAAGGGTTCCTGACATTACACAGGGAACACTTGACTAACATAAAATAATCCTCTCTATTTTAAGGCCACCTTATCACAATTTTAATGTTGCCTAAAGCCTTAAATCACTTTGGTCATAAGATATAACATACACGTAGATTCAAGCAACTAAGACCTGCTCATCTATGGGGCCAATCTTCTTTCTACTTTCTTGACTTGGTGTGATATCATGGCTTACTGCGTAGTGTTTGCCAGGTTTCTTTGTGTACATTTACTCCTTTTTATTTCCTTTTATTATTGTCTGGACCTTTCTTGAGGAATTTATTCACAGCTCAGTCCTAGAGAGTGTCATTATTATTTGAGTGAGTCTCTGTCAGTCAACATTCATGATCATGTTGGCACATAATCAACAGATGGAAGTATTACGAGGTGGGCCCTTTGGGAGCTGATTAAGTCACAAGTTGTTCACCTGCCTGGAAGGAATGCTAGAACACCTTTATGAAGAATTTGAAAGAACACACTCATCTTTTTCAGCTCCTTCTCCATGGGTACATAACTTCTGTCTATAAGGAAAAACCCATTCCTTGACTTACTCTGTATACAATTTACTTGATTCAGCCTTGGTAAGCAGTATTTTTTTATTTTTATTTTGAATTAATTTCATAATGCAGCAACACAAATAGAATAAAATATACTGGAAAGTTTATGCTGAAGCTTAGGGGCATAGGCACTATATAATTTCATTTTTTCTCTATTTTCTCTATTATCCAACCAGTTATGTATAGACCTAGGAAGGCTTGCTCTATTGGATCTATAATCTAATACTATTCATGTACTTGATTCTGAAGTTTGCAAGTTTGGCTACTGGGAGACATTTCAGTTAAAAACCTGAATCTTTGAAAATATGTCCATGAAATTTTGGACTTCCATTTTGTCTCCTGAGAACTTTCTAAAATTACAAGATGGCCCCAAAGTCATGGTATGTCCTGTCGCTCTCACTTCTTCGTTCCCTATGTCTTTGTGCCAGAGGAGCCTGTTATTGCTAATATGACCTTGATTCTTCATTCTCTTGCCTAACAAAGAGAGAATATGGATATATGTGCAGTAGCCTATGAATAGATCCTTTCATATTGAATCACATAATACCTAATTCATGTTAGGATAACTTGAAGTTAACACTCCTCCCTCCAATTCAAATAGCTATCATGTGGGTTGTTTTAACTTCCTTGCTTGCTTATGAATAGCCTACCGCTCCAACCTGGAGAAATCTCCCAGTCTTTTCTGTTTCACTAACAGTTCAGTTCCTGTGTTGATAGACACTCTTTTCTGAACGGTTAGCCTGTATCCCAGGAAAAATAATTTTGTGAGAGGGTACTGCTCATGTTCAGCTACACTCACAAATAGGCTTACTCCAGTCATTCCAAAAATATTTAAATAACTATCTGATCAGGGAGGTTGTTTCAGCTATTGATAATTCACTTACATTCTTTTATATCATTTGTCTTTCCATCTTGGAATTCTTCAAAACATTAAATAGGTTTGTAAGCACTGGTATAGATTAAAAATTCACATTGCTCACATGTGTTTTAAGAAATGTCCAATGTCTGGTATTAACCACTAGAGTAACATACAATGAATATGACAACTGTGCTTTTTTTGGAAATATGTCAGATCTTATAACTGATCACTTAAAACTTATAACACTATAACTGTAAGTACCTGCACTTACTGGGCCAAGGTCACCTGATTGGATGTGAGGAGTGAAACCAGGTCAGCTGGAGGGTCCACAGCAAAACTTAAGCCATGGCAAAACTTAGACTAAGAGCAATCAGGCTTCTTATACCTCTTTCAGAAACATAATATAATGGCAACTGCTGTGATCAATACAGTTGTAGTTGCCAGGATACAAAGATGTTTGCGAGTTATACAGGGCACACAAGAATAATGTCCACAACTAATTGTCCTGCCAAGCTCCCTTGCTTCCCTTGACTACTAAGAGAACTCACAAAGAAACACAAGACTGACTGAGGGAGTGCATCAGTCTCTCGGGAACTAGATGGCACATTGTGTACCAGGAGCCCTGGACTCCAACCTGAAAATCCTGTGATGCATGCCTCTCAAAGCAGCTGGGCCAAGCCAACTCCATGTTTCCCTGCATATAACTTTAAGAATCAACCAAATATGGTACTACACACTTATAATCCCAGTAATTTAGTAAGCAAAGGCAGGAATATCACTATGACTTTAAAGCCAGTCATATTTGAGATTAATATCCCAAGCTTAAAAATAAAGAATTATATGAGTTATTCAGTTAAATGAAAATTAAATTTTTTAACCAATGTGCCATTGTCTTAGAAGAAACTTGCTGAATATTGACTCTGATTGCATCAGTACAGATCAGTTTATAAAACTCTGACATTTTAGCAACCTATGTTGTCTAGTAATCCCAATTTTCCAGTAGAAAAAGCAATATCCTTAATCAATTACATCATCATTAATATAGTTGTAATTCTATAGAGTACTATCATACAGAAAGGAACGTGTAGTAAGCTGACCTCAGAGACTTACAATTGAAATATACCCAAGGAGGTATAAACTAGACAACCTTTGAAACAAAGGTAGTATTGGAACTTTTAGGAGGGAATGATATACAAAGGATGATTATAAGACATAACCATAGAGGGAATTATTGGCAAGACAGACAGACTGGGACCTAAATTACTGTCCACAGTGCCAATCTTGTTGAGTAAATTAACCTTTCCTCACATAATCTGTAAATTATTTAATGGGCTAATGTTAATGTTATGATAATAGCATTAAATACGTATGCAGCTAGTATGGTACACGGCTTATAATAGAAACTAATTAATGCACTTCCCATCTCCCAGTTATTCATCTTCATCTTTACCTCAGGAGTGAGGGAAGAGAAACTTAGTATCTCTATAGGTAAAATAAAAATTATCAGAGTCTAAAGAACAAAAAGGTCTTCTGCAACGTTCTAGAAATGAAATACTTTCAATTTTGTCAGCCAGATGATCTTTCATAATTTTTAACTTCTGCCTTTGTTTATCAAAACCCATAGATAATGTAAAAGTGAACCAATTGCCTTGAGCCTTCAAAGTTTGGAAGAAAAGCAGTCAGTGGTCCAAAGCTGGCCTTGATTCTAGTTTATCAACATATAGTTAGGATCATGATATAAACAAAGTCACATTGAAGGAAAACACAAATGATACATTTGAAATAATGAACCAAATTTTGATAAATAAACTTTAGACAGATTGATAGGGTATGGAGAAATATTTATATACATGGGTTTGTATTTCTGTAGGAAAATTGATTATGGGAAAGTTGTGATAATTTGATATAAATAATTAAGATTAGATGATCACAAAGATAACCCAAATAAGAATAACTATTCTCTGGTTATCTTGAGTAAATTCATGTCTGCATAACATTTAAACTATAATGAAATCAAATTCAAATTCAATACACTATTTTTCAACTGAATATATGGTTCAATATAATGTGGGGCACATAATTCATATTATATAATGGTGAGCATAATTATCATATCTGTGTCAAAATGCATTGATCTGGTAAGCCCTAATTAACTTAACAACTCTTCTATCATAGGGCATTTAGATAGTTTCTACTTTTGCAATTATTTAAAAATCTTCAGTAATGCCTTCTGGGGCTGTAGCTTTAAGTAAACATTATTAATGTTTTTAAATAATCTCAAAAGTAAGATTAATGCTTTAAAGTCAGTATCACAAGGTGCATCATGACTGGCTTCTTTATACTGCCATGGTTACTGGTGCACGTGTGTGTACTGCCATGGTTACTGTTGCACGTGTGTGTACTGATGGTTTTGCTAATTTAGTAATGAGTGTGACTTGTCATCACTCCACCTTGAGCTTATTTCATCAGTGTTTATGTGATGTATTTCTTATTGACATTTTCTGCACCATCCCATTTCTTTCTTATGAAGATGGATTGTGTCTAATACTGTTTCATGGGGACTTTCATTCAATTATGTAATATATTCTGAGCATATCTGTAAGAACTCTTCCTCCCTCCTCCAACTCCCTTTAGTGCCTTTGTTTCTTTAAATAATTTGATTTCAACCTTAATGCTGTCTATGCATACATACTGTTATGTATCTATATAAAATCTAGGGTCTAGGAATAAAATGAAACATAATTATCTTTCTCATGCTAACAAATCATTTAATACAATAACTTTCTGTTTTATCAATTTCCAAATGAGACCAATTTTTCCTCTTTATGACTGAACAAAATATCATTGTGTATATGCACTTTCTCTTTATCCGTTCTCCATTGTAAAATACTTCATTGGATCTCACAGCTTAGCTAGTGTTGCAGAGAACAGTGATATATAGGTATTTCTGTGATGTATTGACTCGTGCTCCTTTGGATTAATATCCAGGAGTTTTATAGCTTGTTCAGATGGTAGTTCTATTTTTAGATTATTGAGTAACCTGCATACCGATTTCCATAGTAGCTGGGCTAATTTACATTCCTCTTCTTTTATGGGTATTTTTAGATTCATATACAGTTGACTGTGGTCTTTACATGCTACAGATAAATTCTTTTATGTGTTTTATTTGTTATGGCATCAACTTATATGCTATATAGGGAGTACTTCTTATTTTCCCATAGGTTATTATATTGCACTCCTATTATCAGTATTTTTAATAGTCATTTGGTATATTCATGACCTATTTTCTAACTAATTGGCTACTGGAAATTTTTGTTTGTATTATTGTTTCAATTTTACATTTATTACTTTCAAGTAAGTTAACTATATCTCTATTGAGATTCACACTACCATAGATGGTATTGCCTATTTTTCATGTGAATGTTTTTATTTAATTTATTAAAACATACTCATAGAGTTCCAATCTATTTGAAGAAACTCAGGAAATTATTGCAGCTAATATAGATGATATCATTAATCTGGTATATACAAGCCAATGTATTAATTATTTGACAATATCAGTAGCAAAATGAACAAGAAATCGCTATTACTCTTAACATCTAATGAAGAATATATATTTTATAATTTGAGTATAAATATTTAATCTAATGTTTTTATGTAATAATTTTTCTTTAGAAATGTTTTACTTGGCATGTAAATGCATATTTATGAATTATTGCATATTCAATACTAGTATAAGGTATATAATAATTAAAGGTTTCTAATTAGTATTTTATTTTATGGAAGAGTTTCAATACAGTCTGGTTGTTATTTATAAATAATAAATTCTTGTGATAACATGAGCCATACTCAACTGCTGAATACTGCAATTTGCTTCTCTTACCTAATTATATTTTGATGCCTACTGTCTATACCAGTGTTTCTCACTCTGTGGGTCATGACCCATACAGGGGTAACATATCAGATATGTACATTACAATTTATAACAGGAGGAAAGTTACAGTTATGAAGTAGCAACAAAATAACTTTATGGTTGGGGATCACCACAAAAGGAAGAACTGTATTAAAGGGTCACAGCATTCAGAATGTTGAAGACCACTAGTCTAGACTGATCATCTCCCTTATGCTGTCCATATGGCTCCTATTCTGCTTTCTAGGTCTTTGAATCAACTTTCTTATTCTCTTACTCAAATGTAGAAGACACCACCATCTTTTAATTCTGTGTCAGTGACTATGTTTAGTACATACACATTTCTTCTTGTTCATTTCATTCATATATTTTTGATGTATATGCATTCTTTTGCATGTATCAGTAGTTTACTTTCAATCTTTGAGAAGTGTATTAATCTTAAGTGCTATTTATTCATTTCCTTGACAAATAGTATTTAAATTGTCTCCAAGCTTTGACTGTTGCAATTATTAACAAAAGAAAACTTCTGATAAACAGTTCTATGCTGTGTTTGTACCTGTTATTTTTCATTTGCAATATATGAATGTTCTCCTAAACCATATTGCTATGGCAACTTTTGATATTAGTAGTGTTTTATCTTAATTTTCACAAAATCCATCTACTAAAGGATGATAAATCCACATAATGCATTAACAGCATTATACAATACAACCATCAGCACTGTCTGATTCTAAACTACTTCATTCCTCTGGGAGAAAGACCCATACCTTAAGCAATGACCCCCTTATCAGTCACTGTCCAATGTTAGTTTCTTGGCTCTAGGAAAACATCAACTCCAGATTTTGGACGGTCTTTAGTTTTGTATGTTCTAATGCTGAAGTAGCATCTCCATTTGCCTTATATGCTCATATCTTTGGTGAATTATAATAATGACTATGTTTTATGCAAACTTACTTTTTATTTATAAAAAAATCTTTTGAAGACTTTTTGGTTTTTCTTCTCTGTGTTGATTTTCTCATAGTATTTATTGTTATTGCAGCTCATATAGCTTTAATACAGAGTGCATCTCAGGTAAAGTGTGAGTAATTGAGAATATCTGTTCAAATGTTTCTTCTGCACATTTCTTAATGTCTTCAGTTGGTTTGGCAGATGGTTCACTGATTAAAGCATGAGGATTAGAGTTCAGATGTCAAATTTGTGAAGACAAGCACACTGTTTGTAATTCTAGACTTGGAAAATAAAGAGATGGGAATCCCTAGATCAAGTTGACTAGGGAAACAAGATATATGGAAGAGCACAAAGTCTGGGTTTAATTTAGAGACCTTGCTTTAATTAAAGTGTGGAATAGCGAGAGTCTTGGCCAGTGTTCTACTACTGTAAAGAGATACCATGAGCGAGGAAACTCTCATAATTCTGTGAGAGTTTAATTATGACTTGCTTACAATTTCAGAAGTTTAGTCCATTGTCAGGGTACAGAGCATAATCGCATGCCATCAGACATGATGCTGGAGAAAGTAGCTGAGAGTTCTACTGGATCCAGCAGCAATAGGAAGGGAAAACCACTGGTCCTGGCTTGGGCTCTTGAAACCCTCAAAGCCCATCCCCACTGATACATGACTCCCAACATAGCCACACCTACTCCAACAAGGCCATACATTCTTACCTCTTCTTATAGTGTAAACTCCTTGGTGAACAAGCATTCAAATCTATAAGTTTATGGGGGACACTTCCATTCAAACCTCCACAGTGACAGAGACCAATTCTGAAAACAACCTCAGGCTTCTCTGTATCCAGAACTATAGACTATGCCCATGTACCAACATTGTGCACCCACTCATGCAAGCATTTATGCAAACATGCACAGCACACACAGATGAAAATGCAAAAATATTTAATATCTTTTGGATGGGTAGGTGCTTCTAATTTGACTAGCTTATGTTTTCATTTCTTAGATTCATTTTTCTATTTCAAGAATGTTCTATACTTAAAAATAGTTCACTAAGTATGAATACAAGACCCTCGTTGTAGAGGAATTTTTATCCAGCAACATGGCTTCTGTGACAAGGGATCACATCCAAAAGCCTACTAAGTCAATGTGATCTGGTGGGAATGCTGACATGCCATATAGCTTTAATTACTCTGGCTGGGATACACACAAACCCTTTGAACACACCTTTTAATCATGAACATTGATGTTTAATCAAAAGGAAGACAAAGTGACAAATCAGAGAAAGATTTGACAGAATGTATCAGAGATAGATATTCTCAACTCTCACAAGGTCATCAAAGGAAAAAGAAGCTATTTAGTAATAGTGCAGGCTAAAGGGCTTTGCAGCTTCATAGGAAGAGCAACAATATTAACCAACCAGATGACACCCCCGCCCCCAGAGCTCCCAGTGACTAAACTACCAACCAAAGAAGAGACCCACGGCTCCAGCTGGATATGTATCAAAGGATGGCCTTACCTGGCATCAATGGGAGGAGAGGCCCTTGGTCCTGTGAAGGCTTGATACCCCCAGCAAGGGGAATGCTTGGGCAGTGAGGCAGGAGTTGGGAGGAGCACCCTCATAGAAGCAGAGATGAGGAAATGGAATAAGGGGGTTGTGGAGGGAAAACTTTAAAGGGGGATAACATTTGAAATGTAAATTAAAAAAACCAATAAAATATAAAAAATAAAAATAAAAGCAGTGCAAGGAGAGAGAGTCAGTAGTTGGGAGTCAGTGCCATGAGTGCACAGTAGTGGAGTTGTTCATTCATGAGTTTATTCACTGAATTCAGCTCAGCTCAGTCAGCTCAATTGAATTTCGTCAATTCAGTTCAAAGACAGGTGGCAGTGAGAGATTAAAGAGCCAGAGAACTCAAACAGATTGCCAGAGTTAGTTTGAGTCTAAGCAGAGCAATTCAGTGAGAAGCTGGGAGAAGCTAGATTGAATCAGTCAGCTTGGAGAGGAGTTTAAACCAGAACAGCTGAGTTGAACCAGCCAGCCAGAGTTCAGAAAGAACTGAAAAGGGTGGGCTTGTTGGAGGCTGAAAAATTCTAAGCCTAGGTTAGTAGTTAGAGGCTGGAAGCTGAAGCTTTCAAGGTCCAGGCTTCCAGAAAATTAGATTGTATAGAGGGCTTGAAGCTTCCAGGCCTAGGGATAGTTACATAGAAATGCCCTGATCTTAGTCCAAGCCATGTATTCATAAAGCTCTTATCACTTCATTTGAGGAAATAAAAGCAACATTTCCATTCAAACCTTATGGTAGTATATTTCCCATGTCAGCTTCCCTCTCTTAGTATTATGGTTATATATTTCACCTCAGTGTAAGTTATAAATATCACAATATCACTTTTGTCATTTATAGGTTAGGCGACTTCTACAAAAATCTAGAGGATTTCTCTAATAACAACCTAATAGGATTCTGGCAGGAAGCAGGAAGAGAGAGCCAGTGGGCCTGGCTTTGGCTCTTGAAACCTCAAAGCCCACTGCCACTGATATACTTCCTCCAACACAGCCACACTACCTCCAACAAAGATCCACCTCCTAATCCTTTCAAATAGTGCCACTCCCTGGTGAACACGCATTCAAATCTTTGAATCTCTGGGAGCCATTCTCAGGTATTTAATATTTTTCTGTACTTTGTTCCTTCATTTGATATGAATTTCCATCGAATTGCAGTTCCTTTTGATCCAAAACTCTTTTGTTCCTCATCCACATATCTATTGGCTTTTTCTTCATCTTTTTGTCCTTTTGAGGGACATTTTTATTTAACTTTCAATTTCTACTTCAATACTTTTAAGGTCATTACTTCACAATGATGTCATAGAGGTGATATCATTTAATATATTCTTCTTACCCCACACCCTGTCTATTCTTGGATCGTAAGTATGAGGTGATGCTTTTGGCTCACTGCAGCAGGTTTTTACTTTTTTCTCTACCTTTCTTTCTCAGATCTTCTGATAAAAATAAATTTGGTAGCATGCTTGTAACATTGATTTTTATACATTCTTTTACATCCAACCTGCTGTCTCTCAGTAGCTACTGAAATTGTTGGCTATTGAATCTTTCAATACTAAAATTTTCATTTTTTTTCTTTATACTTCATTTCTCTGCTGAGATAGCATGTGTATATGCATTCTATCTTTGGATATATTTATAATAATGAAAGTATTTACCTAATAAATTTAACAACAAGGTCATCGTTATGTTTGGTGTCTCTTAACTGCTATATCTATTTCTACTAAATTTGTACACTTATAAAGTCTTCAAATTACTTTCTACTTCTACATAGTTTAGTTGATGTGCTATGGGGATCTGAACATTATCAATCCTGAAAAACATCACCTTTTCTGTTTTTGTGTCTGTCAACTACTCTCAGATAATTAACTTTCACTTACTGATATTTGTTCTCTGTCTCTGTCTCTCTGCTTTTTCTGTCTCTGTCTCTCTTACGGTGTGCGTGCGTGCGTGCGTGTGTGTGTGTGTGTGTGTGTGTGTGTGTGTGTGTGTGTGTACGTTTAATTTTTTCTGCATATTTTTTGTAGTACTTGGGCAGGGGAATCCTGGAAGCTTTATATGCAGTTCTATTACCATGTCCCTGTGCACATTTCTCTCTTGGTGTCCTTCCCAGTAAATTTTACCACCTCCACAGCATCTCCAACGCCTGTCTCCTCAGTGTTGTAAGCCTTCTGTGCTTTCCTGGTTTTAAACCTTTATAATATGATTGAAAAAGAAACCACAGGAGGTAAACAAGGATAACCATGCTTATATTTTCCCCTATTCCTCAGAGTTTTGAAACCCATTGCCTAATCCCTTGAAGTAATTTTCTTATATCTGCCCAGGTCTATACATGTTTGCTAAAGATAGATAAATTGACTAGTAGCATTTTATATAATAAATAAAAGAAGTCTTTGTTAAGGACCTGTATTTACCAGTCTTTTCACAAATTCATATTATACTGTAAAATTATAGTTGGTGTCCATATCATATTGCATTTGCTCCTTTTTGTAACATGTTTGCATTTAAGAGTCATCAATATTTAGTTCCCTGTTGCTGTATCCCTATTTTTGGCATGTTTTACTATGAAGAATAATGTTGTATAAGAATCAGTTTAGAAAAGCAACTTAGAAATCCCATAAAGAATATAATTACATTTCATAGCAATATAATGAAAAAAGAAATATTAAATATTAGACACAGTAAGTTATAAACCATTACACATAGAACAGGAGAAGTTGTGTTAAGGGGATTTATATAAAGAAACCTGTTGAGGAGAACATTAAGTATGCATGATATTGCAAAATCTAGGTAAAATGGTGACTTGGGAATAGAGGAAAGAATAAGAGATAAGGAGGATTTGCTGGCTCAATGTATTTATTTATAACACAGTGGATTTCAATGACCTCTTTATCAGATTATAAAAATATGAACACTCGCATAGAGGAAAATTGATTACCATTTCAAGTATATGATAAAATAAAATACAAACACATATACAAGTTTGCCTCTGAGATCCTGGTAAACAAAGAAAAGAGGGAATATAACGTCAGAAATGACAAAACCGAAATCTGAGTGTTTTAGGAGAACAGTTTATTAAGTAGGAACATAATTAATTTGTGTGTGTGTGTGTGTCCCAAAATTCATCAAAGCTTTTTCTGGATCTCACAAGACAACAATATACCAGTATGTTTCTGAGAGAGAAGACAGGGTCTTTGGCCACATGATTATATCTGCCGTTGCCTGAGGGTAGAATCCCTTATATTACAGTGTTCATCCATTCTAATAAAATAGGCTCGAAAACAGTGCCTGTGTTATAAGATATTTGTATGACATGTTTTATTTAATATGAGATATTTTGGGTTTCATGCTAGCTTTCAGTCTCCTTCATCCTTATTTTCTTCATTTTAACCATATCCATTCTTTCTTAAGTATGCTAATATTTAAAGTCTAGAGAAGGATTTAATTGTTATCTGAATGAGTAAATAATTTAAGGAATGAATAATACAAGACTCTAAATAATAACTTGCTAGGGTGGAAACAAAAAAAAAAAAAAATCTGTTCTTTGCAATGATTAACAATTACTTATCCATTTGTCAGTTAGCCAAATGGGGAACTTCAGAGCAACTGCCTTTAGAAGAATACTGGATCAAAGCTTCGAAGTGACCTTTTTAATATGTGTTACAGCTCAGTCTTTTCACTTCCTGGCTTTCTTTAGACTCTGAAATGCTGGGACTAAAGTAATCTCAAAAGAAACTTTATGGCTTTAGCCTTCCCAGATATAAGGTATTTGCATAGTGTGAACTTTATATTTGTTCTTAAATTCTTCAGATAAATGTCATTGACATATTTAAAAAAAAATAAATAGAATCCATCTTAGAAAACT
The DNA here is from genome assembly GCF_900095145.1 of Mus pahari. NCBI lineage: Eukaryota > Metazoa > Chordata > Mammalia > Rodentia > Muridae > Mus > Mus pahari. The sequence goes on from NC_034598.1 coordinate 66,959,268, forward strand.
GACCTGGAAATTTTTAAGAAAAAAAAAAATATCCACTGGAAACATTTTGTTACAGCAAAGAAAATTCTAAATATTCTAAATCTCGAATCCTTTTGATCATAATCCCTATGTGAGTGTATTTTACATTGAGACTTCCAAAAAAAAGATTTTACTTTTTATTTATCCAGTTATTTACTTATATTTTAAATATCTGCTACATATTAGTAACACATAACATAGTTTATGGTAAATAGTTAAATCATGGTCCAATTTAGAGACACTGTAAAGAGATTGCTGGCAATACCAATTGACCTCAGAACTCAATATAAAAAAAAATGTATGACATTGGAAGGGATATGTTGATAGAGGAAATATGTCTGGCAATGTTTTGGGATAGAAATGATCAAAACATGGGAAAGGCAATTATGAAATTCCCTCAGACTAAATAAAAACTATTTAGGAAAAGGTAAATCAAGCAGAGACAGGAATAAAGACTGTAGGCAAATGAAGCACAGGTTTTAGAACCCTGCTCACCTGGATCTTCTTCTCTTTTTTTAACTTATTTTATTAGATAGTTTCTTCATTTACATTTCAAATGCTATCCCGAATGTCCCCTATAGCCTCCCCCCACCCTGATCCCCTGCCCACCCACTTCCAACCAAGACATCTGGGTTCTTTCCAGCTTCTGGCTATTATAAATAAGGCTGCTATGAACATAGTGGAGCATGTGTCCTTATTACCAGTTGGAAGATCTTCTGGGTATATGCCCAGAAGAGGTATTGTTGGGTCCTCCAGTAGTACTATGTCCAATTTTCTGAGGAACCGCCAGACTGATTTCCAGAGTGGTTGTACAAGCTTGCAATCCCACCAGCAATGGAGGAGTGTTCCTCTTTCTCCACAACCTCTCCAGCATCTGCTGTCACCTGAATTTTTAATCTTAGCCATTCTGACTGGTGTGAGATGGAATCTCAGGGTTGTTTTGATTTGCATTTCCCTGATGACTAAGGATGTTGAACATTTTTTCAGGTATTTCTCAGCCATTCGGTATTCCTCAGTTGAGAATTCTTTGTTTAGCTCTGTATCCCATTTTTTAATGGGGTTATTTGAATTTCTGGAGTCCAGCTTCCTGAGCTCTTTGTATATATTGGATATTAGTCCTCTATCAGATTTAGGATTGGTAAAAATCCTTTCCCAATCTGTTGGTGTCCTTTTTGTCTTGTTGACAGTGTGTTTTGCCTTACAGAAGCTTTGCAATTTTATGAGGTCCCATTTGTTGATTCTTGATCTTACAGTACAGGCCATTGGTGTTCTGTTAAGGAATTTTTCCCCTGTGCCCATTTCTCTGCTTGTGGACGTTGTACATCGTGGTGCGGAGCCTAGTGCGCACCACGATGTACAACGTCCACAAGCAGGAGGTCAGGCATGGTGATTCCCACAGAAGTTCTTTTATTGTTGAGAATAATTTTTGCTATCCTAGGTTTTTTATTATTCCAGATGAATTTGCAAATTGCCCTTTCTAATTCAGTGAAGAATTGAGTTGGAATTTTGATGGGGATTGNATNGAATCTGTAGATTGCTTTCGGCAGGATAGCCATTTTTACTATATTAATCCTGCTGATCCATGAGCATGGGAGATCTTTCCATTTTTTGAGATCTTCCATTTCTTTCTTCAGAGACTTGAAGTTTTTGTCATACAGATCTTTCACCTCCTTAGTTAATTGTATTTTGATCATATTAATATCACTCCCCAACCTCCTTCTATATTCCCTCTCAGTTTTTTTTATATCAGTATTCCTCATACATAAATGGACCCTTATATGCCTACTCCAAATAACTGTAAAACAATGCTTTATTATCCAACTGTTTAGAAATGTTAGCAAAAGGACAGAAAAGGGATCTATTATATTTTCCTTTTTATCATATAGAGTTAGAATTTCAAACTAACAAGTAGATCTTGTGAAGTTACACAAATATAAATGTGGGTCAAGTTTGTGATAATGTATTATCTTTCCCCTCATTAGACTTGATATTATAGAAATTGAGATGGAATAACTTCACTTTTTCTTAATTTATTACATAGCACAATTTAAAAAATAGTTACTGACTGCAGAGTTTATTGCAACATTTGCATTTTTTAATCTTAAAAACTTAAATTCTCTATTTTGATTTACAATTTATAAATTAATCATAGGACTATTTTATTTAATTCAATAGTAGATGAAGATTTCTCATTTAAATTTGCCATTAATGGTGAACTTGATACACTGTATAAATTTGATATTCATACTTACCAATCTATCCAGCCTTGAATAATCAGATTTTTAAATTTGCAGTACTTTTAATAGTTTTCAATAGTTTTCAGATTCTATAAAATATTCAGCCAATATTAATAATTTTATCATTAAGCCACATTCTTTTTAAAAATTATTTTATTTATTTACATTTTAGCAGTTGTCCCTCCTCACAGTCCCCCTCCCCCAGTTCCTCACTCCATTACCTCAGAGGATGCTCTCCCCTCCCCCACAACCCCCAGATATCTCCTTACCCTGGGGCCTCAAGTCTCTCTAGGATTAAGTTCATTTTCTCCCACTGAGGCCAGACCAGGCAGTTCTCTGATATGTAAGTGTGGGGTGTGGGATAACTGCAGGGGGGGAGGGGGGCTCTTACCAGCCAAGGATGCTGCCTGGTTAGTGGCTCAGTTTCTGGGATCTCCCAGTTAGTTAAGGCTGCTGGTCTTCCTATGGGTAGCCCTCCCCTTCAGCTCCTTCAGTCCTTACCCTAATTTCTCCATAGGGGTCTCCAACTTCAGTCCAATGGTTAGGTGTAACTATCCGCATCTGTTTCAGTCAGCTGTAGTAGGGCCTCTCAGAGGACAGCCATGCTAGGTTACTGACATAAACACATCATACCATCAGTTATAGTGTCAGGCCTTAGTGCTGCAATACCCCCATGAAATGGATCCCAAGTTGGACTGGTCACTGGACAGCCTATCCTTCAGTCTCTTTTCCATTTTTGTCCCTGCAGTTCTCTTAGACAGGAACAATTCTGGGTCAAAACTTTTGACAATGGGTTGGGAACCCCGCCCCCCACACACACTTGGGGCCCTGTCTTTCCACTGGAAGTTGACTCTTCCAGTTCCCTCTCCCCACTGTTGAGCATTTTGGCTAAGGTCAGTGACCCACATTGAGTCCTAAGTCTCCCAGTTTCAGGGACTTTCTACAGCCACCACCCCCCAAAACACACCTCCCACCTCCAGAATTTGCATATTTCCGTTCCTTCTCCTGGTCCTCTGGGTTTCACTCCTGTGTCCACCCCAAACCTGATTCTGTTGCCCATTTCCCTCCCCTCCCCCTCCCTCTCCCCCCTCCCAGGTTCCTTCCCCATCCCCCTGCCTCCCATGCTTATTTTGTTTCCCCTTCTAAGTGGGATTGAAGCATTCACACTGGGGCCTTCCTGCTTGTTAAACTTCTTATGGTCTTTGTAAATCGAATTCTCAAAATGTTTATTTAAAACATCACAGGAAAAAAAATCAACGTTGAGCATGCCTCATATAAATACTTTTAGAAATACTGGCATATAAAAGAATGAAACATCATAACTGAGATTTTTTTTTATTTTAAATTTTAATAATGTATTTTTGTGACCTAATTAATCTCCCTAAATTTTAAATGATATCTTGACTAAGTCAACTATGTTAATATGTGCTTCATTTTTTCTTGACTTTTAAAAGTGTCTGTGTGGAAGCACATATTCATTCAGCAATGTTTAGTGACTATTGCATTTCTTGTGTGTTTCTGGATAATATAGAAATTTTATTAATTATTACAAAAGACAATACCCTGTAGTTTGAAGTAACTTTTCTTTTTGTTCATTATTGGTTACTCCTATAGCAGCTATACAGTTCTGCTAATCTATACTTTGGCACTTGCTCTAATTTTATGTTTATTTACTGTGATCAGTTATGTGTTAGAACAGAACTTGAGGTAAGCAGCTGCCTGATTTGTCAATTAAGGACATACGATGAAGCTTCTCTTTTTTTTTCTAGAAAATTCCTTAACTAAGACAATAGCAACCATGTTTTATAACATCAGGGTCATAGGGAATGTGTAATAGTCTAAACACAGGAGCCAGAGGAGGATCCTCTGAGTACGTATCACTTGTAAATTTCTTAATGAAGATCTGATTATACAAGCATTTAAATGACTGGTATTTTAAAGAGACTAACCAGGTGAGTCTAATTTTGGAATGGGGAGACACTGTTGTTACTCCAGGTCAGAGTTAAGTGCTCTGAGTAAGAGCAGATGGTATTCAGGGTTGGAAAAGCAGGGGTGGGGGAGCTTTTATGAAAGGTTAAGCATGTAACAGAATGTTGAAACTATTGAAATGAAGAACGGCCTCAAATATGATATAACATCATAACGCACAGCATCTTGTAATTATGAGACATGCATTGATATCTAAAACCTCTTGCCAACTGTAACACATCTCCCACTACAGTAGCATTGCAGCAAAAACTAATGCCAAGAGAGCAGTTTCCATGGCTGGAATAAACAATTCTGGCATGAGCGTTGGTCTCCTATTCCCTCTCATAAAAACTGCGTTGGTCCTTTTCTCAGCCAAGAGACCCTGAGGAACAAAATTCCAAGGGCACACTAAGAAAGATTGGAAAGGCACTGTGATTGGTCAAACTTGAAAACACCTAAAGGCAAGAGGCCCCTTTCTGTGTAGAAGTGAGTTAGTGAAATAGACTAGGGCACTGGTTCTCATTTGGGGGTTGCAATCCCATTTCACAGGTGTTTCATGCCAGATATTTCCGTTATTATTCATGATAGCAAAATTTCTGATACGAAGTAGCAATGAAGTAATTTTACGGTTGGAGGGGGGTCACCGCAGCATGAGGGACTGTATTAAAAGATTGCAACATTGGGAAGGTTTAGAACCACTAGAGGGTTTAAGAGTACAGATAAGGGTGCATTGGATTCTCCATGGATCACACGTGAAGAAGGACGCCAGGTGGGAATCAACCTTTGGGGAATCAGTCCTCTGCTGGTGGGTCAGTACGGTGAGGATGGTCAGGATCCAGAAAGGGGGAAGACAGAACTGACCCCAGAACAAATACTTCTGGGATCAGGGTGCTGGAGGTGAGATATCCCAGTGGCAAACTAGACTTTGCTTAAAGTGACAATGAGGGAAAACTCAGATTCATTTCCTTCTTCTTATGGAGTGTGTCAGGGACTGGCAACAAAGAGGGGAGTCATTTTGAACTGGAGGAGGAAGTGATATTTTACTTCTGCTCAGACGGGTTCAGTAACAAGGAAAACAGAGTTTTGTGTCAGTATCTGAGAGGGACTTAAAGTCAGTGGAATCCTATTGCTGTTTAGAAACAGGGGAACGAAAAAATGAGAGTTTAGACTTTCGTTTCTACAACTATGTTCAGATAATAATTTGGTTGCCATACATTCACATCAGCTCCACTAATTTTTTTCAGCAGCAGGTTGCTCCTCACTGCCTTGTTATTAAAAAACTGAGCACAATATCACATCAAGAATAAATTCATTTGCTGGGCGTGGTGGCGCACGCCTTTAATTCCAGCACTCGGGGGGCAGAGGAAGGCAGATTTCTGAGTTCGAGGCCAGCCTGGTCTACAAAGTGAGTTCCAGGACAGCCAGGGCTATACAGAGAAACCCTGTCTCGAAAAACCAAGAAAGAAAGAAAGAAAGAAAGAAAGAAAGAAAGAAAGAAAGAAAGAAAGAAAGAAAGAAAGAAAGAAAGAAAGAAAAGAAAGAATTCATTTACCTTAAGTTTTTTTTAACCACTCTAAAAATTAGGGTTGACTTTTTGTTTGATTTTTTTATTATTATTATTTGACATGAATTCTTTAAAAACACCTTTCTCCTTATGTATTTGTGTTCCTTGGTGTTTGCCTTTCATCTAATTGGAATGTGTCTTTAAGTAATTTCTTCAAAAAAGCATTTTGGCTGCTGATTCCTGAGAATGACTATTCTTCACTCACAGACAACTTAGTTGGATAATATTTATTGAATATGCAATCTTTCCATTTTTGATTATTGTTTCTAGTCCACATTGCTCAGAGATTTTCCCAAATATGATTTTGGTTCAAAATGTATTTATATAGTTTCGTTTTTGTTTTTTCTATCCACAATATTTTCAATCATAGCACTTACCTGGGTTTTATATCTTAAAATTAATTAGTTAAAATTGAAGAGAAGTTCAAAAAATTTTAGGGCAAAAAATGATTTCTAGTCATATACATTTGAATTTCATCTAATCTATATATTAGTTTTCACTCTGAGATTCTATTTTATACTAATTCAAAGTCTATTCCTTGGACAACTGATGTGTAAAAATTTTCTTCAAATTGAAATATTTTTGTCATGAGGGGAGATATATTAGGATTCAAGGAGCAAACAGAGTTCACAAGAGTCAGAAATTAAAGAAGTTAAAAGACTCAGGAAGTTCCTGAAGCTTACAAGACTCATTACCCTCTGCCCAAGGTTATATAGGCATCAACAGCTACAGAACAGAGGAAACTCTCATCATCCAACCTTCCTGAAAGTCATGCAGCTACAATGATGCAGTTTCCATAGTGATCACCCATGCTGGGTGGGCTTTCCATTTTTATTAATTCTCATATTTCTCTTGCTTTAATATTTTCATAATTTTAATAACAATTATATTTATTATTTTTTCCTTGATATCTTATCTTTGTACTCTTTGTTACAATTCATAGATATTTTAGGGCATATATATCTTTTACCACAACAGTTTACTTTCCAGTTATTTCTAATAGATTGAAAAGAATGCTGCTTACAAGCTTTTGTGATTATGATACCAGAGTTCCAAAAGTTATAACCTACATGTCTTATCTGGGGCTTAGCAAATTAATAAAGCCTCATGCTAATAATTATCCCTTTCTTAGTCCAAATTATAATGAGATACATTGTAACTATATATAACATATTTCTAAACTATGAGATTATATTACAAAGTAAAAGTTGGACTAAATAGAATGTTGCCTGTTCCTCATATTAGTCTCACTCTTCCTAGTTTACAATTGATAATTTTAAACAATGGCACTTCAAATATATCTCTTAGGAACATGTATCAATAATTAATAGCTCTAATGAAAATGAAATGTCCTAGTTACTCACTTAAATCTCTAGTTCCTTGATTCAAACCAACCTGCTGCTATATCTTACGAATTGAAGTGGTTAGTTATGAACCCTTTAATTTACAGTATCACATCTTGTAATATATTGTAGAGATTTATGAAATTTATCCTGAGCCTCACTTGTGCTTGGAGAAAATAAATAATATTCTTTCCCATGGTGTTTATGGGTCTCTGAATCATATCCAAAATTTTCTTGGATCGTATCAATACAGAGTAAATTTTCATATTCTTTCTAAATGCTTCGATGCATCTGCATGTGAAATGTTACAACTGGGAATTTTCTGAGTGACAAAATTAATAGAGGGTTTGAACAATGAGGAGGTATGAGAAAATACATTCTATTTAGATGTGCAAGTGCCTAATTAAATACAAGTACAAAAGAAATCCTGGAGATGCTGAATATCAATGAGTTTTGTAATGTCAGTAAACTTCCTACTAAGGGTCAAATAACTTGTTGGAGTAGTATTTCAGACACAATTAGGTAAAAATATAAAATCAAAGAGAACCATGAATTAATATACATAATACCTATCAATTAAAATCACATATCGACATGTTATAGCTACTTATACCATGTGTTCTAAATTCCAAGAGAAATACAATGAAGAATTGACCAGATGAAGAAAACGTCCGTTGTGTTTCATAATAAAGGTCCTAGATAAAATTTTATTTTAAGTTACATTTGTGTTCTTTTAAAATGTGAAAATGATTTTCCAAAGTTGGTATGTACTTGAGATTGAGCGGTCCAAGTAGAATATACAGATGCCAACATGTGTTGATTATTTTATTCTTGAGTTCTAGGCTTACTTTATTGTGTGTGTCCATGTTCATTATTCTGCATAAGTTAGTTATCGTTCCTTTTTATTTTCCTGTATAATTCATTGAAGGGTATGATTATTTGAACAAGTACACCATAGTTTAGATTTCAATTACTGTTATTACTTCCAATTCCCTTATAACCGTGCTTTTCATGCCTGAAAAATTTTTAAATGGACTCTTGGCCTTAATGCTATACATTATTTAGTGGTAATTTTTAACCTTATACAGAGCAAAATTGCTGATCAAAAGCAAATATTCTACTTTAAGTGGCCATTTGGGAAAAAGAAACCTTTGATAAATGGTGTATATAGGTTAAAAGTGAACATGCTCCAAGTTAGTTTAGCCTTATTATTTTAAAGCATGCTGCATTGGATATTACACCTACCAATCACTGTTTTCCAAGCAGCATTGACTCTTATAAATAATATTAGATTGGTTAAAGGCAAGAAGAGTTCTGGGAAGTAGGCATGAATTAGAATGAATTTTATTACATACAGTAAAACAACTGACACTTTGAAAGGTATTTTTAACTTGCTATATGATTTGAGTTTGAGAATTCGATGATAAAATGATATTTTTTGTTTTAAATTTTAAGTAACATATTCTAGAGAAAAATTGGGAAACAGAGAAGCATTAAAAATGAATACCACATTAACATGGATAGTAGTAATATATATTTTTATGTATATATAATATATGGATAATTGTGAGGTGAGTTTTTTATTTAATTAATCATATTTTACAGTCCAGATATTATCCCCTTCCTGGTCCACACTCTGACTGTTCCACGTCCCATACCTCCCTCATCCCCCCAACCCCATGAGGATGTCTCCAGCCCTCCAACCCTCCACCCTACCATACCTCCCCACTCCCTGGGACCTCCAGTTTCTTGAGGGTTAGGTGCATCTTCTTTGACTGAACCCAGACACAACAGTCCTCTGCTGTATATGTGTTGGGGGCCTCATATCAGCTGGTGTATGCTGCCTTGTTGGTGGTCTGGTGTCTGAGAGATCTCAGGGGTCTAGGTTAGTTGAGACTGCTGATCCTCCTACAGGGCTGTTCTCCTTCTCATCTTCTTCTAGCTTTTCCCTAATTCAACCACAGTGGTCACCAGCTTCTGTCCATTGGTTAGGTTCAGCTGCTGGATGAATCTTTCAGAGGGAAGTCATGATAAGCCACTTTTGGTGAGCATTCTATAGCCTCAGTAATACTGTCAAGCTTTGGGGCCTCCTCTTGAGCTGGATCCCATTTTGGACCTGTATCTGGACCTCCTTTCCCTCAGACTTTTCTTCATTTTTGTCCTTGCAGTTCTTTCAAAAAGGCACAATTATGGGTCAGAGCTTTTGGCTGTGGGATGGCAACCCCATTCCTCACTTGATACCCTATATTTCTGCTGGAGGTAGACTCTACAAGTTCCCTCTCCCCACTGGAGGGCATTTCATCTAAGGTCCCTCCCTTTGAGTCCAGGGAGTTTCTTACCTCCCAAGTCTCTGGTACATTCTGGAGGGTGCCCCCAATCTCCTATCTCCAGAGGTTGCCTATTTCCATTCTTTCTACTGGCCCTCAGGGCTTCAGTTCTGGTTCCCCCCTCCTTCCCAATGCCTGATCATGTCTTCCTCTTCCCCTCCTTGTCTGCTTTCCCACCCAGGTCCCTCCATCCCTGTCCTGTGATTTCTATGTAATTCTGAAGGTTTGAAATATTTGTGCTTTGTGTTTTACTTATCACTAGTACTGATAGACATTGAGATTCTAAATAGAGTTTGATTAAATTAGCAAATGGATACAAGAATTTATTACAATTGCCTGAGAATGCTTTTTGATGATGTCTTAGGGTTTTATTGCTCTGAAGAGTCGCCATGACAATGGTAACTCTTATAAAGGAAAGCATTTAGATCAAACTAGCTTACAGTTTCAGAGGTTTAATCATGGTGGGAAGCATGGCAGTGTGCATACACAGATGATGGTGGACAAGGAGCTAAGAGTTCTATATCTTGACCCAGAGGTGCTCTCTGAAAGAGAGAGCTTGGTGTTTGATTTATCTGAGGCAAGGCTTGAGTTTCTGAAACCTCAAATCCCGCCCCTAGACACATAGCTCTTCCAACAAGTCCACATCTACTTCAAGAAGGTCAGACTTCCTATAATGCCATTCCCTATGACTATGAGGTCATTTTTATTCCAACCAACACAGATGACAAATTATTCACAAACAAAGGGTATTTTAGTATTATACATATTTCTAAATTACCACTTCATTTCTTAAAGAAGTAGAAATAATTGATTGTTGGATAAAGTGTTTTTTACTATAATTTTCAATTCAATTGAGTGAGGTAAATTCATTGATACTTATCTGAACTTGTGTTTTGCTTTCATGCTCACACGAACATCTTATGAGCATTCTAGAACTGACTTTTATCAGAGAAAAACACTGCACCAAGTATCACCTTTTATCCTAAGCAAAGGACATGCTTAGGTCTCTCTCTGAGGCAATATCTGTTATGGAGAAGTAATCCTTCATACATTGTCAATGACCTAAACAAACAGTGAAGAAGTTGGGCAAATCAACTGGAAGAACTGGGTTTTTAACTCCTAGATATTGAATTTACTATGATCACCTATCATGATTAAAATCCAAAGTTTTTCAAGTGTAGCTAATTTAAATGGGATTTTTGTTGTTTCCTAAAATCCAATGAACCATTCACAATGATTGGCTCATTCTTTTCTCCCTTGACTCTGCACCACTGGTCTAATTCAACCATTATAAAGCAATTCTTCCTATTTTCCTATTGCCTAAGCAAAACTATATTGAAATATGGGCAAAAATGAATAGATTGAGAGAAATAAGAAAAAAAATACTTTAGTCTTTACAGTTGTGAATCTTTCTTCAAACCAGTTAAGTTTTTCCAATGAAGATGGGGTGCAGACAAGCAGATACTGCTCATATTTGGCAACAATTGAAATTCTTAAAGGTTCTTTAACAAATGTTGTGCTGATTATCATTCCAGCAGGAAACTGATACATCACTTGTAGGTAATTAAACACAATGCTCGGTAAAGAAAATGGAAAAACAAAACAAAACAAAACAAGATAAAGCATGCCCTTAGTCCTCAGTTTTCCCTGATTCTGAAAACAGAAGGAAAAAAGAGTGTAGATAGCTTCTCAATGGGATATATATTGTGGGGACTCTTTATGCATTTGTGCTTTGTAGATCTATTGCATTCCCACTATCTGACAATTATTTATATAAAAGTAACATGTGCTTTTGATATAGTAAAAGACTTGTTCTGGTGGAACTTATAAAAGATAAGAATTTAGCAACTATGGAAGATTTTTATAAGTCAAAGGAAATTTAGATAAACTGCTGACTCTAACATGTATGACCTGTCCAAACTAATTATCTTTAAAGAGGCCCAGTTTAATATTTTAATGTCATACACACACACACACACACACACACACACACACATACACACACACACACACACACACACATATATATATATATATATATATATATATATATATATATATATAATAACAATGAAAAAGATGTCATGAATTTGGCAGAAAGCAAGGAGAGTTTAGAGAAAAGGTAGGGAGGAAGAAATATTGTAAATAAACAAAATTCATGCTTGTAATATTGTAGACATCAGAGAACTATTAAGTTAACAAGAATTTGGAAAGCACCATCCTAAAACAGTGAGCACTAGCAAAATTAAGCGAGTTCACAGTTTACACAGATTTTTTTTTTTCGTGCAGGATCCTAAACACATGGTAGAAATCAGAAGCATCACATTTGCCCCGGCAAAAGTCCTCCATTAATAGATCCCGAGGCAGCAGAGCTTTTAACAGCACCATAGGGACAGAGACAAAAATAACAACCTAAGGGGCCAGGTTCCCAGGAAGAGAGGTGTTCTGGAGAGCTGACATCAATAACCTGCCAGAATAAATGAAGATACTTAGAAATTGCTAAAGCTGCACATGGCACAATATTAAGAAATAAAGCAGAAATGTAAAAAGGCAAGGGGGGAGGGAAGAAGGCTGTGTGTAAAGGAAACTAACATGAGAGTTCAGAATTCAGTTGTGAACATTTCAGATTTAATAAGAGTGCTAGACCCTAGATTGTAATAAGGCAAAGTGAGAAAAAGGTCCCTTCATAATACTGAGATTTCCTTCATCATAGGACCTGGTTGGATTTTAATAGTCCATGTGCATTCATGGCAGAATGATTAAACACTTATGGGCAAACATCAGGTCTACTACTGCCTCCTTTTAATTTTTCCTATACTTTGAAGGGGGTGGGGAGTTGTCTTTAAATGAGATTTCATGTAGCCGAAGTTGTCAATATGTATTGGAGGGTGATCTTGAACTTTTGTCCTTCCTGTCTCTTCTCCTCAGTGCTGGGGTAATAAGTGTGCATCATATGTCTGATTAGTACTGAGCTGGGCATGGAACCCAAAGCTTCATGTATGCACTATACCAACTTTGCTATTTCTCTAGGCCCTGCATCCTCTACATTTCTGTGGTGGCTTGAAAAGAAATGGCCCCCGTAGATTTTCCTGTTTGGTCCATTCGGAGGTGTGGCTTTAAGAGAGAAGGTGTGGCCTCGTTGGAGGAAGTGTGTCACTGGGAGGTGGGCTTTGAGGTCTCAGGATCTCAAGTCAGTTCTTCTCCAGCTGCCTATGTATCCAGATGTAGAACTCTGAGCCACTTCTCCAGTATCATGTCTGCCTGGATGCTGTCATGATTTCTGCTATGGTAGTGCACTAAACCTCTGAACCTGTAAGCCAGCTCCAAGTAAATGTTTTCCTTTATAAGAGTTGCTGTGTTCATGGTGTCTCTTCATAGCAATAAAACCCTAACTAAGACAATTTCTTATCCACGATGCCTGAAAGGTGTTGAGAAAAGAATTATGCACTTAAAAAAAGCAAAACTCTAGGCAAAGAAGAGAAAAATCATAAGAGATCCAAGAGGAAGTAGATTTTGTTCTGCAGTCAGAGCTTAAAAATAGCTGTGATTAATCTGCTCAAGGAAGACTGGGAAAACAGATTTTCCTGAGATCCTTGGAACCAGTAGAGATAAAGTTGAGTTCTAGAGCTGGTAAACCAAACCCAACATGCTGGCTGCTGCCAGGAGACAAGAGTGCTACTGGCTTCACCTTCAAAAGATGACCGCAGGGACTACTCATGTTGGTCTTTTTCTGTTTTCAGCACAGCTTGTGAGAAGTCTTCAGATCCTTTCTGCAATATGTAGGAGTCTCTACATGGATCTATATGCCCAGGAAAAGAAAATAAAAGAGGGCTAAATGGTTGTTGCACAGAGAATTTGAAATCACATATTTTTTTTTTTTTTTTTTTTTTTTTTTACTGAATGAAAACCACAAGTTATGAAGTCAGACCTTTAATTTTCAGGGAGAGAGAACTACCAAGAGAAAAGAGTCATTCCTAATAGAAATTCTTCCTGTTTTATTCACTAAAATAAGAAGATGAACTGGTTTGTGTTGCTACACACAGACAGTGATAGTAGTTTGTGTACGTGTGTCAGCTCACCAAAACTACAACTGAGTGAAAGACTTTCTGTTTTATTTTTCTGGGATTGTATCACTGTAAGATGATACAACCTGGACTTATCATTCATTGCTTTCAACAAGAAATAAGATTTCATTTTAACAAATGTTCTTACTCCATCTTCTAAGGCTACCATATGTGCTTGTCTCTTTTGAGTCCTCTCTGAAGCTTGTAAACACCTGTGTGTAGAGTTATTATTATGTGTAGGTCCAGTTGTCCCAAGAGAAAAGAGCCTTTATTTTTGTGAATCATTAAGTTCTCATTGGCTGGAAATATGCCTGATATACACAAATCCCTCAATAAGTGTTCTTTAATGAATAATATATATCATAGTTCATATAATAATTCAAAAATAAAGATTAGAATAAAAATCATGATTGTGACTGAGTCATTCTTTTTAAATATATTATTCCTTCCATATGAAAGTAATCTGACTTCCACATCTGTCGCATCATTACTCTGTAGCGAAGGTTCATTGGATCATAGTGGCTCAGTAGGCAAGTGTGGTCTTCATTTCTCACTGCTTCAAATGTGTCCCTAATATAAATGCATGCATCATCAAAGACAATGACACTTCCCAATAGAGGAGGACCAATCTCTCCCGCTCAAACCTCCAAACAACCTCAATCTATGGTTTTGATTAAAAGAAAATGATTTCATACCCAAATTTTATTTATTATGCATTTCTTTTACTTGTTTTGATTTTTTTTTTTTTTTTTGTCTAAGAAATGAAGTTGGGTTTTTAAGAGGATATTCTACTGAGATGGGATTGGTAATGCTAAAAAGAAAGAACAAGGATGTAATGTAAATAGATAGCCTTGTACTCATTGCTTTCGAGAAAGCATCATGTGAATATAAGCTAGGCCTCAGTATTCTATTTGCTTTCTATTAAACCGGTGATCTTCCAGAATGCTTACCAAATTCTCATCCGTGATCAGGTACTTAGAATTAGAGCCCATTGGTTTTAAACCAGTAAAAGAAAAGATCTATTTCAGTTTTAGAAAAAGTTCATAGTGATTAGGTTAGCTTTGTTAAATTCCGTGTTCCCAAAAAAGCACTAGACATTTTAAGTTTAATTATGTCACTTAATCTTCATAAAAATCTTGAGAGAGAGGCAGATCCAGAGCTGAAATTGAGCTTTTTTCACTAAAGGGCACAGATTGTAGGACATAAACTACGTTTTTAGGCAGTCCTGGAAGGGATGGGTGAAACCCTCTTAAATGTTGAAAACTATGTACAAAAAGCCCTTTAGTCATATCATGGCACCATTTTTTTTATGTATGAGGAACATTATTCTCCATTGACAAAGGTCACAAAGTTTGGAAAAAGTGAACCAATTACATCCTATTTCTGAAATGCTCAAATGAATGGCTCTTGCAATCTTTCTGCCCATTTTTCTTCGGTGTTTCCAAGTCTTAGATCTAGGTGTTGCATTGAAGGTCTATCAACTGGGAGTAGACAGTTTCTGGTCACACTGTCTGCATTTTTCTCAGTTGTAGATCTCTGTATCAGCCTCCATCTGCTGAGACAGAAGTTTATTTGATGGAGTATAAGAGATAAACTTATCTGTAGATACAATGCTAAGTATTTAGAATACAATTAGTTTGATTAGCTTGGAGAAATTGCATTAATAATTCTTCTCTAGGGTCTATAATTTCTCCAACCATAGGTAGTTGTCTAGATTTTCAATGAGAGACATTTCCTTCTTCTAATTAAAGTAACTTCTGTTACTCTAAAGATAAAAGTTCCATTATTGCTTTATTAAAGGTATTTTGTCAAACCAAGGTAGGCAGGACTAACTACTGCTTTTCACTATCAGTAGCTTAAGTGGCACTTTCCAGTACTATATGAGCAAATCCTCATGGAACAGACTTCTATATTTATTCCAGCTTAGTTCCTCCAAGATCTATGTCTGAAGTAATTTCTGTCTTCTGTGGTATCTTTCCTTCAAGTTCTGGGAAGCAACAAAGATCAATGACAGTAGCCTAAGTTTTTGTTTGTTGTTTGTTTGTTTGTTGGATTCCCCTAATAAATAATAAATAACTCAAATGAAGGCTGCTCAGGCCTGAAACTAGGGTTTCTGTAAGATTGTTTCTGACTCTTATGGGAGACATTATCTACCACTCTTTACTCTGTAACTTCATACATATCTTTTTGCACCCATCTCATATATATATATATATATATATATATATATATATATATATATATATATATATGTTTTGACAATGTATGTAAGCATGTCTGTGTTCACATGAATCCGAGGGTTCTGCAAGATCAGAAGAAGGCAACATATCTCTTGGAGCTGAAGTTACAGGTAGTTATGAGCACTGGTTTGAATTCTGGGAACCAAACTTGGGTCTTCTTCAAGAACAATAATTTTTGTGGATCTTAATAGCCCTCCTTCAGATTTCTCCTGCCCCAAAATACTCAGTATGTTTTAGGATTCTGATGCTTACATTTTGTTTACATGGTGTTTCTCATCCCATCTCTAATCTAACTTGTAGCCTTTCATCACATATGTGCCAATAAATAAATATTCATGATAAGGGTTAAACAAACAGGTTTTAGAATACTTTCTCAGTATATATAACATATACTATGTTTAGTACACAGAAATCTTAGCATGTAAGTATTTGTAGTATAAAGTATTTGCAATATAACCTATTGGTGGCTCAATCCCTGAGTTTTAGAAATAGTTTCAAATTTTATGAAATCGTCTTACATAATAGAATGTTTGTTAATAATAGGTAGTGTATTTTTGGATAACTTACATTAATTCAATATTGATTTTTATGAAATTTTATATTAAGTTCTCATAATAATGGGAATTATTAAGACTGTGTTCAGCTCAAGCTTATTGACTGTTTTCTGCTGAGGTAAAGGTGGAAAGATCAGGATTACTTGCATTTAGTTTTAGCTCTACAATATGCATAATCAAGATTTTTGTGAAATATATATATATATATATATATATATATATATATATACTCGAAAAACACAGGTAGTTTTTAAAGCAAGAAGAAACAAAAAGAGTAATGCTAGAATGATTTTTAAAGACTGAATGTAGGGTTGCTATGCTGGTCACGTTCCAGTGAAAAATCTAATTTTATTTTCCTGCACTGTTTGTTTTAGCATCAAAGCCACAAAGTCACAATTTTATTTTTAATTGTGGCATTTCAAGTTCTGTGCTTTACATATCTTGATATAATTCCCCTTGCCAGTCTTACCCCCAGAGTGACAGTCTTATTTTCTGTAACTCGCAAAAATGCATGAACCGTGCTTCTTCATGAGTTCTTAAAATACTATTTTCTTTTGACCTGCCATGTGAAAATATTGGAAGCCGTGGTAATACTGAGCCTATTTCTATGGAAATGATGTGGATATTATTTAATAAATCTTACTGGATACCGAACAATTCATGAATGGCTTGTTGAAATGCAATAAGGAGTTTATGAGCCCTTGAATTGCAGGATTCTCTTCTTGAAGGGAACACAGAAACTGGGAAACACCATCAGTGAGGAATGCTATCCCTTCATCTCAAACTGAAACAGCCAGGGTTTAAACTCACCCTGAGTACATTCTCAGCAGGGAGAAGGATGGGCTGTGACTATACCAGAATGGCACTCATTTTCTTATGTTGCTTAGAAAACCAGCCCGTTCTCAGCACAGTTCAAGAAGAGCTTAGTAAAATGGTGCAGACTCCAGCAACATTCTTGTAAGCAACAGCAAGCCTCTCAGGGCACTTTCTAATGTCAACGCTCTTGGTGGCATTGGTTAATAATCGTTCTGGTTATCTTACTGTCACACCTTGTAAGTGGGTGTAAGGCACTTTGAAACTGAAGGCATGCCGCTCCACTGCCCTTGGAGAGTATGGAGCAAGGAGCCGTGTTCATGTTTGAAGAGAGCTGGTAAAAGAATATAAAATCCCATTCCTGGCATCAACGGGTACATCTCCAGCCTGCCATGGATACATTTTTAATTGCTTTCCTTAAAAGCTTGATCTGAAAGCCTTTGAAGTAAACAGCTCTCTGCCATTATCCCATTAGAAGTGAAAGGCCTCTCAATCCTGCTCTGGGTTTCAGTGAGAAAGAAAGGAGGAAAAAGAAAAGCATTTAGAAATCATTCTGAGCTATAGTCTCACCTAACAGTTTCCTGTGGGTGATCTTAGTAGCCTATTAGACGTTGCTAATCACACAGAGCTTAAGAAACAGGGACTGCAGGCATCTTAGCACAGTATGTGATCTCAGAGCTCCGAAGGCAGCCAGAATTCACAGGGAGCTGATTTCCAGAACTGGAGCTTACCAGCCCTCCTGAGAGCTCAAGCTGCCAGTCCACCCTCCGATCTCCCTTGGAGAAGAATGGGTGGTAGCAACAACCCGTGCGGGTGGAATCTAAAGAGATAGGAAACCAAAGTGGAGGAGGAGGGGAAAGTGGCACAAGGCACATGTTCTGCAGCCCTGGGATATGAGAAAGAGCTTGAATCTGGCCCTGCCTCTCTCCCTGCCTTTAGATGGATGCTGTATACAGTTTCTCCCTCCCCGCTTTTTTTAAATTAGCAAACCTAATCCTTACTAAGCACCTGGATGCCTTCCTTTTCAACGGCACCCATTCCGTGCCTGTCTTCTTTCATATGCCATTTTAATACAACAACTGAAAACAGTTCGTTCGCTTCAGTATGTTCACTGGGAGACTATTGCTTCCTCACCTTTCGAGGGCAGGAGTTCTGAGAAAAATATCTTTGTGTCAGAATTCTGAGAATCAGAATGAAGAAGGAGGTGTGTACCAATAAGAAATAAATAGTTTACAGGGAAATTACAGTCTTACCTCACCCAAAGTAATAAGTTTTAAGAATTCTGTGGCTAGCACCATATCAGTCTTACAATGAATAGCAGATTAGCAATATAAATTCTCCATTCCAGCTTTTGTTACTTTTCTGTGAAAGGAAGAAAAATAATCCACAGGACATAGTATAAATTCTCTGGGATAACATGAATAGCCCAATTATATAAATATATTTAACTTGGTTTGATAAATACCAAAGATGTTGTTTTATTAGTCTATCACTATGCCCTTTTCTTTCATCTGCACGAGTGCAAATGTTTGAATCTCATTTGATAGCGTATGTGAATTCAGTCCAACTAGTAGCCCTGTGCTTTTCCCTCAATTAGCTGTAAAAACACAATTCCCCAGTCACTGTTTGAGGCCATGTAGAAAGGTTTTAGTATTTCAATCAGGACAGTCAGATGGGCCTGCTCACATGCCCCACAGGAGGGTATAAAGCCAGGGTGGTTTAGTTTACCTCAAGTCTTCCCAGGATAACTTTCTACAGAAAGCAGTCATTAGTCAATTGAGTTGAGTCTAAACACAAAAGGTAATCAGGAACTGTGAAAGCTTTAAGTATTCTAATCATTTTAGGCTCTGAAGACAGTTCACAGAAGTGACAGCTCAGCCAGGTCTGTGCCCTGGCCCATGGTTCACACCTACTGGTCATCTCACAGGCTGCCTTCTCCCTTGTGCTATGTAAAGGCTTACATGCTAACAGGGAGCCATGACTGTATACCAGCACAGATGGCGTGTGGGCCACTTTCTGTTGCTGTGACAAAATGCCCTAAGGAAATAAACTAGGAGGAGAAAGACTTGTTTTTGACTGATGATATCAGAGGTCCCAGGTCATGGCCAGTTAACACCATTGGCCCTCAAGAAAGACTTATTAAACTCTTCACAAAAAAGAAAGAAAAGAAAAGAAAAGAAAAGAAAAGAAAAGAAAAGAAAAGAAAAGAAAAGAAGGAAGGAAGGAAGGAAGAAAGAAAAGAAAGAAAGAAAGAAAGAAAGAAAGAAAGAAAGAAAAAAGGAAGGAAGAAAGAAAGAAAGGAAGAAAGGAAGACAGACTTATTATGGCAGCATGATTATGGGATGGAGGGAAGCTGCTCACATCATGGCAAACAGGAAGTTGAAGTTGGGAGGTGGAGGTAAATTGAAGGGGGGAAAAGGCTAGTGACTAGGAACAAAGTATACTCTATAAGTTCCCACTGATCTGTTCCCTCATACGAGCCCCCCACCTCTTAATAGGACTCTCAGATATGAACTTAAGAGTGGACTAATGCACTGATGAGTTATAACCTCTGACCCAGGCTCCTTCTTAGCCACCAGTTAGAGGCTAAGCCTTCAGCATTTCATATTCAAACTACTTTGGAATCGCTGTTTCTTTTCTTTTCTTTTCTTTTCTTTTCTTTTCTTTTCTTTTCTTTTCTTTTCTTTTCTTTTCTTTTCTTTTCTTTTCTTTTTCCTTTTTATTTCTTTTATTGGATATTTTCTTTATTTACCTTTCAAATGTTATCCTCTCTCCAGGTCATCCCTCCAGAAGCCCCTTATGCCATCCCCCTTACCCCTGCCTCTATGAGGGTCCTTTCCCTCACCCACCCACCCACTCCCATCATCCCACCCTGGCATTCCCCTACACTGGATCATCAAACCCTCACAGGACCAAGGGCCGCTCCTTCCACTGATGTCCAATAAGCCATCCTCAGCAACATATGTGGCCAGCGCCATGTCCCTCCATGTGTGCTCTTTGGTTGGTGGTTCAGTCCCCGGGAGCTCTGGGTGTGTGTGTGTGGGGGGGAGGGGGTCTGGCTAATTGACACTGTTGACCCCTCCCCACACAGGGCTGCAAACCCTCTCAGCTCCTTAAATCCATTCTCCAACTCCTCCATCTGGGACCCCGTGCTCAGTCCAACGGTTGGTTGCAAGTATCTGCCTCTGTATTCATCAGGCTCTGGCAGAGCCTCTCAGGAGACAGCTGTATCAGGCTCCTGTCAGCAAGCACTTCCAGGCATCTGCAATAGCATGTCCGGGTTTCTTATACACTATCTAGGATATTTTGTGATGGAAACATAATTACTGTGTGAACTTATTAGAATCAAAAAAAAAAAAAAAAAAGAGTAAAGATGTATTGGGGGAAAAAAATCCAAATATGTGAATACTTCAAAATGTCTAAGGAAATTATCTATTCAAGCGATGATATACAGGTCTAGTTGGCCTGAGATAGGACTGTGAGCTTGAGACCAGCCTGGGCTAGATGACAAGACCCGGTGTCAGGAACTAAGGATGAAACAATGTTGGTGCAGACACCACCTTATCATCCTTTGAGTAATATTTTAGCGTGTTTCATGTTCCAAGTGGATGCTTCGCAAGTGTGCTGCATGGCTGGAGTGGAAATAGCTCAATTCCAAGTATGAACTCTTATTACCGCTACAGCGTGTATCCATTTCTGAAAATAATTAGGTTGCTTAATATTGTGAAAATGTCCGTTAAAAAAAATTCATGAATAAAATATTTACCAAGGTTGCCATTTGACAATTGTGTGAAATGATGAACTCTACTGCCACATTTGGGTGATGAAATTATATTCTTGCCTCTGATGGAAAAATATTCCAATTGCACACAGAAGAGTTATTTCGCTATTTCAGCTCTGGTAAGTGTCAGTGTCCTTACAGTTGTGGGGGAGCTGACTCAGTTACAGGTCTGGTTCTTCATAGGAAAGACGTGGGTTCACCTAAGCTGTTGAAAAACCCTTACTACACTGCGGCAAGTTGACAGAAGCATGGGTGTGATGGATGGGGTAGACACTGTGTAGCTTTGGTAGAGTGTATGTGTGTACTTTGTACTGTACACAGTCATGGAGTATGGGTTCATGAGGACAAGACTTTCTCTTGACAGTCTACTACAAGACTGCTTTTACGCTCCCCCCAAATCATAAAGTAATAAATTTTATAAATTTCAGACTTATATAATCATGATGACAAAGAAATCTGAATACTTTATTTAGGGTAATGGCTGGTACATATTAGACAGTAGCTGTGTAACGGCGATATCTTCTCTCTCTCTCTCTCTGGTTCACTCTTAACTAAACAGGGTAAGCAGCTTGACAATTTGCTGAAATGTTTAAGCATTTAATTTTTTTCACTTTTTGAAGATGATTTTGTTTCTTTGTCTCTTCCTTTTGTTGAAAATAGAGTGTTTTTTATACAATATATCCAGAATATAGTTTCTCTTCCCTCTCCTCCTTGTTCCTCCATATCTCCCCTCTAGATATACTCCCTTCTTGTCTCTCATTAGAAAAAAAAAAAATTCAAAATACAATGAAGCAAAAGCCACCATATTAAAGTTGAATAAGGCAACCCAACAGACAGAAAAGATTCCTAAGAGCAGGCGCAAGAATCGGTGATCATCTGTCTCACACTCAGTCATCCCATAAAACCATTAAGATACAGGCTGTAACATATATGCAGAGGACCTGGAGTAGATCCTTGTGGGCTCTGTGCTTGCTGCTTCCGTTTCTCTGAGCTTATATGCATGTCATTGGATGGTTTAGAGGCACTTGTTCAATAGTCCTTGTGTCCTCTATCCCTACAGGTTCTTAAACTCTTGGTGGCCTCTCCTCCACATGGTTTCCTGAGCTCTGGGGACGTGGCGGGGTGGGGCGGGGTGGGGGGGGGATTTGCTGACCTCCCATTTTGACTCACTCTTCCTGCAGTCACTGCCTGTGGGTCTCTGAATCTGTTCCCCTCTTCTGCCAGAGAAAGCTTCTTTGATGATGACTGGATACGGGATTGATCTATGAATATAACAGAATACTAACGGCAATATTCTTACATGGCCAAACCTTTTTTTCTCCCTAATTTCTTACCCTTAGATTGATCGTGTCTTAGTACACTTTTTTCCAAAGTGACATTATTAATTATCTCAGTAGTTATATTTGTCCACTCTTACTTGAAAGGAACGTAAAGATCATATGCATATTCTCTGTTGCCTGTTAAAAGTCACTTTTGAAGGGATGGAAAGACGGATTAGCAGTTTTGAACACTCCTTTGTCTTCCAGAGTACCTGAGTTCAGTTCTCAGCATCTTTGTTACCTGACTGCTACCTCCAACTCCAGATAGATATCTGTAGATAGGTAGATAGATAGGTAGATAGATAGATAGATAGAAACATACATACATATATACATACATACATACATACATACATACATACATACATATATAACAAGTCTCTTTAAATTAAAGCACTGAAAGGTAGCTGTAAATCATTTAACCTTTAACTCAGAAATTGGCAAACAGGGGAACATCTCTGTGAGTTTAAGACCAGTATGATCTATATGCCAAGTTCCTAGTAGCTACACAGTGAGAATCAGTCTAAAATGCCAATTAATTAATAAATTTACAAGAAAAGTTTAAATTACAGTCTAAGTAGAGTCTATCAGAGCAATTGTAAACCATATAGAACATCACTGTGATGTGTTGAGTTTTTAATTATACTCCGTAGTAACCAGTTTCCCTCCCTCGTTTTTTTAAAGATGATCAGGAAGCAATATCATTAAGCCTTGAAAGTACAAAATGTTCAACAAGCACATGGTGCAAATTACTTGGTCTCTAGTATTAAAAGTAGATTTTTTTAAAAAAAATATTTATTTATTTATTATATGTTAAGTACACTGTAGCTG
Source organism: Mus pahari (assembly GCF_900095145.1). Lineage (NCBI taxonomy): Eukaryota > Metazoa > Chordata > Mammalia > Rodentia > Muridae > Mus > Mus pahari. The sequence continues at coordinate 66,982,327 of NC_034598.1, forward strand.
TCTTCAGACACTCCAGAAGAGGGCATCAGTTTTCATTACGGATGGTTGTGAGCCACCATATGGTTGCTGGGATTTGAACTCAGGACCTTTGGAAGAGCAGTCGGTGCTCTTAACCACTGAGCCATCTCGCCAGCCCTTAAAAGTAGATTTAACCTCAAATCTGCCCACTCCATTGTTGGTATTGCTAGGAACTGAAACGAGGGCTGTTGTGTATGCATGAACCAACATGAAGTCATGTGCCCAGTGCAAAGGGAAACACTTAAGCAGATCATGCTACTAGAGATTAAGAGAACCTCAGAAGCAAGGACAATTAAACTAGTTTGAAAGACAATGCTATGAATCTACGGTGAAAATGAGGTCTCTGCGAATAGGTTTGATTCTCCAAAGACAGAGGCATGAAGAATGTAGCTGCCACATGAATGAGCAAGTGTTCCTGGGAGTTTGGCTCTTCAGGTCAGTAGATCAAATGTGATCTCAGGTGGTAGGGAAGACTAAATAGATCTGCTTGTTTCCGTAGTGAAAAATGGCAGCGTGTGATTAAGCTCTCATCCCACCCAGGTCCACACTAGGCTCACCCAGCCATGAGTCACTCGCTCAGATGCGCTGATTGCCCTGGGCTGAGCCAAAGCAGTGATTAAACAGCTCAGAGATTGGAGCTGGAGGGAACCTCTGAACTAATCCTCCTTCATGCTTAAATTGAAGCTGATTCTGGAGGATAGCCAGTGATTGCTAGGGATTTAGGATGGTCTTCTGCAAACCTTCCACAGGAATCATGCCAACAGGCTCTCTACTGAGCAGATGAAGGACGGGCTGGGGAGCCCTTGAGCTAATTTGTTTTTCATATATGGCAAATGTTTTCAAATAAAAATTATTAATTGTACTTTAAAAGCTAACAGTATAAACTGAATTTTCAGTTCACCTTCTTTCCAAATGGTGTGCAAAAATAGTTACGACACAAATGAGTTTTTTACTCTACTCAAAGTGACTAATATTCCTTTAAAGTAAAGCACTGCTATTGTCTCTACATAAGAATAGTTAAGTCCAATTCTGTCATATAGATAGGCATTGTTGTAATTATCCTGAAACTTCCTTCCTAAGCTACTCAAAATAATAGCCTAAAAAATAAATGGCGCAGCAGGTTGCAACGGATGCTAGTTAGCTTTAGTAGTTGACCTTTGTGATAATGTTGCCCTCATTGGTTTAAGTTCTGTGTCTAGGTTGCCAGAGATAGCCATGTATTCATGTAGACACATAATTTTATGTCCAGGTTATCTGTGTATACTCAGCTCCTCATAGAGAAAGCTTAGCTCTATACAAATTTCAAAATTCACATGAATGTTTAATTGCTCAAGCATGAAGCATACTTATGTGTAAGAAGGACTTTATCCAATCATTACCACTGTGCAAGGTTTTAAAGTAAATACATTTTGGAAGGTTATGAGCTTTGTCTTCATTGTGTTTTTTTTAAAAGCTAGATCTCATTATAATTAGATACCCTCCCAAAATGGAGGACAACCTGACCTCATTCTTACTATTGTCCAATCTCAGGACCCTGAATTGTTTGGATTAGAGCTACAGCTACGTGCTGTCATGTCCAGTGTGGGCCATTGGGCTATGCACAGACAGGCTGGTCTCCAGTTGAGCTGAGGTCTGAACCTCAGAATGGTGATAATTCACCTACATGACACTGACACGGTAGGCATTCCCTCATGTTCCTGGAACTCTGGCTCCTGCCTAAGTTACTGCCTCCACAGCCCCCACAAGAGAAGCATGGCTGCTAGAAGTCACTTAGGCAATGTCCTAAGCTTCTGACCTTCAGGCTAAACTTCTCCCCAGTTACCTAGCAACAATAAAGACCATAAGAGGGGATGTTAGGCCCCACCTCACTTTCTTACTCCTCTCTCTCACCTTCTCACTCCTCTCTTTGTCTTCTCTCCTCTCTCCTCTCCCATTCCTTTGTTCTCTTACCTCTCACTTCTCTCACTCCTCTCTCCTCTCTCTCTGTCCTCTCTCCTCTTCTCTCACTCTCTCCCTCTTACTCTCTTTCTCTCTACCCTTCTCTCTCTCTCTCTCT